>NW_028145656.1:32500-422500 GCF_977016875.1 Pavona decussata | reverse complement strand
CTTCTTCTCATCCTCTTAAGCAAGAGAAGAGGAGAGAAGGAGAGTCTGCAGGGGCTGGTCACGTAGATCCCAGAGTGTCAGAGATCTCAAAGAAATTAGTTGAGGAAGAGGGGCGGAAAAATGAAATTAAAAACCCCCTAGACTTTGCAAGGTCCGGGAGAGAGCAGAAAGAGTTTTGATATCAATAACGAATCTTTCCCGGAGAAACCTTTCGGTGGCGATGGAAAAAAACAAAATCTTACACGCCGAAAGTGCACGTTGCTATAGCTTAATGTGTAGATTAGTTAGGGCTGTTGTTTTGGGATGGAATGATCATTGTATTGACATTCATGGCGGTGCCCTAACAGTTATTGGCACATATTATGCAGTTAACTCAATTGACACAAAAAGTAATAATTACTTTTCGTGACCCTCACAATCATCAATTATTGATGTCCAGTTGTTAGAGATCACAATCAAGCAACATAATGCTTGATGCTTTGGCAACGAAAGAAACAACCAACAGTTATGATATCAGTCTTGATTGCACAGGTGATAATAACTGAAAGCCATTGGATTACTTTGCACTCCTGTTTTCCATGGCAGTTAACACTGTCTCTGATTGAGTCATGCATTTACAAATTGCCAGACTGTTCTGACAAACGAAACTCACAGGGTGTCGTCGATGTGAACCGGTTTTGGCATGCGGTAGCCATTTTGTATTTCTATCATTGTTTTTCCCTCTGACCAGTCCGGATATGGAATGCCCCCTGTTGATCATTTAAATCTTTTTACCATACTAGTTTCTAAACGCTCTAGTCGCCATTCCAGTTTTTAACTTTGTCTTCGACAAAAGTCGAACTACGGACTAGGGGGTAGGAATGGCACGGTGGTGAGGGCACACGCGTCCCACCAGTGTAGCTCAAATACCGGACTCGGCGTCATATGTAGGTTGAGTTTGTGTTGGTTCACGTCCTTGATCCAGGTTCACCGGTTTTCCCCTCTCCTTAAAAACCAACACCTAATTTCCAATTCGATCTGTAAAGTGTCCCCAACTAGTGCTCTGCGCTAAATACAGTTAATTCATTTTTGTTATTAGAAAGACCCAGCAATAACAAATGTTATTGTTAAAGTAACTGAAAAAATACAATACTTAGAAATAAACTTATTTAGCTATTAGACAGTTCTCGTTATTCCACGTGCGAGTAGTTTTGCGATAAATCAGTGTACCTGAATGTTCAATGAGTGCTCTTTATAGTTTTGGCTAATTTTTGGTCCTCGAGGATCTTGCAGTGTAGGTATGTCTTTGCTGTAACTGAACAAGTCAGCACAACCATTTTAGTTGGCCGTACGTAGATGAAATAGCCTCACCTCTTTATTTTACTCTACGATGTAATTAAAGTCTTTGTGTAAGGTCAATTTCAACAATACAATAAAACCTACCAATGGTGAATATCTCGTAGAGGACGACTCCGTATGACCACCTGTGAAGTAGAAATGCACATCAGTGAGAAAGTTTTCTCCAGCGCTCTATACGTATGTTCATACACATAATATGCTGTTGCGTGCATTGTACATTACTTACAGGGGTTGTTTGTTTGGACTTTAAAGTTGGACCTTTGACCTAGCTTTTGAGCGTTAGTTGTCTTTTTACTTTTTATTATACAAGGTAATTTTGCTAGTTATGAGTTCAAAATCAATTGTTTACTCTTTCTCCCATTTGGAAAGTCACAAACTTTGGTGATGCTTTGATCTTCATAGTCAGTGTTCTCCCTTCCATAGGTTGAATAGTCTTCCACCGTAAAATTGACGAGTAATGACATGCCAAACTTTGTACTTTCCAGATCGTTACTTAAGGGATTGAGGTTGAGATCGGCTACATCTACATAGGAAGGTTACAAGGCGTGGGACAGCTCTCGCTCGTGATAGCTGAATTATAAGTAGTCAGAAGCCCATAACTCATGACCCTACCTCTCGATCTAAGCAATGGAATCAACCCTTTCCAGAGCGGATTTGTTTTTAGAACGGTTCTCGGAGGACCTTTGGAACGCCGACATTCCAAATACTTAATTAAAGAAGAGCATTGACAACTGAATTGTCAAACGTCACACTTTTTCACGGGAAAAGCAGTTGTAAAAAGAAATCTACTCGGGAGTGAGTTCACGGGAGGAATTGATACAGATAGAGGCTTCTAGTTATGGCCTCCAGAAGTGGTTTATTTATAATAATTTTACATACACATCACTTTTCGCTGATAGATCTGCAGGAGTTCCAAAAAGAATCTCAGGTGCTGTCCATTTAATTGGCATACAACCCTACAAAAGCAAGCAGCATCAATGTAATTTAACATACCTGGACTGAAGTTTAGATAAACTGAATATACAGCGAGTTGCGTTGGGATAAAAATTATATCAGACTTGCTTTGAATTTCTCAGTATTTTATCTTTAAAGCCCCGGCTATGGTCAAGTCGTGATTATTTAAACGCTAAACAATTATAGACACAAAAAATGAAAAAAAAAAATGTGACTAAATGAAACTTAGGCAAAGTTAATCTCATGACGATACTGATCAGCAGTCCAACTGTGCGCTGGGTAGAGGGGCGGCTCGAAATCTCTAGCAGGGGCAATCTGTGACACTTCATGCCGCAATAAGGTTTGTGGCATTGCTCGTCCAATGGTCATTTTTGCGGATCGTTCTTTCTTAGCTGCAGTTTGCTGTCTTTCTACCGCGTTATTTGGCTCAGTCGTTTGTTGTCGTCCCGTATCGTTTTCCTTCAGAGTCATGCCTAATACTCGCAACACCAACAACAGTTTTTCTCCTGCAGTTTTCCCGCAAGAACACTCGTCTCCACGTGCGGTGGAAGTGCCGATGATACAGCCTTTTTGGCGACTGTTGTGGACGCTGTTACGCTTGTTTTATCCTCCGAAAGCTTTAGGATGTCAACCCGGGTGAGCGCTAATCCTGGAGTCGTCATTTTGATTGTACTTTCTCAACCTTCACCAGTTCCTGTAGTTTAGTGTCTTCTCTCTCAAGCTTCCGATTTGGAAGCGCGTGCGACTGCCTTATTTGCCTCAGATGTAGGTTTTTCAGTTCCAACAGCCTCCTACATCCCCTAAGCGACCCATGGTAGAACTACCTTTTCTGTACCTTCCTTGGTACAACTTTTAGTGCGCCTCTGGCCGGCCTCAATCGCGACTCCCGCGACAGGGACCATCACAGCTCCTTACCGTTTCACTGGAAGACATTGCCTCCTCGATCGTGCAGCGTCCCGTCGCTGCCTACCCCAAATCAACTGAACGTTGTCGGCCAACCCAAGTCAGACTCGAAGTGCCGTAAAGCTTGTCCAGCTCCGTCCTCCACTGCCCTTGCCAAATCCAAGCGTTGATAAGGATCTACCGCTTTCGACTGCGATTTTCAACTGTTGGTGTTATTGCCTTTGCATCTTTTTAGTTAACTAGCGCTTGTCACGTAATAGACAAGTACAAGCCATGTCCTGCAACTTGCTTAGTTTTCTATAGTAGCGCTCGTTACCTAACGTTTAATTGTCAGCCTTATCAGTAGCTTTTATACGCTGGACGCGCCCCTTGCCTCGGCTTTGCAGTCCATTGCATGGGCATACCTATCATGCATACCTATCATGCATATCTATCATGCATACCTATCAGCAGACTTAGTGTAGCTAAGTTACAGTTTAACTGTCTGCTATTCGTTCCTTACACATCGAGCGAGGTTTTCGTGATCCATTGCTGAACTGCCTGCGGTTGTAATAAGTCTTGATGATGGGATTAGGCGATTACAAGGCTCCCCAGAAGCGCGACACCTCCCAGTCACAGACAACATTATGGTGGTCATTTGGAGAGCCTTGGATGTTTCTTTGTACGACCATTGCATCTTTTAGGCTGCATTCACGTTCAGGCTTACTTAATTTTGATTTCGTCACTCCGCCGAGTTTACCGTTCCTATCTTAGGTGTTCCTTTGCCTTCTCTGCACTCTCTTGTTCCCGATATTTCATTATACTCCTCCTTGGCCCCTTCCTGTTTGCGGGCTAGGATCAAGGCTTTCAAAAGTGACCTCTTTCGCAAGGGGTATTTTACTCACATTGGCAGGAAGAGGTTTCTTCTCTGTGTCGTATGTGCGATGATGCCTTACCTTGTCGCGTACCATCTTGACCGACCGGCTTCTACTTATGCTGTCAGTGGTTGGCGTCTCAGGGCACTTTTTGAGCCAAAGCTTCCAAATCAGCGCAGCCACTGTTGTTGCTCGCAATGGCTTGCCGGATCACCTGATTCAGGCTCTCGGGCGATGGACAAGAAGCGTTTATAAGTACTACATTCGCACTCCCTAGGAAGCGCTAGTCAGCCTCCCGGGTCAGTTGGGTCCGGGGTAGCTCAGGCGTTCCTTTGGTGGTACTTGGTTGTTGTAGATTCCGAGGTCCCATGCTACCTAGCCTCTTGATTCACTCCCTTTCAAGGCACCCTTGGTAAAGGAGGAGCTGGGTGGTTGTCGTTCGTATGGTTGGTTGGCATGGATACTTCCTTGCCCCCAGGGTTCCGCTTGTCTTCACCACCTTTGTGGCACCTGTTCCTAAGCTCATCTATTGGCAATGATTTTTAACCCCAAATGTTTACATTTGAAAGTTTATTGAGGTGTGAATTAATGATTAAATGACAAACACGATTTCCATTTGTATTCCCATTAACGCGTGACAATACAAAAATATAAAAAGAACCCTTCCAAGAAGATTACAGTTTGTTCTTGAAAATCGGAAAGACATCGTCAGGGGACAACAGTTCACAAAGCCGAATTGTAAATTTGATGAAAGGCCACATTCGATTTGAAACATAAGTTTATGAAATCATTTGCTGTAAGTTCACTGTACCTTTTTGGCGTTGCCATGACCATATTTGAAGTTCTGATACGCTAAACCAAAATCTGTCACCTTGCACACGAAGTTTCGATCCAAGAGGATGTTTCGTGCTGCCAAATCACGGTGGACTACCTACAGAAACAAAATCGTGGCCAAAGTACATTCATTTTGGGTCACAGTTCTTGCTGGGCCAACTTTTACCGAGCGTTGATACGAGAAAATCCAGAAACGTTATCCCGGTCGAACACATCAAATTTAACTCTACTTTCTAGTTTATATTATTCACTTCCCAAGCTCAATTATTCACAACTTGAATATCCTTTTTCCCTTAGATTTCTTTCTTTAATTCACCCGAATGTGATAATCGTCATTTAAAATTATCTCCTTTCATAATAATTCAAGCCATTATGCCCATTTTTAAAGCTAATCCGTACTTTACGTGACACAAGGCAAACCAAAGAGTTGGCCTGCTTACCTAAACCAATGCGTTTGTATGAGAACTGTTTGTCCCGTTAGCCAGGTCCCTTAAAAATGTTAACCCGGCTATCCGGGACAACTTTGAGTTAATTATCTAAACAATTGGCAGCATTAATTTGTAAGGAAATTTAAGAAACGTTGCCTTGCCCACATTAGGTTGGATAAACTGGTGACCCTTCTAACCGGGAGAACTTTTCTCTATGTAAACAGGCCCTTAGAGTGGCCAGGGTCTTCTTCACCTCGCTGTCACAAAATTCATATTATTCATGTTTTGGTTGTTTTCATTTCATGTTTGCATTTTCATGTTTCGTGTTTGCATGTAGCAATTTAGTCGTTTCTTTTTCATTATCTAAATTCGTTAGGTTTATTGTTAATTATTTGTAGTCTTAATTCGTCGTATTTTTATCAGTCAAAAAATGTCACTAGTATATTAGTAGTTATTGTCTTAGGAAATTGTGTGTAGTATTGTAAATTTCGATGTAATCTAATTAACTACTTTTATTCCCGTTACCGTGTATTTTGTATCTTATCGTGTAATCGGCATTTATTGTACATCTGGTAGTTAGCGTTTTCTGAAATCTTCTTTGTAATGTCGTAATTGTGTACAGTATTTAAATAGCGGTCAAGGTTGTTGTTGTGTAGTTGGTTGTTATTCTTGGAAGGAGAAAAAGGACTGAGAAGTAAGAAGAAGCAAAAAAAGTTTGTATTGCAAGGTCGAAGGCGAAATTGTTCAAGTCACTGTCAAGAGCCATTGGCAGGAGCCAGCCGTGTTTTCCCTGACATAAACCCTTTTGTCGGCGGCGGCGAGTGAACAGGATTTCAAGGCGTGTGCATAGAAATTAAAACTGAGTGCGGAGGAGTCAAACAAGACGGGAACAAAGAAGAGAAAAGGCGCCAGAAGAGAAGAAGGAGAGGTTTGTGTGAACGGTTGTTGGTGCGGTTTGTTTATGTGAGTGGTTGAAGTAGCAGTTTGTTTGTGCCTGGAGAAGACTTCAAGGACAAGGAAGGACTGAACTGAACTGAAATAAGTAATTTAGTTTAAGATAATTAATTAGGTTAAGAAAGTTTTTTTTTACGTTACCGTTTATTGTGTTTACTAAGCGTTTATGTACACTAAATTTATTAAATTTGTTGTTTTACTTAATCTTTTAGTGTGTTGTGGGTTTGCGGGAAGGGTTTTGTACAGTCCCCTTTTAAATCGTGCCTCACAAGGGAGAGATCCACGTCACACTCGCTCCATCGTCATAAAAGTGGAGATGACCTTCAAGATGTTGAGTGTCGGCAACGGTCCATGACCTCTGGAAAATCCTAGAAAATGGCGTCATCGGAACGCATGTTATGGACAATAAATTTCTTTCCCCATTTAAATAATGTTTAAAATACGAGCAGCAGTGTTTTATCGGGATTTAAAACCATGGGGCGCAGCCGAGTGGTTTTAGACCCGATAAAACACGTGATGCGAGTTTTTTGAACGGCTTCAAAAACATCCCTGGAAAAGCGTGTGTCAAGAGAGTTCATAATAATGATGCTTTTGTGAACGTTGGAAATTAGCATACGAGAAAAACATTAAACACCGCCTACTAATAAGGAGGAGGTTTTATCGGGTTTTAAAACCCGATGTTTTATCGACCATTTGATAGGTCAATGGGCTTATGAATTATTAAATGAGTTTTTGAAGATAAGAAAAGAGCTTCAAGTTAATAATACAAATGGCAGACGGATAGCTCAAAGATGAACAACAGCAAATTGAGCAAAAAAGTGAAGTTTCGTAAGCATTTGATTTATTTTGTCCGGGTACTCCGGTTTTCCCCTCTCCCCAAAAACCAACACTTCCAAATTTCAATTCGATCTGGAAAGTGTCCCCAATTAGCGCCCTGCGCTAAAAACATTGATACTTAAATAAAGTGATTTTTTTGTTCGAGGAGATAAGGCTCTTTACAGAAATAAATGTGTGGCAACCAGTGCTTTCCTGCATGCCATATATTTTTTGCAAGAATTATAGAATTCAGTCTGTATTTTCTTAAGTTTGAAGTAGGTAACTCTCTCAGTTTTTTTTTTTCACGCCAAATTTATTTAAAACGTTGAGTTTTCTTTTAGTTCCCTGTTTAAAGGTGTCACATTAACTGCCAATTGTGCTTGCACCTTTTACTAACTGAACATAATTTTGTGAGATTGTTTCTCAGAGTAATTTGGTGAACCATCTAATTACCACTGCTTGAAACAATAGGAAAAATCTTACCCATGATAAGTCACAACAGATGGCGGAAGGACTCAATAGCAACTGCTTAGAAATGTTTTCGTTAAAATGAACATACCCCTCTGGATCCAAGGAACACCATTCCACTAGCAATTTGTTTTGCAAATGAGACCAGGTCATACGTCGTCAGCTCTAAGGTATCACCCTCTCCAAAATGATACTTGTCAACAATTCCTCGGCTTTTTCTCAGATAACCAAGCAAATCTCCTGACACCAAGTACTCCATAATAAGAATTGGGTGAACTATGAGCAGAAATACAGCAGATAATTATATTATCCATGGGTTCCCTCACTAGTAGACTTACAAGTTTAAGCCAGTACTGCTGACCTTCAAGACAAGAAGGAATAAAGTGCCCTGGTAGTATGGGGTCATGCTGGCCCAGGATGCTATTCAGAACTGGTGTAGAACTGCTTAGTTCTTATCTTCTTAGTAATGGGATCGACTGAGTGACTAGAATCTCACTTCAAACACTCTGGATAATTTCTGTGAACCTGCTGAGATATATAATAAATATACAGAGAAAGAAACAAGAAGCGTAAACAGATATGCATCTCCTTACGTTGCGTTGTAACACATCCAATAAAATTGATAATGTTTGGCTGAGGATTTTCACCAAACATTTTACCCAGCTCGATCTCTCTCATAAGCGCTTTTCTTCCATCTTCTCCAGAAATGGCTAAAAGATATAAGACATCAGGGTCAAATCAGATAGGCAAGATAGTCACTACATCACATAAGATGCATCCACCACATTCATTGTAATTGTCTCGGAAAAATAAATCGACATTTTTGTTTTGAAGCTTCAAGAGCAAACAGTGTAGATAATATATAGAGGTAGAGTTAGTACAACAGTGAGATTATTAAATGGACACTGGAATGTCCTAAGGTTTATGTTTAAAACCTAGAGTAATGCACAGATATTACTTACTAAAGAAAACGTAACACACCTAAACAACATAGATCAAGTAAACACGTACAGTTTTTCAAAGCTTTTTAAATTAAATGTAACTCTCCTCGTTGATATTATGATAAGTCTAGAAATTTTACAAAGTGGTTCTTACGTGAGAAGCGCTTCGCTGCAACAATACGTTTTCCATAACCTCCAGTTGGTTGACTCAAAGTTGCTCGCCAAACCACTCCATATGCCCCAGAACCTATGACCTCTCGCAGTGCTATACGGTCACGTGAAATCTCCCATTCATCCACTTCATGGTCCAAAACATCCATCTCGTATCCCTCTTCATTTTGTCTTCAAAGAGAAAAACTTATACCTTCATCAAAATACTCTGCTGACAGCATATATCTCAATCAATTATTTATTTAGTTTCATCTTTTGGATATCAATTGCATCATCTGAAGAAAACAAAAAACTCAAGTGAAATCAATTGGATTTTCAGGGTACAAGTGTAAAAGGGTAAAAGTGTTATTAAAGCAAGGTAAGGTAGTTATCGATGGGTAGCGGAAATAATCCTTTTTACTTACTTCATTTGGTACACCAACATGTGTCCTTTGTCCGCCGCGCGCACCCTATCTGTAAGATGACCCCTCACGCGCTGACTTTCATATTCAATAATCAAATGGAGCAAATGTTTTCACATCATTCCTTTTCTTTCAAGACCTATGCTCTGATAACAAGTGTATTCATACTACACACCGAGAGTAATTTAAATAGAATAATCGAAAGTCATTTGACTTACTTGATCTCTGTCTTGGCCTTGACTGTGTTCCCTGAACGTGAAAAACAAAATGAAGTAAATCAATAAGACTAAGAAGATACATCGGCAGAGACAGTTATATTTGTCACGAAAAGAAAAATAGAATACAGGGACAGTAGACACCACGACCATCGAGATAATATAATTAAAACCAACCTCGGCCACATTGGTGGAAGAGTATTTTTAAAAGGGATTCCTCTGGCCACTTTGGAGGTCTGTTGACCTCAAGACCAAAGAATTAATGGTATTGAAAAGTTGAGAATTTCAATGAATTTGACAAACCCTTCACACATACTTTCCTTGTGAAAAAGGCAAGATGACAACTTTTAAGATATGTGGGGTCTAAAGATACTCTGTCTAACGAAAATGTAAATTTACATGTCCCGTTTATGCTGACATTGTTTAAAATGTTTTCTTTCTCGTTAAATATTTAATTGAACTTGTGATGACATGCCTTCTCTTTTAGCATTAAACTATATCTTACTTTTGACAATGACGATTTTGTAAATTTTAGCTTGTTGACCTTTGTAATCCAGTCATTGTACTTTGCAAATTTTTCATTGTCAATTTTTATTGTAAAATTTTAAGTATAAAAGTTTGAACCTGGCAATTCATGTGTCGTTTAACATTTTTATTCATATTCCTATTCTATATAGTCTTCCTCGCAGCCATTTTTGTGGCTGTCGCGCTGCGTGACAGCCCAAAAAACGACTGAGAGGGAGACTATATTTCTCAGCCTCACTTTTGCTGGCAATCGTAAATCTAAAAAGCTAACTTATGGAATAAAATAAACCGGCTGTGCCCTAAGAATTGTGTCTAATACCTTTTCTTCGACGTTTGCAAAGGTACCAGGCGATTAATGCTAAAAATACCACAGCCGACAAAGGCCCAACAATGACGTACCACTCCAGTTTCGTTCCACTGGAAGGAGTATCTGTAAAGACAAATGAATCGTTTTGCAAATCTTATTAAAAAACGGACTATTACTGGTCTTCTAACTAGTTTTTTTCAGGAGTTCTTAGCTCTGAAGCTGGTGATTTAAGAGCTTGGGTTAGGATGTGGAGTGGTCCCTTTTTGCAGCATTGAAACATGATCTCAACTTCTCCCACCCCAGGGAGTTCTTTGCATAGCCTTGGTTCCCCAGGGACGCATTGGGAAGCTGTCAGTACACCCAGTATGTCCGAAAACCTCAGAAATCGAGGCTGAGCAAGATCTCGACAAACATCTGGTAACTCTCCTGTGAACTTTCCTTGGAAATCGCAAAGATGGAAGATAGAAAGATAGAAATCCAAAGATGGAAGTTCCTATTGCTAAAAAGGCGAAAAAAAAAATACCTGCATCGCAGCCATACAGCTCTATCCTCATTCCAATATTGGTTTCCCATTGTACTGGTAGGATCCTGATGTAACGTGTTTCTATTGGTGGGTTTATTCTGTTGTACACAGTATGGCCACTATCTGTATTTCCATCGAACACCTATATATATAAAGAGAGTTTGTTTGTCATCAGCCAGCAGTGTCACGAGGAGTGAGAATGGTATGTAACGAGGCCTTGCAGTTCTTACTTTACAGTTAATTGAGCCATGGAGTAATACGAAATTTAGCCTGGAAATGGCCCACTTCCATTCATGCTTTTTATGCAATAGCACTCATCGTAACCTGTCGGCTGAGGAACAGTCGACAGTACGTAAGACCTCTCAAACTGGCTCGGTCTTGGGAAATGAGCCGCAATGCGCACGATGTCATCCTCTGAGAGGTAATTTTTGGGGTCAATGTCCTGGACTTGGTCGGGGAAGGACCTCCACGGTCTCCCTGGGGGTCTTCACCGTTAGTAAGGCTCGTACAACACGCAAATGTTGGCGGGTTCATCCTTCTCCATGCCCAGGAACTTGAGCTGTTGCAAGACGACATTGCCATTTGAGACGTTGTCCAGGCGTTATATGTGCAACATGTGTTATGCTTTTGTATTCCCAAATACAAAATGAACACATTGACAATGGCTGTACAAATTACAACTCTGGTTTATTCATTGGATCGAGGCAATACATAACCGCGCGAGCACGTGCTCTTATAAAGACTGGTAACTAGTATTTCACAACATCTCCCTTTTTTTTAACAAACATGCGTCCAAAACAAATAAACGAGACTAAACAAAATGAGCATCAAAATCAACCTTAAACTTAATGTTCATGACTTGCATCAAAACACTGTTCACTTAATATCAACACAATGTCTGGTAACAACTTGTAAAATGTTCTCTCTAATCGGTCACATAGTCTTTAAACCAAACAGGTGGTCGGATAATTCGACCCTTAGAACTGACTTTCTCAGAGCTTACTGGATCATGGACTGGACTTGTTGTGTTGGTTTCTAAATCTTCTGGTCGCTGCTGCTGATGTTTTGCTTCAGTTGTCTTAATCAGATCACGTTTGTTTCTTCTGTAGCTAGTTCCTTCTGAATTAACAACGTACGATCTTGGCGCATCGGCTACTCTGGTAACTACAGCAGGTGTCCATGTCTTCTGCCCTGGCTTTCGGACTCGCACAGTGTCTCCTGTGTTCAGGGGTTTCAGAACTTTTGCATTCCGGTTGTAATACTGCTGCTGTATTTCTGCACGACGACTGAGACCGTTCTTAATATTTCCGGTTGGATACTGCGGCTCTAGTAATGTAGGCGTAGTAGGTAGTTGGGTTCTGATTCGACGCCCCATAAGCATCTGTGCTGGCGATAGGCCAATTTCCTCGATGGGAGTGTTTCGGTAGGCTAACAAACCAAGCTGAAAATCCTTTCCTTCAACTTTTGCTTTCTTTAGAATGTTCTCAGCTGTTTGAACTGCTCGTTCTGCAAGACCATTACTCTGCGGGTATCTAGGCGATGACGTAACATGCTTAAACCCATATTGCTTTGCGAATTCGGCAAACTCATGGCTACTGAACTCGGGCCCATTGTCACTGACTATTATCTCAGGGATTCCATATCTTGCGAACTGAGGTTTAACGTGGTTTATCACTGTCTTGCTTTTACTATTAGGCAAGTGGGACACCTCAAAGAACTTTGAGTAGTAGTCAACAATAACCACATATTCTTGTTTGTCAAGTTCAAACAAATCAACAGCAATCTTTTGCCATGGTCTTTCAGGTAATTCATGGCTCTTAAGTGGTTCTTTTGCTTGAGAATTTCTGTACATGTTACAGGTATTGCACTTGGATACCATGTCTGCTATCTGTTGGTTCATTCCTGGCCAGTACAAGAGATCTCTGGCTCTACTTTTGCACTCTTCGATGCCTAAATGGCTGCTGTGAATTTGACTTAGCATTTCTTCTCTGAGTGAACTTGGTACAATCAATCTGTCCTGTCTCAGTAGTAAATCATCACAAACAGAAATTTCTCCCTTAATGTTCCAAAACTCACGAAGCTCTGGGTCTAATTGAGACTTCCTTTCTGGCCAACCACTTATCACTGTGTTCTTGAGCTTCTGCAATGTTAGGTCTTTTCTTGTAGCATCTTTACACTGTTCCAGTTTTTCCTCACTGACTGGCATGTTTTCAATGGTGAGTACTTCAAATTCATCCTTTGTGTTGGCTGCAGTTTCAGTGCTTTCTTCTGGAGCACGGCTTAGAGTGTCTGCAATCGACAAGTTTTTGCCTGGTTCATACTCCACTTGTAGGTCATAACGCTGTAACCTTAACATCATTCGTTGCAATCTCTGTGGTGCCTGAAATAATGGTTTTTTAAACAAGGCTTCCAAAGGCTTGTGGTCGGTCTGAACTTTTACTTTCTTGCCATAAACATACTGGTGAAATTTGGTACTTCCATACACTATTGCCAATAGTTCTTTCTCTATCTGCGCATAGTTTCTTTCAGCAGAGTTAAGTGATCTGGATGGATAACACACTGGTCGACCCTCTTGCAGTAGACACGCCCCAAGTCCATAGGATGATGCATCTACTGAAACTGTAGTGGGCTTTTCGACATCATAATACTGGAGTGTTGCATCACTTGTCAGCTTTTCTTTAATGGCTTGGAATGCTTTCTCTTGTCTTTCGGACCAATGCCATTCTACTTCTTTGTGCAGTAGCTCTCTTAATGGCTGAGTTAGGTCTGCTAGGTAAGGTATGAATTTACTCATGTAGTTCACCATTCCAAGGAATCTTAAGAGTGCAGGCTTATTTGCTGGTGATGGCATTCCTTCCACTGCATGCACCTTTCTAGGATCTGGTTTCAATCCGTTTGATGTCAACACATGTCCAATGTATGGAACGTCAGTAGTCATAATCTTCATTTTACTTCGGTTGAGCTTCCGTCCAACTTTCCTTGAACGTTCCAACACTTGCTCTAAGCGATGGTTGTGCTCAGCTTCGCTTCTGCCCCAGACAAGAATATCATCAGCGATTGTCTTTACTCCACTCAGGTCCTCAAAGGCTTGAGTCATTCTCTTTTGAAAAATCTCAGGGGCTGAGTTAATACCAAATGGCATCGTGAGGTACTGATATCGCCCAAATGGTGTGTTAAATGCTAACAGCTCAGAACTTTTCTCATCGAGCTTAATGTGCCAAAACCCAGATGTGGCATCTAAAACACTAAACACTTTGGCATCACTTAATTCAGCTGCAACTTCTTCCACAGTTTTCATAGGATAATGTTCTCTCTGGATAGCTTTATTTAAATCCCTAGGATCTAAACACAGTCGCACTTTACCATTTGGTTTCTCCACAACTACTAAAGAACTAACCCATTCAGTTGGTTCCTCGGCTTTACGAATAACACCAAGTTTTTCCATGCGGTCAAGTTCTTCCTTGACTTTCTCTCTCTGTGTGAAAGGTATTTTGCGAGGTGGGTGTACCACGGGGCTTACGGTAGGATCGATCTTAATCTGATAGCTACCCTCCAAACATCCAATACCATCAAACACATCTTCATACTTCTTAAGGATTTCATCAACATCTTGATTGCATGTAGTACCACTGGACAGGTTTTCATCCCCTTGGGTATCAACTGAACTGACTCTCTTGACTAGATTTAATTCATGACAGGTTTGAAGACCAATTACTGGAGTGGCTGGATGCTCGATTATTTGAAATTCAACAGGGTGGGACTTCCCTCTAAGTTTCACCTGGAGTGTAGCTTTACCCATCACTGGTATCTTGTGGCCAGTATAAGACACAAGTCGGGTTTTTGATTTCCTCATTTTCTCACGTGTCAGTTTACAATACAATGCATAAGGCAAAACATTGCATTGAGCACCAGTGTCTAATTTCATATTGACCTGGAGTTTATTGATCACAACACTTTGTATCCAATCTTTCTGAGTGAGTGGTTTGGTTCCCAAGACCCCAATAAAGAACTCATCTGTATCTGAATCATCACATCTAAACTCACTTACGTGTTTAGAGCTGTCCCTTGGTTTGGACTGGCACATTTTCGAGTAATGATTCCTCTGTTTACATTTGTGGCAAACCTGACCAAAGGCTGGACATTTCTGAGGCTGGTGCACTTGTCCACATCTTCTACAATTGAACGGTTTTTTCGCTTGTTTGCGCTTTCCTTTTGCTCCTCTCGGTTTTCCGGGTGATTTCTTTGAGTCGTCTTTCACATCGTGCACTTCTCTGTCCTCCTGATCCACAACAATATTCTTCGCCTGGTTTTCAGTAATCTCAGATGACTTGCACATTTCAACTGCTCGCTCCAAATTTAACTCTTTTTCTCGCAGAAGACGTTTCCTAACTTCGTTACTTCTGATACCACACACAATACGATCACGAATTATAGAATCATGCAATTCTCTAAACTCACAGTTTCTTGCAAGCTTGCGCAATTCCGTGACGTAAGCATCGATTCCTTCGGTCGCTCCTTGTGCCCTCGTGTTGAACACATGCCGCTCGTAAGTTACATTCTTCTTCGGCGTACAATATTCCTCGAACTTCTTTATCACGACATCTATGTTCACCTTGTCTTCGTCGCTGAGACCGAAAGTATTAAAGATTTCCAACGCCTCCTCTCCTGCAACTGTTAGTAAAGTCGACCATTGCACTTGCGCTGGTTTCTTGTCGAAGCCCGTCGCGTTGAGATAAAGCCTAAATTGCTGGATCCAACGTCTCCAATTCTCTGCAACATTTCCTACGAATGATAGCGGCTTCGGTGGTGGCAGTTGATTCATTATTATCCGGTTTCTGACACCATGTTATGCTTTTGTATTCCCAAATACAAAATGAACACATTGACAATGGCTGTACAAATTACAACTCTAGTTTATTCATTGGATCGAGGCAATACATAACCGCGCGAGCACGTGCTCTTATAAAGACTGGTTATTAGTATTTCACAACAACATGTTCCTTAACATGTGGCGGAGGCATTTAGTTTCGCACCCATGTCCTTGGTAATTATCCATGTTTCGCAACCGTCTAGTAGAACAAATAGACCTGTTGTTCTAAAAATGCGGAGCTTCAAGTCCAAAGGTAGTCACAGTGAGCACCAGAACTCGTGGAGGCTTCAGAACGCGGACCATCCGAGGGCCTTCCGGCGCTTTAAGTCGTTGAGGCTGCTGATAACCGTGGATCTTAAATAGCGGAAGTCGTTGACCTGTTTCAGTGCAATAGCACTATGTAAATTCATCTTGTTGGATTTTGTATTGATATTGATAATCAGTTCTATCTTTTTAATAATCGCAACTCGTATCCCTGAAACCTAATAAACAAAGACAAGTAACTCCTTATATATTAATAGTAGTTGGAAGTTTAAAGTTGAATGCAACACCAAATAACTGACATACCTTCGGCGAATTGTCTCTTGGTTTCTTGAAAGAGGTAAAGGTCACTCCATCATCACTGTATTTAAGCCGATACATGGTGACCCACTGCCCGGTTTTGTTGGCGGGAATCCCCTGAGTAGCTACACCTGTCACAGTTTTGTATCTGTTGAGATCGACTTGAAGCCATTGATTGAGGTCGTTGTGTTTTGTGGTCCAGCCGAAAGATCCCTGCTCTATGAAATTTAACCTGGCATTTCGTGCAGGATGTTTATCATCCCCTTGTGAAGAGGCTGTTATCTGGTCATCAGAGATTGCTCCAGTCTCCATACCAAGAGGTGCAGTGCAACCTGATATGACAGCCAAAAATAAAGAAAAGGTATTGCAAATAGTGCTGGCCCCGGTTTTGAATAAGCAGCTACTAATTGTAGCATTTTTGGGATAGTAAAGAAATGTACATTAGGGACCTTAAGCAGCGGACGACGACGACGAAGACGAAGACGAAACTTAAAAAATTACCTTCCCGTCTTCTGAATAAATTCGCGATGATTTATACTCTTTCAGTTTGTAAAATGTAGCCGAACTATCGAGGAGCTAACGTCGTAGAGGCGCCTTTAAAGTTCAGAAAGAGAAAGGAAATTAATCATCATGCGTTCACGTTCTCCATAAAACCTTAAATTTGGTCATTTCACGTTCTTGTTTTGCAGAGGACGAAAAAGAAATGTACCAAAGTGTATAACGCACGTGCAGAGCCAGTGTTTTGCTAATTAAAACTAATGTTTTCTGACGTTCTCGTTGACGTCGTCGTCGTCGCTGCTTGACTTCCGAAATTCGAGTCTTTGATGAGATCTAAGTTTTGACTATTGAAAAGAATTCTTTCTTCAGTGCTGTGCGATATGATGTAATGTTAGTTCACGATAACGGTAGTGGTTTCAGAAAATTCCATCGAAAAGGTAATGCCAAAAAATCATTGATCTCCTATATTGTGTATGAGTTCAACACGTAAGGGTATTAAACTATGCTCAAGGAAAATTAGAAGCAAAACGAAAAATGTGGCTGACGTATTTGTTATTTGGTCCAAAACAGATTTTCCCTGTTATATAGGGAATGAACTGTTTTAGAAGGTACAGAGTGTCCAAGAAGACAAAATGTTTTTAAAACAGATTTAAGGCTGTATATGCTACGACATATCACTTCTATTTTATATTCATACCTGCATTTACCACTCCTGGAGTTGTAAGATTTGTGATAGGTGAAGGTGTTGCCAAATCTGCAATGGGGGAAAGCTCTACTTAGATTACTCGCTCTCAAATTAATGGCGTTATTATCAGTCTTACCACAGTTGATGATTTTATCGCTTTTATCTTACATGATGTATTTCTTATAGGCGAGTGTAATCAAAGGTTTTATAAAAGGGACTTAGTGTTAGAGCTTGCACTTGAAATAATCTAAGGAATCAAAAGGGGATACCTGAACAGCCATAGAGCTCTATCCTCATTCCAATATGTCCCGTCCAACGGAGCGGCAGTATCATGATGTAGCGTGCTGTGATTGGCGGGCTTATTCTGTTAATAACAATGGAATCAGCGTCCACATTTCCATCAAAGACCTGTATTCAAAGACAAGCAAGCAGTAATTGTTAGGTTACATTCGATCGCCAAACAGCAGGGTTGCAAGAGATGAGACAGGTTTTTGTCTGCAAGCCTAGGTTTTTTCTAAATTGCTTTTTAAAACCCAGGAGAAATAGCATGGAGCATTTCACACCCATTTTCTTCGTGCACTGGGTGAAGCCTGCGTTTCTTGAGCCAGAATCCAAGAACCCTCAAATCCCAGTCATGCTGGGACTCTAATATTGGGGAATAAAAAAACGATAAAAGAGAAAACGCCAATAAATCGTAATTCACATAGAAGAAATACCGAAATGCCGGGGTCATTAAAGACATCCACTCTTTTGTATAACCCTTATAACCTCTGTAAACTGTATGATTCTAACTTAATTAGAAATTAATAAGAGGGGTTACAAATAAGCACGCTGAAAGACTTTTCCAAGCAAGGTTACTATATCCAACTTCTGCTTTTGACGACAGTAACTGTCTGTTTTACTTCCACGATAATTATGTGCGTTATGACATGTAATAAAACTCCACAAAGCTAATTTCTCTTTGTTCATCTTTATCTTAAAATCAGTCGAGCTGCTATCTTTGAATAATGCCTGCATACCAAGAAAACAAATTTATCCTCGTTCCAAAGAAAAGTCTTTCAATATGTAAACTACTTTTTCTGTTGTTTCAAAAAACCCGACTAGTTCTGCTTTAGGGCAGTGAGATCAACTGAACATTGAACACACGTGCGGCATATTAGCTACAATTTAACTTCAGAACGCAAGGATCATACATTGATATACCTTTGGTGAAGTGTCGCTTGGTGCCTTGTAAAAATGAAATTCTACCTCATCACCTCTATACTTAAGGTTGTACTTGGTTACCCAATTAATGTTATTAGCGTCCGGACTGCCTTGAGTGGCTACAGCTGTCACTGAAGTATGGCTACCAAGATCCACCTGAAGCCATTGGGAGTAGTCACTAGCTTTAGATACCCAGCCCCAGGCTCCTTGTATCTTGTAATTTAACCTGGCGTATGTTGCAGCATGTTCATTCCATTCTGAAGAGGCGATTATCTTGTCATCAGAGATGGCTCCATTCTCCATACCAAGAGGTGCCTCGCAATCTATCATTGTAAACCGAAAATATGACAAGATTTGAAAGCAAGTTAGCCACTAGAAAAAATATTTCTGCTAAACTAAAAAAAGAAACTGCTAAGTTCCAGGGACATGATTTTAATGTAGTCCTACCTTTGATGCCGTTGTTGACACCTAGACAACCATAGAGCTCTATTCTCATTCCAATATGTCTCTGCCAATGGAGGGGCCGTATCCTGATGTAGCGTGCTGTGATTTTCGGGCTTATTTTGTTATACACAATGGAATCAGCGTCTACATTTCCATCAAAGACCTTTATTTCAAGACAAGCAAGTGTTGATTGTTAGATAACGCTTGGTCGCCAAACAGCACGGTTGCAAGAGGTGAGGCAAGCATGTGATTGGATTCCTGGGTTTTTGTCCAAAACAGTTTGACAGAATCCAGGAAAGTTAGCATGGAGCCCCGCTCGCACATTTGTCCTATATGCATTTAGTGAAGCCTGCTTTGCTTGAGGCAGAACACAAAATTCCTCAAGATGTAGCCTTGTTAGAACTCTTATTTTGGGGGATAGGAAACGATAAAAGAGAAAATGTGTAAATTATAATTCATACCATTTTAGACATTCACTACTTTAATTTTTTGCGTAAAACCGTTGAAGCCCCTGTAGCCTGTATATCAAAAACTTTAATAAAGAAATCAATAAGAGGGGTAAAAATTAGGACTCCTGGAGGATTTGTTGCAACCAAGGTTACTTTATCTGACTTCCGCTATTCAAGAAATAACTCTGTCTTTTCTCCAGTCTATAAAGATTATGATGTGTGGTGAGGCTCCACAAAACCAATTGCTTCTTGTTCATCTTTATTCTAAAATCAGTAGCTGCTATCATTGAATAAAGGTCTATTCGAAGGGAATAAATTTAACTTCGTTCCAAAGAAAAATCCTGAACAACTGTACAGACTTGCGACACGATAGAAACAAGGAAGCTGCAGAAGGCAGGCATGATGCATCGATATACCTTTTCTGAAGTGTCTTTTGATGCGTTGTATCTATGAAAGGTCAACCCATCATCACTGTACTGTAGCCCGTACTTGGCAACCCAGGCCTCGTTTGAACTGCCCTGAGTGGCTACACCTGTCACTGAGGTTTTGTTACCAAGATCCACTTGAAGCCATTTATACGACTCAGTAGTTCCAGTTTCCCAGCCCCAGGCTAATTCCTGTCTCTTGAAATTTAGCCTGGCATTTCGTGCAGCTTGTCTATCATTCCGTTGTGAAGAGGCACTAATCTGGACATTAGAGATTGCTCCATTCTCCATACCAAGGGGTAATTTGCAACCTATCATTGTCAACCGAAGATTTAAGAGTAAATTAGTTCCCAAATAATATTGCTACTTGACAATAACAAGGAAATGAAAAGCGTTTCCAAAAAATTTTACTGAGTTCTTAGCAAATGATTTAATGTGGTCCTACATTCCAGCCTGTTGATGAAATCCAAAGTGTTATCAACCAAAAAAGGCAGTTACGCTAGAAAATTCGGTTTAGAACAGATTTCGTTTTACTAGGGCAAAAAGGGGGTGTGGGCAATGTAAGACTAGGTATTACGTAAAACCGCTGTAGGTTTCAGTTTTTTCTTTTTGTGCGTGACCCTCTCGGGAAGGGGGGATATGTTATTCTTCTTTCATTCCAACTCATAAAACATAAACAGACGATATAGTCCTTATTGAAAGCACTTGCTATCGAATTTGCATGTTACAAACATGAGGATTGGGTACATTTTAAGAATGCGAGATCGACACACCAACTAACCTTTCCCACCACCCGCTTAAAAGACGCTCTCTCAATTATACAGCTAACAGGTGTGTGCGTTATTCCCGCTTCGTAACCCGAAGTGTCAGAAACATTAAACAGAGATCTATCACCAATACTAACAGGCAAATAATAACATTGACATCAATGATTAAAATCGTTAAAAAAGGAAGCTTACTTGAACATGTACCCTCGCAGTAGAACGCACTGAATCCTGTGTAAAAGCCATTCTTATCTGATTTGAATATAACCAACATGTGATTGGAAGAGGAGTAGATTCCTTCTTTTGATGGAGGGTTGCCTCCGTAGAATACTCCCAACACCTCCCCAGTGCTATTCGTGCCATCATACACGTATAAAGCGTCCGTGTTAGTCTCATTTTGCAAACTAAAGTTTGTGAACATCAAGTGAATTTGTTGTGCTGCGCTGACCGTGATCGTCCAGGAACAGTTTTGGTCACCCGGGTACTTCCCTGGATAGTTTGGTGAGTAAAAACTTCCCATGAGTCCTGTTAGGCTTTCGTTGCATCCTACAAAAAGACTCACTTTGAAAATCTCCGCTTAATATGTAAAACGAACTCTAATACAATCTTATCCAAAGGAACTTAATAAGTTATACTTGAACTTAATTTTCCTCGATGTAATTATCTATTTCTTCAAATTTGTACGCAAACGTAGAACAAACGGTATGTATGTCCGATAAGGAAGATTATTACTTGGACCCAAGGATGGCGCAGTGGTGAGAGCACTAGCCTCCCACCAATGTCACCCCGGTTCAATTCCCGAAGACGTTGAAGCCACATGAGGGTTGAGTTAGTTATTGATTCTCGTCCCTATTACGAGGGTTTTCCTCCTGTTCTCTGTTTTTCTTTCCTCCATAAAAAGCAACACTTCCAACTTCCAATTTGACTTATTTTCGTGTTACCTTGGTATTACCCTCCCTAAATATTGTTATTTTAGTACAAGTTTAGAAGTCTGCGGTAGCTTGCCTGAGAGAAGAGAAACAAAAACATAAGTAACGCTGGTATATAAATACAAATAATTTTCCATTGTAGCTAATCACGATAGAAGATTACAAAAGATGTGTTTTGCTAAGGAAGGTTGAAGGATAATAAACCTTTAATTTCATAAAGATGCCATACATTGCTTTGTATTTTATCACTTTTTAGAATTATTGCTATTAATTCTCTTGAAAAATACGTGGTTACCACCAATTTTCTTTTTGGATTCCAGTAGCCCTTGCTAAAATCTGCTTTTCCCCATAGTAACAAACCGCGCAATGAAAATAACGTCTTTAATCTGTGAGAAGGTCACCAACCTTTACAAGCAGACTGTATTATTTCATTTGTGACAGATACAGATATTGCATTTAGAGAATATAGTGAAGTAGATATCCGTGCAGCACATAGTAATTTTTCATTCTCTGATAAGAAATTTTCAAACCAAAATTTTTATTGCATGCCCATTTTGTGATGATTTAAGAGAAATTTAATACAATGCTGTTATTCTTGAATTAATTTGCAATAAATGCAAAAAAATATATATATATATATTTGTGGTAAAAGTGGATTAGGTGGATATAATGGATATAATTTTTATGTCGAAGGTAAAGAGAATAGATTATTTAGAAATGGTCATCATCTTTATACATTTCATGTTAATGATATTGAACGAATATGGTTTAGATCAATCTATATGAAGTGGCTAGGGCCACGTAGACAAACGGGTTTAGATTCCAACAATTTATTCACTTGAACCAAGGGGTTTAGTAAAATACCTAACAGAAAAAGTTACAGGAAAATAAATTAGAACGACTATAAAATGAATTAAATGCGAAAAAGGGAAGTGAAACCAAAACTGGACCACTGAAAAACAATTACAAATTGCTGGATTTAGGTGAGCGAGTGATAAAATGAAAATGTAGTAGATGTTATATAAGACTAATTTTACATTTGGTGCGAATATTGTTCAGGATAGAATGAAAGTGCTGGATACAATTAACACAGAAAGAGATACGTAAAATAAGGACTAAAACGTAAAGTGCTAATTAACAAAAACCGCAATATCAACAACCGCAACATTCAAACTTAACAGAAAAAATCTCAAAAAGGTTATATGGCAAAAAAAGATATGTAGTAAGAGGGGGGGGGGGGGGGGGTGGCAGTATTGGAAGAGGAAGAAGAGTTGGAAAAGTAGGAAGACTTTGACGCAATGACAAGCCTACATTGTGGGCCCGAAATATGATTAATACAAAACAAAAACTGGGCCTTGGTGTTCCGAAAAACGTTAAAAGCCGTTGCGTGAAGAAAGCTGGCAAGAAAAATTAGCGGAGCCCAGTACGTCTCGGGCTACATCGCAGGGTATACCACAATCACGGCACCATTACGGGCTCTCACCAAGAAGGAGACACCTTGCCAATGGTCAGACGAACAGCAACATGCGTTTGACAAACTCACGGACAGTCTGACTAAGAGTCATGCCATGCCATACTTCAATCCTGCTCAAGAGACCGAAGTGACAGTCGACGCAAGCCCTGTCGGTCTTGGAGGATTACCAGTGCAGGAAGGCAAGGTTATCAGCTACTTGAGTCGAGCACTCAGCAACTGGATTCCAGATACTCACAAACCGAGAGGGAAATGCTAGCGATCGTGTGGACTTTGGAACATTTTCATCTTTAACTTTTCAGATCTGAGTTTACAATCGTGACAGATCACAAGCCTACTTAAACTCGAATGGACCGATGGAAGCTAAGGTTGGTGCCGTACAACTGTCATCTGGTGTATCGCCCCGGAAAAGATGATGGGAACCCCACCGACTTCATGAGCAGACACCCCAACCACCAAGCGACCGCAGAGAGAAACGGTGCCGACGATTATGTGAACTATGCTTGCACCAACGCCATACCAAAGGCTGTAACGCTTCAAGAGATTCAGGCTGAAACAGAGAAAGACTCTACACTCCAGTCACTGATCAGGGCAATCGAGACAGACCGCTTTTGACCAATTCTGAAATACTAGACTACAAAAGACTCAAGGACGAGTGACTGGTCTACAGTGGAGTGGTACTGAGAGGTAACAGAATCGTTGTCCCGAGCAAGTTGAGAGAAAGAGCCATAGAGCTGGCGCCTTTGGGACATCAAGGCATCGTAAAGACGAAGCGTTTAATTCGTGAGAAAGTCTGGTTCCTTGGGATGGTCAAAGAAAAAGTCGATAACTGCCTAGCATGCCAAGCAGCAACTCCAAGCAAGTCGTCGCGAATTAAACCTCTACAGATGATGCCGCTACCTAGTGGACCATGGAAAAATGCTGGCAATGGATTTCCTTGGACCATTCCCTTCGGGTGACTATCTCCTAGTCGTCATTGACAAATACAGCCGCTTCCCGGAAGTTGAGATCGTCAAGCCTACATCAGCCAAATCTATCATCCCGAGGCTCGATGCCATATTTGCAAGGCAAAGAATCCCTGACAAGCTGAAGACCGACAATGGGCCCCCATTTAATGGAGTCCAGCTCAGCAACTTTGTAAAGTATTTAGGATTCCATCACAGGAAAGTTCAACCTGTTTGGCCGAGAGCCAATGGCGAGGCAGAACGCTTCATGCCAAATCTTGAGAAGTGTGTGCGAACTGCTGTCGTCGTTGAGGGCAAAAATTGGAAACAGGAACTGTACAACTTTCTCCGACAATATCGTGCGACACCGCACACAACTGCAAATGTATCCCCAAATGAAGCACTGAACGGAAAGAAACTCAAGACCACCCTGCCAGAAGTATCACCAGCATCAGCTAGGCAGAATACCCTGCAGGAGACTTGAAAGACTATGGCAGAGAGAGATGCAGAACACAAGTCAAAGATCATGCCATATGCAGACTCGAAACTGGGCACAAAACCAAGCGATATCAAACTATGTGATACAGTGCTTGTGTGACAACCAAAGAAGAACAAACTAAGCACTTCTTTTAATCCAGAACCCGTCGTTGTAGAGGAAAAGAAAGGATCTATGGTTACAGCTAGCGATGGTTCCAAGTTTATAACCCGGAACTCGTCCATGTTCAAAATCATCCCCAAAAACCTGAAAGCTGAAGGAGATAGAAGGGAACAGAGCAAAAACACTGAACACTTTAAGAGACCCGTAACGAGAAGGCATGCTTATCGTTTGTTGATGTTATTGTAGAGTTACTTGATCCAGTTAACCAATATGTGTGATTGAAAGTTTATTATCAAGGAGGGGAGAGATGTAGTGTGGTGACATTTGTCAATTATACAAGCACGGAAATCCCACTCTTCTTGTAGTCGTTGCGAGCATGGAGTCAATAAATCACAGTTGAGTTTTGACTTTCGGTGGTTTTACTTGAACGGTACAAAACATCACAGGGTGACCCAAAGGTATCTGACAAATCTTGAAGAACGGCTTTAGCTTCCTCAAGTTTGTTGTCATTTAGAGTTCAACAACAATTTGAATAAAGCATCATCCACTGGTCAGCAAATAACCAGCCCTTGTCGTTCATAAAGGCCACATTTTGGTAATAAAACCCGTCAATGATTTCTACGTTGATATCTTGCACATAACCAGTGTCATAGGTATCTTCTAAATCCATATGACAGACCAGTTTCACTCTCAGCCAATTTAAAGGTCAAACTAAATTATTAAGTAAAAAATTGCATTTGGGAAAAGTCCCGGGAAAAGCCCGTGTAGTATGACATCAAAGACACCCTCTTTTTCCGAGAATTGTGACTTGCTGTTCATGAGAGGTCACACAAAACCAAAAATAAAGCTCTTGAACAGATTGAACAAAAGAAACGAGAAAAAATAAACATTATACTTCAATTAAATACTGTTTTCATATTACCATATGGATTAAAAAAATAAATAGAAATGAAAATAAACTTATGATGTGACGGCAGCTTGCATCAAATGGGGCTCGAAAAGTAGTGCTTTGTGATGAGGTAAAATCCCCAAAAGAGAAGAAAACGCAATTTTGATTGAGTAAAATTGAGTGTGAGAAATCGCGGTGACAGCACAAGTAGTCTACAGGTCTTAAATTAATACCCACTCCTCCTGTTCTTAGCTCCAATAAATCCTTACAAAAGTATTTCCATAATTTCGCTAGAACAATGCGTTTGAAATATATGTTCGCAAACAAGAGGAAAACCTCTGCAACTCCCCTCCATCTTAAATCCACATGGCAACCACCGATCCAAAACTCGGTTGCCCTTAAAAATTACTTGAAAGAAACAAAATTTGAACTTATTTCAGAGGTTTTCCGTACTATTTTAGACAATATTTTGGCAAACAAGCGAACAGCCATCGATTCACTTCAACGCAACAGCAAAATCAATCTAAAAAAAGCTGACAAAAGAACGACTACAGTCGTTATGGGTACCAAACAAAAAATAGAAGAAGGCATACATCAGTTATCTGATGATAAATTCTACAAGCCTCTAGAAATGCGCATTTGATCATATCCACATGTCAATTTACGCCTTAGAAATATTATTATTATTATTATTATTATTATTATTATTATTATTATTAACTCCTATTGTGCTAGACACTGCCCTAAAAGTGAATTGGATGGTGGACAAACTATTCCGTTTCGGGCAATATTGACACAATGACTCACAAATGGTTAACAATCGGCCTTAAACAACTCCGCATACCATAATTTTACACGCTGGCTAGTTTCGTTGACTCACTATTACAGCCCATCGCTAAAAAAACAGGAGTCATATCTAAAAGACACAACCGATTGTATTAACCTCATCAAAAACACGCAAATCTCAGATGACGTGGTTTTAGCCACCCTTGATGTAAGTTCCCTTGACAAAAACATCCCTCAAACAGAAGGGATTGACGTTATTTGTCGCTACTACGAAGACCACTATGAGCACAACTTACCAATTCCCACAAACGACATACGGGAACTTTTACGGCTCATACTCGAAGAGAATTCTTTCAAGATTAACAAAAGACACTTCATACAAACACATGGCATCGCCATGGGAACTAAGACAGCAGTTGCTTTCTCTGTTATTTTTATGGTGGATCAAGAAAAACGACTGCTAATGGCTAGCCCCTTTAAACCTTTGGGTTAGAAAGGATTTATTGATGACATCTTTTCACTGTGGAACATCTCAATGCAAAAAGTTTCAATTTTGTTAACTTTGCTAACACGTTCCACTCTACAATCAAGTTCACTTGTAAAATGTCATCTAAACGCGCGGTTTTCCTTGACACTGAGGTTTTCAAAGGACCCGGTCTTTCAACTCATGAAATCCTTGACTTACAAACACATTTCAAGCCTACAGAAACTTTTCAATATACAAAATTCTTATCTTGCCACCCTTTAAAGTGTAAAAAGGGCTTTATAAAAGGATAGGCATTACGTCTTTTAACAACTAAGTGAGAGAAAACTTTTGTAAAAAACAAATGAGACTGTGAACACAAACTGTGTAAAAGGTTAATTTTTTCAACAATCTTATTGACAATGCATACAAGGACATCAAGAAACACTGTCAGCTGTTACCTTGAGATGGACACTGGGCAGCGACTGAGGGTCTCTGTGTTGTTGGTGGGTTTGTCCAAGGAGGCATTGTAACGTTTCGTGTGAAGACATTTGTTACAAACTTGATTATTGGAGACTAAGGTCAACCGGTTTTCACTGTAACAGTACATTTTTAAACTCAACAGTAAAGGCAACCTCCCTAATCTTCAATTCACTATCGTCACGCATTTTGTATGTTAAAGCTGTTGATAAGTCTAACGTTAGTTTAAAAACCTAAATCTAGTAATATTTATTTACAAAATACAAGTAATCTATTACCTGGTGCTGGTCTTGTGGTAGGCAAAGTGGCATTTCCTGTTAAGAATCAATTGGAAAACAAAATAGCTAGATATATGATGTAAACTAGGTTTTCAAGATGTACTTTCCAACTAATCGGTAATGCTTGTCAGCTCAAGAAATAGGAAATCTCCTGGTATTTAGTAAAAATTTATGGGTGGCAGTTGTTGACAAGTATGAAGCCAATGTTTTGTAAACCTGTCGGGAACAATCAGGGACGATCAGACAAAAGTTGCCTGGTTATATTCTCGAAATCTATCCAAAGTTCATCAAAGGTCTTTCGATAAACAGTAGACAAGTAAAAATAAACGATTAAACCGAACAACGTTTCGGGGTCGTCATGACGCCATTTTCAAGTTAGGTTTTATCGCTTATTTTTTCTTGCCTATGTATAACCAAACCTTTACTTATAAGGATAAACAGTAGAAAACGTTAATTTTCTAAAGTTACACTGATTATTTCAAAGAGAGAATACTCAATCATTATCGAGAATCTATTAAAGTTTTCATTCATTTTTGCAGTTGGACGATGAATTATCGAACAAAGGAAAAATTACTGTAATTTTTAATTTCCTAGCCAATATTGCCAATATAAGTGTTATGTTCTTCCTTTGACGGTTTTTTGTTTGTTCTTTTTAAAAACAAAATTCGGCAACTTTATGAGATTGCACACTGTTATCTTCGTTTATAACCCATCGATTAATTTGGCCGCATTTTCATCGGACGAAGCACATCACGTGATACAAAATGGGACGGCGCTTATTTCACAATAATTGATGCCTTTTTTTCGACAAGAAAAAAGGAAACGACGAAGTTCATTGTCTTAGGTCTTTTCTCTTGTGATACAATCACAGTTAAATAAAATCTAGCCTAGATAGCTTGCATTTATTAGACTTGAATCAAGCCATGGCCAAACTGGCGCTTAAACTCACAAGAAAAGCACAAAGCGTGATCTTGATCGAGTTTGATCTGTCAAAGGGAAACACTACTGAACTTAGGTGAGATAAATTATCTCGAGTATATCAAAGTTGGGTCTAACAATACCTACTGTCAAGCAACCGATTAGAGTTCAGTCCGTCTGACTGAAAATTTCAGTTCAGAGCAAAGTTACAGACTATTTTTACCCTATCTAGAACGGGTATTATTTCATTTTATTTTATTGGGTTTATTATTATTTTTTTGTTTACTTTTGGGGCCAGAAGTTTACTTTTTTCTCTCCATAACTTTGCAAGTATAAAAGCTGTGAGAATGAGACTTGGAGGATTGATAGTGCATTGAAAGATGCTTTCTTTGTCGTACGAAGGGTAAGAGATGACGTCAAATAACGTAGTATTTCCGTCATTATTGCTGAATGGCGGCCATCTTCGAAGCGCCGTCTTTAGTTTCTTTTTTTTTTTCAGAAACATCAGGAAAGCGCCAAAATAGGGCGTAAAAACTGTCTGTCAATAATTCGTTTCCTTTTAAATTGTATGTTTTAATTTTCGTATCGAAAAAAAATATACTGCTGAGATAAAACTTTTACTCTAAGACGCAGCTTAATACGGACACCACAAAAATGCAAGCACTTTTCCATGCCCCGTTGGTGTCCACCGGTTGATAGGGTTTTACTGTAATAAATAACCTCATCCGATTATGTACCACTCGACATGCTTTTTGTTCATTAAGAACGCCTAGATATTAATCGATGAATTATAATTGACCTTAACAAAACAATCCTCTGTTAGGAGAAGACGAAAATTAGTAACTGAATAGCAAATTGATATTTACTATAGAGACTATTTCAATAAAGTACGGTCCAACTCTTTGTTCTTACCCGGGATAAAGGAGAAAGCTAAATTGTATCCTCTGCGCGTGACAATACCGTCTGAGTGAAAGCTTATCACGGCATAGCGTCCAGTGACAGTGATATTCCGTCCAGACTGCACCCCACAGTATGTACCTGTGGTATAGTTATTATCATTTGAAATCCTCATGTAGTCATACCTGCAAACGAGAAAGTCGTATTTTTTTAGTTCATTTATGATGAAATAACATAAGCTTAAATGACGTGACCTAACAGAACTTGACCAAATGAGATAAAATCACACACATTATTTTATGTTTACTGAGTAAAGGAGTATGGCCAATTACTAACAAATAAGTCGACATATACACATTGAAGTACTGCCAGCATTACAATAATTTACATTAAACTATATAATGACTAATCGACAAGGTTACCCAAGACATTGCTTAAGTGATGCAGGGCCTAATAATAAATAAATGCAAATACAACGACTCAGACAAACAAATCTTACACATAGCTTAGGGCTGGGTCGCACTTGAACAAATTTTGTTTATTTAAGTGATAATCTGTGAACACGTACTACAAAATAAGTACGACCTCACGTTTCGAAAACTTGCCAGTTTGTTGCGGATTGTTAAAATTTCACCAATCTTCAAAGACGGCGAAGTGCTGCCTCGCAGGCGACCAAATTTTGGCAAAGCGGCCAATTTTGTTTGTACAGCAATTAAGCTGTCATTCACTGTAGTCAGTTTATGCACTGCTGTGCAGTACTTTTAATGTATCGGGTTTCGGTAGTTTAATGCGCGCGTCATGGTAAGACCAGAGGAAATAACTCTTTTCCTGGTCCTTTAGCATTTCATAGCGAAGAATAGTTCAGCATGTGTCGCGAATTTCTATAACTCATATCCTGGGGTGGATCTGAACCAGGGTCTGAACCATTTGTGCTAGCAGCAATTCAGCGTAGAGCAAGAAAGCCATGCCTCAAGCATGTCAAGTTTAAGTTCTCCCTCAAGTTTACAATCGATGACCCTGACCGAAGCGAGTGCTTGCAGCATTCCTTATTCAGTAGAACGGAGCAAGAAAGTCAAAAAAGGAAAGTACGACACCTGTGCCCAAGCTGAGCTTCAACTGCTTATTCAGTTGTGGGCCAAAAACCACGAGTGGCTGGAGAGCAGAGAGTCAAGAACGGCTCGGAGAAAAATCTTCAACGATTTAAACATTCACATGAAACTGATCAAACAAGCCGGTTGAGAAGTGTATGAAGAAAATCAAGTATTTAATAGAACGTCACAAAGAAGCAAAGGAATGGAATAGGAAGCAGACTGAAGGGTCAAAGAAGAAAAGCCTGTTTTACGACGCAATTGATGCAATCCTGGGTTGCTGAGACACTGTCTGGTTAACCAGTGTCCATTCTCTCACACGAAAATGTTTTGTTTTTCCAGATGTAACAGGAGAAGGAGGGTCATTTTTCCCAACGGGTTATGAGTGATGTTGCTGTCAATCAAAGACGTTTTGAAACTGCAAATTTCGGTAGTGCGACCAAGACTAAAAAGTGGAAGTTGAAAAATGTCTACCAAAAAATTTGACCGCTAAAAGTTAAAAGATACAAAAATTCGCTTAGTGCGACCTGGCCCTTACTTATCTATTTTGTAGAAATAAGAAGGCAAAAGTTCCAAACACACAATAATCAGGCCAACATGAAGTGCAGAATACAGAAAGACGCGAAGAACGAAAAAAAAAAATAAATAAAAACAGATCGCATACAGGCGAGACTAGTTTTTCACATGTGTGTCATGACAATAACTGACAAGGCAGTCTAGTTATTAATTTGGATCTTATCTGCAGATTAAAACAGCAACAAAAACAAACGAACAACAGGTGGAGGAGTCTAGATATAAAAATAGCTTATTTTAGTGTAATGAGACTAACAGGTAACTTTGTTCTTTGGGATGTCACATTACCTTTTTTTTTTTCCAGTAGTATATACCGTTTATCAATCACAGCAAATGTAGACAAAACAAGGGAAGAATCAATACCGCCCATAATCATTCAATGGAGGTTAAGCAATGTATACTCTTAACACTGATTCGATAGTTTTGTACCTGCAAATTGAATCACTCTCCAGGGTAAAATAAGAAAAGTAAATGTTCATGGCCATGCTGTGTGGAATATCAACCCGATAAACACAGTCCATGTTGTTCGGATAGTTGTTTGGATATCCGGGACTTTTCAGTACGTTGTGAACAACGGCACCACATCCTGTTGAATTACGTAGACAATTATTTTTAAATAAGCACTATACTAAGGTTAAAGGGAAGAGAGAAACTGAGTGAAATAAAAAAAAAAAAAAAACGTTTCTATTTCAAAATGGTTACTCGCGCATCACGTCCTATTGGATTACGAACACATTTATATTTAAGTATTATATTAAGGTTAAAGGAAACAGAAAAGCTAAGTGAAGTATCTTTTTTAACTAAAAATGATTGCTCTCTTTTTTAGTAAATAATAATAATAATAAAAAAAACATTTACTACAATTACCAATTTAATATATTTAAGTCTGCAAAAATCAGCACAACGCGTATTAATTAATTAGTGTATAGCTTTGGTACGGTGGGACTGCTATATTAAAATCAAACCTTTGTGGTACGTTATTTGTCCGTCTACTTTTATAATATATCAGAAATAGAATATTTTACAGAAAAACACTTGTTTTATTTTTCACCTGAAGGACTACGAATCAGCAAATGAGGTTCTGATTTCCTTCTATTTAAACTTAAAGTGCTCCCAACTCCTAATTTTTTTCTTCATAACTAATTTTCATATTTTGGTGAGTATATCTGGGAAAACATTTTGATTTGGTAAAATCTTCGCTTTTTTGTCATCTTTAAAGTCGAGTTTTAAATGATTAAATTATACGAAATATTTAAAAATACGAGAGGGAAAGTATTTTTTCTTCAGTTTAGAAAAGGTTTTTTATTTTCTCAAAAAATAACCGCCTGTCAAAGATGGTTGCCATGGTAACATCTATGTAAGTCTATAAACACTAACGACCACATTGAATTTTTTCTAGATAGATTGCTGAAAAAGTCCTAAAGTTTGAGATAGTTGGCTCGAATATTTGTAAGTCACTCAGGTTAAACGTCACCGTGGCCACAATCAGCACTCCCTGCACCCACTCCTCGGTACTGATGAGGGTAAAGTATTTAAGCAGGACTCCTGAAATTGATTTCCGCTATTTACATCAGATGTTATCAAAGCTTTACGAAACAAATGCATGTACATGGCTGGCTGAGAATCAATTTTTGGAGAGCGAAAAATTACACTGGTGAGGACTTTTTTGGGACTGTATTTCTCTAATTTAGTTTCTGTGAAAAAGTACAAGGAAATTTTCATCACCGCAACCGAGTACAGTAAGAAACCGGCTTTTGGAACCTTCCTTGTCCATCAAGTTTAAACCAATATAAACTCACTACGTTGCGCTGATTAAACTCTTTATCCCACAGACATGAAGGCGTTGGAAGTAAGATTAAGTTCTCAAAAAAAATTACAATGTATACTAAGAGAAGAAAAAGAAATACAGTCAGCTAATAGTCAACGTAGTGGTGAAATAGTGAATTGTGGTCTTTGTGTTGTCGGTGGGGAATGTCCAAGCAGGCATTGTAATGTTTTTTTGTTAAGAAGTGTGTTATAAACTACATTAATTGAGATCTAGGTTACCCTGTTTTTCACTGAATTGGTCCATTTTTAAACTAACCGGTAATGGTAAGGTCCCTTAAATCTTCAATTCCTCATCATCGTCATATTTCAAAAACACATGTCATATATTACCTTGTGATGGACTCAGTGTCGGGGACGCTGCTCTGTTTGTGGTTGGTAGGATTGACCACGGAATCACATTGGCTGTTAAGAATCAAATTAAAAACGAAACGAGTAGAGAGATCTTGTAAACCAGTTTGTCAAGGTGGTGCACTTGCAAACTTATCCACGATGCTTGTCAGAAAAGCGACTGGGATTTAATTGCTGCTCGATGGGAAATTTGGAATTGGCAGTTTTTGACAAGTATAAACGAACGTTTTATAATCCTCAGTATCAGGAACAATCAGGGAAGATCAGTCAAACACTGGCTAGTTATTTTCTCTACATGTATCTAAGGGTCATAGAGGGCCTCTCAATAACCAGCACATTTTTATTATATTTCCAAGTCGTTCCATTTATTTTCAAAGGAGAACGCCCACTTTCTGAGAATCTGTTAAAGTTCTCCAAACATTTGTGAGCTTAGGATCGATAACCAGCCGCTGTTCGCGAAATGAGCCCACGCTCATCCCCGAAGAGACAGTTGGACGCGTGACCCTGGCATTGTTAATTTCGACCAATAAAAAACGTGTCTGCCAGAATCTACCAGGCAACACAAATTACATCAATTATCTTTGAGAGAGCTATGATGGATGGAGCGGATAGTATTCGATCGTGTTATTGAGAAGTTCAAGATTCAAAATCTCAAAGCTGTGCAACGGGAATCGTTGAAAAAGTTGTTAACATGTAAGATGTATTCGTTATTCAACCGCAGGTGGTTTTTGATGCCCTGAAACGGTCGAACTTTCAATCCAAAGCTGTCGTTATTTCGCCCTTGATGTCACTGACACAGGATCAAGTCGAATTTTTGAAATCTACCGAGGTCACCGCCGAATAATCCGAGCCGATGAATCAATTAGCAAATGCCATGGCGCAAGCATACACAATGGGACAGAGAAGCTAATCCAAATGGCTCAGAATGATAAGAGAAGCTCTTATAGCACAGTAAAAAACGCTTAAAGTGCTTCTATGACGAAATTCGCCTCTTTCTAATCTGAGCCATTTTAAAACATAAAAAAAATAGTCGGTACGTGAAGAAGAATGCTGTTTACTATTTTCAAATATCTCTGTTTGTTCCAGAGATATTCAAGTTTTTAAAATATGCAAATTAGCCAAGTGATAACGTCATAAACTCAACCGAATTTCTGTCAAATATTATGAAAAAAGATATCTCAGCCAATTTGTATCAGAAAAACTTGATTCTTTGCAGTGATATTTTTCTAGGTGCGCTCCATAATATGAGCTTATCATTCTTGTTACCATGGCAACATACTGGGTTCCAGTCCTCCCTGATACTTAAGGCTTTGCTGGCCACTTTTGGCGTTCTATTTTGATATTTGCCAATGGTGCGTCATCTGCATGATCCAGAGAGCGTAAAAATATGTCAAATCGAGTTCGTGGCCTTGTTAAATGTTTTTCAAGCTGAAAATCACTAAAATATTGAAATCAGGTTGGAGGGGACTGGAAAAGAGTGAGATGCCATGGGAACGAATGTTTTATAGCCGTAGGTGTATTGCATTTAGAACTATAAGCCTGCCAGGTTTTAATGGTCTCTGCTGTAAATTGACAGAGATAGCTCTATTTATATACTTGATGTTATATTGAGTTGAGAATATGACGTCATCAGTCCTCTCATTTACATATTTTACACATTTTTCAAACGTGAACATATCCGGAACCAATGCAGATATTTAGAAACGGTAAACGGCGTTTGTACTCTTTCCTAGGATTCTACGTGATAAACCTTAAAATTCAAGAGGGAAGAATTTGATCATAGTAGCACCAAAACGTAAACGTTTTTATCAATACAATAGACACAGCGTGAGTCGAGTAGGTCTGTACGCTCCATTTTTACATTTTTCTCCTGTTCCGAATAATTAGTTGTAAAATTTAAACTCTTAACCGGCATCTTTGATCTCTCGTTTGTTAAATGACAGGCGGTCTTGGTTGGCACAACATTGCACAGTGAAATACAAGAATCACACTTCACGCCACGTATAAGGAGGCTTGCCGAATAGAAACTACTCTTGATTTCATTCTTCACTATTCGCATCTCCTCGGGGAATTTTTCAAGATGTTTGATGTTTTTGTGGCAGCGATCAATTGTTGCACAAGAATCGTTCGACGCTAAAAGGCATGATATTCAATGCATTGGCTACTCTTTTAGTGACATCTCGAATTTTGCCTTTTAAAGTGTCTATGAAGTAAAAAAAAATTTACTAATCAACCAATTATCGAAACGTCGCCTTCGAATCGAGCGCGCAGAACGGTAGCGGTAAGGCCATCTGATCTTGATCTTCGACTTCGTCTTATTCTTGAGCTGTTCGACGCCAGTATGATTCGCATCGGGTCGAACGATTGCAGCAACTTCCATTTTGCCTGAATCGCTTGACTCTTTTAGATATCGGTTGGAAAAGTTTCGAGCGTTTCATCACTGGCCTGTTGGGCTAGAAGAAACTACCTCAGCAATCGCCCGTAATTACACTTAAAAACTTCACAGTTTTGGCCCGTTTCTCGGTTATGTTTATTGATCTTATTTGGCATGGGATTGCCATCGGATGTTATTTACGGTGATCAGTACCGACATATACACTCGATTGCAAAAACGTTGAAACCTCGGTAAAAAGCATAAACCGTAAACGATGAGACCCAACGGATTTGTGGGTAGTGTTTAAAGAATAACCTCATTTCCATAATCAATAATTTACCATTCTCATTCTTTGCAATAAAAAATACAGTGCTGACTTAATTATTCCAGTAATTTTCTACCAAATATTGCTTAAGTTTATTGCCTGTTTTGAACTTTGGCAAATCGCGAATTGAATATCACTCAAATTGGCCCCTGTTGGCCAACTTGGACACTTTAAGGAAAGCATGGACAGTTTTCACCACGTGCAACTAATTTTGGTTATCAACCGTCGGACGAGAATAGAATATTATGCAAATAAATTTTGTACACTTGTACCCATAAAGCCATTGGGTCTCATTGTTCACGGTTTAAGCTTTTTAGGTGTCAACGTTTTTGCAATCGAGCGATTGCAAAAACGTTGACACCTAAAAAGCATAAACCGTGAACGATGAGACTCAACGGATTTGTGGGTAGTGTCTACAGAATAACCTCATTTCCATAATCAATAATTTACTATTCTCATTCTTTGCAATAAAAAAAGTACAGTGTTGACTTTATTATTCCGAACAATTTCCTACCAAATATTGCTTAAGTTCATTGCCTGTTTTGAACTTAGGCAAATCGTGAATTGAATATCACTCAAATTGGCCCTTGTTGGCCAACTTGGGCACTTTAAGGAAAGCTTGCACAGTTTCCATTATTCACCACGTGCAACTAATTTTGGTCATCAACCGTCGGACGAGAATAGAATAGTATGCAAATAAATTTTGTACACTTCTACCCATAAAGCCATTGGGTCTCATCGTTCACGGTTTAAGCTTTTTAGGTGTCAACGTTTTTGCAATCGAGTGTAAATTAAATTTTGAATTTACTTCACAGACAAGGTCGGCCGCACACGCGTCCTGTCGTCTCTTCTCGGGGAAGAAAGAAAAAAATATAGAAAAAGAAATACAGTCACCAATGTAGTAGTAAGAAAATAGTGAATAGTGGTCTTTGTGTTGTCTGTTTGTTTGTCCAAGCAGGTATTGTAATGTTTCTTGTTAAGAAGTATGCAAAAACTACGTAAATGAAGACCTAGGTGTACCTGCTTTTCATCGAAATGGTATATGTTTTAAACTGAACTGTAATGGTTAGCTCCCTTAAATCTTCAATTACTCATCGTCGCGCAGTTTGTATGTGAAAGTCGTCGACAAATGTAACGTTACATTTTGAAAACCTAAATCTAGTAATATATACTTAAAAAAATACAAGTCATATATTACCTGTTACTGGACTCGGTGTCGGGGATACTGATCTGTTTGTGGTTGGTGGAATTGTCCACGGAGTCGAAGTAGCTATTAAGAATCAATTAAGAAAGGCAATAAATAGAGACATCTTGTAAACCAGTTTGTCAAGGTGGTGTACTTTAAAACGTATCCATGATACCTGTCAGAAAACCGCCTGTATTTAATTGCGGATCAACGGCAACTTTCTGAGAATCTGATGAAGACTTCGAAACATTTGTGACCCGAGGGAGCGACGGAAATCTAACCTACATTTTGTAGGAATATATTAATATAAATATATGAAATATATATTTAAACTGCGGGTAGAAGATTAAACAGAAGAAAGATTATCGCAGTCTTTTTTGCCCAACCTAAGTAGTTGCGAAAATAAATATCTATGTTTCATATATTCAGATTAATTTATTCACGTTTCACAGGTATATCACGAACAATTTGACAAGCTCCCAGTTGGCTTGATAACTCAGTTGGTAGAGCATTACACTGGCATCGCAGAGGTCATGGATTCCAATCCTGTTGGAACCTGAATTTTTTCAGGCTTTCTTTTCGCAACTGCATATGTTGCTTACATAACTGCGAAAATCTTCCTTCTATTTAAGTAATACTATGCGTTATATTAAGTAATATTACAGCTAACATTTACGTCAGTATTGTTATGTAATATTGTAAGTACGCTTTTTGTTCTAAAACAAGGGTAAGTTGTAAGTCGAGGTGGCCTCTGTTATAAGCCTGGTGGTTTCTCACCATTATTGTAAATTCTATCATTCCTTTTTTTTTATTTTAGTAAGGCAAATAAATGATGATGTTAATGATGATGTCAATGGAAATATCGAATAGTGTTTGAACAGAAAAATCCAGCCATAGCAGAACCGTTTGAAACACAACAGACGTTTTTTTAGTGTAGTTTTGTTCAACATTGTATTGTACACCTCGCAAATAAAAGTATAAAGAAGTGTCGGAATAACTCTTAAACGCGTCTCCATCGCCTTTTATGACTTAATTCCGTTTCGCCTAAAGAAGCGTCGGAATAACTCTTAAACGCGTCTCCATCGCCTTTTAGGACTTAATTCCGTTTGGCCTACAGAATCAGACGTGAAAAATCCACCCACTTGCCCATGTACAAAATTGTTTGGTGTTAACGGAACAGCATCTACAGGATTCGCTTGATATGTTTGAAAGGTTGTGAGTTTATCGAGGCTTCTGCACCAGTGAAGGCCGTTACCAGTTCTTTGTCTGTCACATCAACACTCCCAAAAATCCCATATATAGCACGTTTGGACGCTTTTATCACAGACCCGTGTGCACTTCCAAAGTGCAGACTGAAAGGGAGATTGAAATGCCATCGTACTCCTTTGTCGGCTGTAGTTACCCTAATCTTGTCTTCGTCCAACTTTTCTACAACAAGTCCTTCCAGTTCATGATTTTCTCCCACGAAATTACTCCCATTATCTGAATTCATCTCTTTCGGCAAACTTCTGTGATTCGCTATCCTCTAAAATGGGTTAAGGAAGGAATCGTTGTCAAGTGCAATTGCCATTTCCAAATGTACAGCTCTGGTCGGTTAAACATGTATAGTAAACAGACAAAGTTATACCTTAGCTATTCGTTGTCCTCTGCCCTGGACTGTTATGAAAGGCCCTTCATAATCTACAGGCATACAAGCAAACGCAAGAAGTGCAGTCTTAAGCCGAATTCTTAGAAGAGGCGCGTCATTTGTTACGACGGTTTGCTTTTTCTCTCACGACATTCATAACGCTAAGCTTCATAGCCTCGGATTTCTTTTCGCCTCTGCATTCGCCAAAAACGAGAGGACAACGTCACCAATATGTGATTCCCTTTTTCCATGATAATGATAATATCTCATGATAATGAAAATGTCTCATGATTAGCTTGGTTACTCAGGTCTTTCTCGGCAAGATTATAGGGTACTAAACGTCATGCGCTAAATACTTAGTCAACCACTGGATCTCATCAACTCGCTTTCGTCAATTTTTGGTTTCAGGGCTAACTTGCCACCACCTGCAAGTGTTTTATTACTTGTTAATGGTGACTAATCTTCTCCTAATGATTCCGCGCGTGCGGAGTTCATTACTTAAATTTCGGCGCCCTCGATCTCGTTGGGAGTCTGCTTACTTGTAATACGTTTCTCTCGAGGTAACTGACAGTTGTTTACGAAGTGATTAGGCCAAACTACTGTTCTTGATAAGTCTAATGCAGGTAGAAATGATTCTCATATCATACAACCAGAAAGCATTGTTTTGGATAGCCAGTATCGTTGTCCCTCTAATGCTGCTGTCAGCTTGTAGGCCTACTTGTTTCGTGACCTGTTTCGTTGCTGTTTCACTTAAATGAAGTTCAATCTACTGGTCATTCTGATTTTTTCGCTCTTCAAATACAACGATCCTCCACGCCAGGTGTTCTTACTAGCTGCCTCTTCTACCGGTAAGTCTCTTGTGATATGATCAGCTTGATTCTAGTCAGTGGACAACTAATTCCACTGGTGACGACTTTTTTTAAACTGTATTTCTCCAATTCTGTTTAAAATAAATGGTGATGTATCTTCCCTAACATCTTCATGTTGCTTGACCAAAACGTGATTGTGCGAGTTGCAATCTCCAATGATTTTGATATCGATACACTTTGTATTAATCCTAGAACTGCGCCTTACAGCTGTAAACGAGGGATACTTGCGGATCTAAGGGGTAAAACACTTGACTTGAAAGCTACAAGGCGAACCGAAACAGCTCCAACACTGTACTCATATCTTTAACACTACCGTTCCATACGCATTTGATGAGGCATCTACGAACGTGTGCAGGCTCGTTGACTTCCCTTCCCTGTCTACCGGCTGAAGACATCGTGGGATCTTAATGTTCTCTAAATGCTCTAATTCATTAAACCACCGCCTAGCCTTCGTCTCCTGTTTCATCTGACTGTCTCTGAGTCGATGCCCGTAGTCTAGATGTTTTGAAGCAAGACCTTTCCACGCATGCTTTATGGAGCTAAAATTCCCAAGGGTCAAAAAGTGTGGCAATTCTTCTCAGGCAACTGCGTTTTGTTACACTCAGAAGAAGAACATCTTTTTTCCTTCTCTACAAAGAGTACTCCGGACGTCTTCACAGAAGGCAGCTCCCCATTATCTAGATCCACAGTTCCGCTACTCAACAATTCCCTTCTTTTACAATTCTTTTGAATCAGACAGCTATTTGCATGCGTAGGCACATGCTTGCGTACCATCCATCTTCCACAGCGTCGAAAATTGGCTTTACAAGTCTCTGGCTGTCTAATTTTCTGGAACTGAATCCATGCTATCGTCCATAGAGGCTAACCCTAGTATTGTCACCACAGCAAGTGGAGAATTTTATTGATACTTCTTCGAATGTGATTGTACGACGAACTGCGACTGAAACGGCAATGAATTTATTCCGAAAATCACTCAATTAAATTTATATTTATTTGGTACTTTACTTTCGTTGAGCGCTCTCTATAAAAGTCGATTATACTGCTTGTCTTCTGGTGCAAGCCTGACGAGGAGATACACCTCTGCTGTGTCGTCACTAATGCTATTGCTTTCTTTTGGAACCGTAGCAAAACGCAGAAAAGCTTTCTTTGCAACTAAGGTCCTGGTGTATGACGTCGCACACTTGGCTGACGCGAGTAACAGAACTCAATGGGCTTTTTCTCTGTTTTTGGGATGTTCCTTTCGCAACCTTTCTTCTGGCTCCTTGAGAATGCGTTTCTCCGTACTTTTCAAGCGTCTCAGGGCTGTCTCGAAGTTGTCCGGTAACTGTGACCGGTCGCCTTTCCGAGGGATTACGCCGCTTTGTACCGCCCGCTCTCAAAGTTTATTGATCGCTTAAGTTTCTCCAGCGCGAATTTGTCATTTGGAGGTAGAGTCTCAATGCTATGACTCAGCATTTCTATCTCCAAGAAATATTGGAGTTTACAATCTAGTTGCTGCTTTTATCGTCAGCGCGTATAAAATAAGTGTGAGCGAAGCTTGTGCGACAGCCTCCCTGATTAGTACTATTTGAATCGCCGATACATGTCCATCCGAGGATCGTTAACTGTTTTGCTGGCTTTTCCCTAACATCCCTCACCTATTGATACCGACGAAAATGTCGATGATTGGGCGTGGTCCAAGGTAAAGTAAACCTGTTAGATGCCCCTTTTAGCCTACTTGGTTACTCCAATATTCCCTGCAACAAGTTTTGCAGTGAAAGCTGCTATCTCTAAATTTATCTTCCCATCTAAGCTTTCAAGTTTTAGTTCGAAGATTTTTGAGTCGAAGCTGTCGGTCTGACCATTTAGAACGTACGTTAACGGTTACATTACGGTTCTCCCTTTGAAGTCCTTATTCAGCTACTACATCACTGTTGATTTACGTCTTACTACTAGCGTCGTCCAGTACAGCATTAACGACCACTTGTCTTGCTCCATTCTTAATTACTACTGTTACTCTCCTCAGTGCAACCTCTGGGGAGGTCGAGGGGTTGGGGAGACATAATGAGACATGAAGGCGGCAGTTAGATTAAATTTTCAAAAAAATATATTAACAATGCATACTAAGAGAAATAAAAGCAATACAGTCACCTAGTAGTCAACGCAGTAGTAAGTAAGATAGTGAATTGTGGTCTTTGTGTTGTCTGTGGGTTTGTAATGTTTCTTCTTAAGAAGTGTGTAGTAAACTACATTAATGGAGACCTAGGTGAACCTGTTTTGTACTTCAATTCCTCATCGTCGCGAAATTTGTATGCTAAAGTTGTCAACAAGTGTAACGTTAGATTGAAAACCTAATTCAATTAATACATACTTCAAAACCACAAGTCATATATTACCTTGTGCTGGACTCGGTGTCAGGGACGCTGCTCTATTTGTGGTTGGTGGGTTTTTCAACAGAGTCACATTGGCTGTTAAGAATCAAATTAAAAACGAAATAAATAGAGAGATCTTGTAAACCAGTTTGTCAAGGTGGTGTACTTGCAAACTTATCTTCGATACTTGTCAGAAAACCGCCTGGTATTTAATTTCGGATGGAAGGGAAATTTGAATGTGGCAGTTTTTGACGAGTACAAACGAATGTTTTGTAATCCTCAGTATCAGGAACAATCAGGGAAGATCAGTCAAACATTGGCTAGTTATTTACCCTACATGTATCCAAAGGTCATAGAGGGCCTCTCAATAACCAGATCATTTTTATTATATTTCCAAGTAGTTCCATTTATTTTCAAAGGAGAACGCCAACTTTCTGAGAATCTGTTGAAGTTCTCCAAACATTTGTGAGCTTAGGATGGATTTCCAGCCGCTGTTCGCGAAATGAGCCCACGCTCATCCCCGAAGAGACAGTTGTACGCGTGACCTTGGCATTGTTAATTTCGACCAATGAGAAACGTGTCTGCCTGAATCGAGCAGGCAATCTAAATAACATAAATTAGCTTTGAGAGTTATGGCGGATTAAGTGGATACAGCTTACAAAAAGACATCACCGCGCTCGTTACGGTTCGTAGACGACACCTTTACAGAAGTACACATGGACGAAATCGCCGATTTTCACAAACACCTTCAAGCCTGCCGCACACTTGAGGAAAGAGCTGTGCAAACTACCTCGCCTGGCGATTAGCTCAGCTGTTTCATCATGTGTGCGGTTGCTTTTTCGAGAGTTTTTCGCCTCGCGAGGCCGTGAGGAAAACATCTATCATGTTTGATATTTGAGATTTCGCCTCGCGAGGCGAAATTCTAACGAAAACTCAACCGCACGTTGAGGAAACAGCTGAGCTGATTGCCTTGCTTGACCTCGCGAGGCAGTTTGCTCAGCTCTTCTCTCAAGTGTGCCGCAGGCTTAACAGACAGAACGCTGACATACAGTTTACTAACGAGATCGAAGAAAATGGTAAAATACCTTTTCTAGACTGCTTAGTTACCCGTGACAACAACGACAACATACTAAGTACTACGGTTTACAGGAAACCAAAACATCTGACAGATGGGCTAGACTACTGGACCAACCATCCTACAACCCTACTTCTCACGAAGCAACGACCATACAGACCCTAAAAAAAGGAAGCGCAACTGGTTTGTGACACACCTGACAGTCTAGCAGACGAAAAAAACTACTTAGACAACGTTTTCAACAAGAAAAATCATAACAAGGACTTTGTTAGACCTAACACTTACAAGAACACTAAACCTAACGTCACAAACAACGAAGTGACTACCGTAACTACTGTAACCATACCTTACGTGAGGGGCAATTATGACACTATCACACGGATTTTACAACCTTACAACATCCGTGTAGCTCACAAGCCTTTTACCACCTTACGACAACTACTGACGAAAGTAAAGGACAAAGATGAACCGAACCGCAGTACAACCGACAGAGCGCAGTTTAAAGGATCAAATGCTGCGACTGCCAGGCCACTTATATTGGTGAGACCAGCCGAAATTTAAACGTACGACTGATTGAACACAAACGAGCAACTAGAAATGATGATATCAACAATCACATTGCTGAGCACCATTTACAAACGAACCACAGTATTGACTGGGAGTCTGCCAAGTGCATTACCTACAGTACAAATTACTATCAACGATTCACTCTGGAAAGTTGGTTTACTAACTTAGAACAAACGCCACTCAACCGTTGCCTACAACTACCTGCATCATACAAACGACTTATTGGCAACAACAACGAAACAGACAAACAATGGACATTTTACTAACAATAGCCCCTCGGATTTGTTGACTAACGAAAGACGGATCGAAACCCGCCAATCACTTTTTACAGGCTTCATAGCCAATAAAATCACGGCTTTCTTACAAACGACCAATAACATCTCGACTTCATTGACCAATCAGGTTAACAACCATAGACATGAAGTAAATGTGATGGTATATTTCCAGCCTGGTGAATGAATGAGAATGATGCACTTTTTCCTGAGTATGCCTGCGTCACTTTCTAGAATAATACATCATTCTCAACCATAGACATATAAACCACCTACTGACGTTGCATAATCCACTCGACTCTGAAGATTACTTTCGCTCAGGTTGTCGAAACGTCAGTCAAAGTCACCTCAAACAGTCCTTTTCAGGACTACACTCACCCGGATGATCGTAACTTACGTACTTATGACATGACTCCTGGGCTCAAACCATTTAAAATTTTCGAAGTGGATAGTATGCGATCGTGTCGTTGAGATGTTTTAGATTCAAAATCTCAATGCTGTGCAACGGAAATCGTTGAAAAAGTTAGTTAACATGTAACATGTATTCATTATTCAACCGACTGGATTGGGAAAGTCTCTAATTTTCCAAGCTGCGTTGATGGTTTTTGATGCTGCGAAACGGTCAAACTTTCAATCCATAGCTGTTGTTATTTCGCCCTTGATGACGCTGACACGAGATCAAGTCGAATTTTCGAAATCTACAGAGGTCACCGCCGAATAATCCGAGCCAATAAATCAATTAGCAAATGCCACAGCGCAAGCGTACACAATGGGATAGACAAGCTAATCCAAATGGCTCAGAACGATAAGAAAATCTTTTATAGGATATTAATATAAATTACATTAATGGAGAACCTGTTTTTCATCGTACCTTTTTAATACTGAACTGTAATTGCTAGCTCCCTTAAAGCTTTAATTATTCATCGTCGCGCAGTTTTTACGTGAAAGTTGTCGAGAAATGTAACGTTACATTTTTAAAACCTAAATCTAGTAATATATACTTCAAAAAATACAAGTCATATATTACCTGCTGCTGGACTTGGCGTCGGGGACGCTGATCTGTTTGTGGTTTGTGGGTTTGTCCACAGAGTCAAAGAAGCTGTTAAGAATCAATTTAGAAAGACAATAAATACAGGCATCTCGTAAGCCAGTTTGTCAAGGTGGTGTCCTTTTGAAACTTATCCATTATACCTGTCAGAAAACCGCCTGTATTTAATTGCGGGTCAATGGAAACTTTCTGAGAATCTGTTGAAAGCTTCCAAACATTTGTGACCTAAGGGAGCGACCTACGTTTTTGTAGAAATATATTAAAATGAATATATGAAACATATATTTAAACTGCGGGTGAAAGATTAAACAGAAGAAAGATCTCCGCAGTTTTTCGTTTTAAGCCGCTAAGTAGCATTGTTTTTGATAGCTAACATCGTTGTCCCTTTAATGCCGCAGTCAGCTTCCTGACCTCTTTCGTTATTGTTTCATGATTCGCTCCACTGCCCATTCAGATTTTTTCTCTCCAAGTACATAGTTCCTTCCCACCATGTGCCCTTACTAGCTAACTTCTCTACTGGTAATCCTCTTGTTAGACGATCAGCTGAGTTCTCGTCAGTTATTACATGCCTCTTGAGGACTTTTGTGAGACTGTTTACAACAAACGGCTTAAATGTCCTGGTTAGGTGATGTATCTGCCATAACACCTTCATGTTGTCCGACCAAAACGTTATTTCGTGCGTTGCAATCTTCCATGCTTTCGATATCGCCACACTTAGTCTTCATCCTAGAGTTGCGCCCATCAGCTCTAAACGAAGGATACTTGTGGCTGTAAGGGGTGCAACTCTTGACTTAGAAGCTAGTAGGTGGACCAAAAAAGTTCCATTACAATTGCGCCAAGCCTTCTTTTCCTATTCCATCTGTAGCGGCTATTCATTAGTCGATGCGCGTGGAGCAGATGTCGTGGAGCAAAACTTTTGCATGAATGGTATAAGGCGTCAGTAGTCCCAAAGGGTCGCAAAATGCGGTTATTGTTCTCAGAAAAATGTGCTTTATTTGGTCAAACATCTGTGCACATCTCCAGGAATGCACTTGGAACATGTTTTTTTTTCACTTAAAGTATTCTAAGCGTTTTCACAGAGGGCTACTCCCCATTATCTAGATCCACTTTTCCCGCTCTATCCTCCGCTGGTAAAACCTTCAACAATCTTTCTGAATTAGACAGCCATTTACACGCGTGCATGCCAGCCATCTCCCACAGCGTCGGAAGTTTTCTGTACTAGTCTATCGCTGTCTTATCGTGTGGAACTGAAATCATGCTAGCATCCAGATATACTCACTCTAGTATTTTAAACCTAGCCAGCGAAAAAAATTATTCACGTGACCTTTCTTCTGGCTCCTTAGGAATGCATTTTTCTGTACTTCTTAAAGTGCCTATCACCCTTACACAGTTTTAATGAATTTCGAAAATTTATGCATGTGTAAGACGCTTTGCGAAGAAATAAATCGTATCCCATGATTCGTTTTGTTTTTATCAGACGACAAAATCGCCCAAAATAGGCCGTTTTCCGCCATATTAAACACAAAAAGGAGCAGTTGAGGGACTGGGTTCTAACAAGCTTGTGACGTCGACCCGGTATCTCAGCCACAGAGCATTTGCTCATTTGTCACTACATTCTCTGTACTGAACTTGGAATGTGCCAGGAAGGTATGTGGTAGGTAAATATGCTGCCTTCTCAGTTATGTAAAAGGGTATAGTTCTGCACGCTATACTGTTGGATAATGATGAAGCAAGGAAATGCAGAAAGAAATAGATCGATTTCATGAAATAAAAGCGGGCTAACCCGGAAAATCGTCAATATGCTCCAAGCACTTCACGAACGACGACTTCATGCGTAGGCTCGATTTCCGCCGCTATCGAGCCTACTAAATGCGTCGATGCCTATTTATTGATGAAGTGAGTAACAAGCCAATCCTCTCAAGACTGAAACGAGATGATATCGGTATTAATGTGACGCCAACTGCCTATGCTAAAGCGGTGACCACAGGTCCAGGTGTACTGATTTAAACTAGTGCCAAACATCACCGCGAACGAGCGGTAAGAAACGTTTCCATTTTTTTGTTTAAGCTTATATGTGCAGCCAAAACAAACCTACTGAAATAGTAAACTTATTTTAATTTATAATTGGATTAGACTCACGAGAATGCGAAGAGGCGAATGGAGTCTCTTACTTCTGAGACTGCTGTCTGTTGGCGAGCGGATGAAGGGCCACAGTGACATGATAAAGCTAGTTCTATTTCTTTCTCAATTTTCACGTGTATAAATTTGGGAGTAGCCTTTCCAAGAAGAACAGATCATTCTTTTTAAAAAAGCTTCAGTCTTGAATTTGTCTGTGAAGAACGAGGTAAAGAGTCAATCGAACATCTCGGTCGATTGACATACTGCTCAAAATACTGCTCAAAAGGTTGGCTTTTCTTACCTGCAAATCGAGATATTTTGAAAAATAAAACACGCAACGGCTTTTTAAACGTTGTACGGTTTTACTTCTCTTACTACCAGACCAATTTCAGCTAAAAAACAATTTCAAAATGGTAAAAATATCAACTGAACAAGCTTATATTTGCGCCACGAAAATGTCTCCTCAGCGGTCCGCATGTTGCCGCAAAGGAAAATTTAATGTGGTGGTTTCGTTGACAAAAGGCAAGCCTCTTGTTCATAGGAAAAGTCTTGCTTATTTACAATTCCCTCGGGTCCCAGTTAAATATTCTTTTAAACCGAAAGTTTTCAAATATTTAGAAAATAGCAAGCTCCCCCAACACAAACCTCAGAGCGGAGCGAAGCGAGGCGATGCAAAGGGTCATGCAAAAACGAAGCGGCCGTAACTAAACAAACTTAAGCCCTCAATTTCAAGCATTGCACAGCTCTCGAAAAAATATACAGTGCTAGAAAAAGGATAAAAAAACAGATAGCAACGATCAGAGACACAACACCTTGCCACAAAATCAAATGGCCGGGCCCTGCAATACAAAAACTGTAAGATAAATTGATGTATTAATTCCCGTGTAATTACACAGTTGAATCCCGACAAAGATAACAACAATAGCGGTCGCTTTCGGAGGTTTTATCACACGGTTCAATCCTAACTAGAAGCTGTACTGTCACCGGACCGCGAACTGAAACGAGCCAAACTAGATCTAAATACTTGTAAAATGAAATGGCATAAGAACGACAGGGCTAAACAGAAACGACAAGAGGTGGAATAAACAGGCGCTAAACGCAAAACTCTAAACCCAAATTGTCCTTTGCGATCAAAATACAAAACATCCTACAGTTAAGCACATGATTTTGTTCTACGATTATCATACAAATCCTTCAGATTGTCATGCCAACCCGCTGTAAACATACAAGAAGCTAAATTGATCAAAAGACGGAGATAGAAGCGCTAAACATGCGAGTAGGAGTTGTGTAGGCCTTTCATTCCTATTTTACGTGCATGATCGCCGCGTCAATCACGTAGCCAGGGTTGTAGTTAAATTCTGAATCATCTGAGTTGTAGCTTTGCTCGGATTCGGTGTTAGTGTTCGGCTTTTGGGCTAAAAAAAATCGGCCAGAAACCACAAACAGCTCGCGTAGAATTCACTCAGACTCACTACTGTTTTGTTGTGTGCTTGTTATCGAGATACCGGGTCGACGTCACAACTCACTAGTGCCAGTCCTCTAATGGCGCGGTTTTAACTTCGGAAATTGTGATTTCGATCGCGTTTTAAAAATCGAGAATAAGTTCAAATCTCATTATTTTGCTTGTTTTGGCTTACTTTCTACGTCTACTTTTGAGAATGAAAGGAATTGGGTAAGGGTGATAGGCACTTTAAGCGTCTCAGGGCTCATAGTTGTCCGGTAGCTCTGACCGGTCGTCTATCCAAGGGATTTCGACTTCGTACCAACCGCTCTCATATTCGATTGACCGCGAGCGCAAATTCCTCATTTTGAGTCTTAATGCTATGACTCAGTACTTCTATCTCCAGAACTTTTTTGAGTTTACAATCTATTTGCTGCTTTTATCGTCAGCGCGTATAAAATAAGTGTGAGCGAAACTTTTTCGATAGCCTCCCAGATCAGTACTATTTGAATCGCTGATACATGTCCATCTAAGGTCCGTTAACCATGCAACTGTTTTTCCTGGCTTTCCTCTAACATCCATCACTGATTAATACCGATGAAAATGTCGACGATTTGGCGTGGTCCAAGGTAAAGTAATACCCTTTAGATGCTCCCACTTCTTCGCGTATTTAGCCCAGTTGATTAATCTTATGTTCCATGTATCGCGTTCTGCGATGAAAGCTATTACCTACATCTAAGCTTTCAAGTTTTAATTCGAAGATTTTTGTGTCGAAGCGAAGCTGTCGGTCCGACCATTTAGAACGTTAACGTTACTCTATGGTTACCCTATTGAAGTCCTAATTCAGCTGCTACATCACTGTTAATGTAAGTCTTACTACTTGCGTCGTCCAGTAGCGCATTGACGACCACTCTTCTTGTGCCATTTTTGATTGACTACTATAACTTTCCTTTGTGTAACATTCTCGCCTCTAGTTTCTTTCATATGCATTGCTGTCTTGTGCGATCACCTGTGTGGACTCCCCTTCCTGGTATCTTTAACTGGAGCTTCTTTAGTTTCATCTCGATGGACTTTTTATGGCTGACGATTGTAGCTGTCACTCCTATTGCTGTTCCTTGCAATCTCCGGTCACTCCTTTCTTTTACATTGTAGCACGCCTGTTGTGCGTCTGCTCAAACTACAAAATCGGGACTGTGGGAACTTTACTCTGTGGTGGGTCCCTCCTAGGCATCTATAGCAAAAACGTTGTTGCACCGCTTTCCGCCACCTCTTTTTAAAGGTTATAACTTAAAACTCGTTGCACTAAACGGGGTGGCTATTTCCACAGACTCTGCATGTACGGCAGCTCTTACTAAGCCACTGGTTTGAAGTCAGGCTGCGAATGACCAGGTCTGGCCATGAAAACATCTAATTTCTGTTCCGGTACTGGAACAGCTCCATATCCGTTGAAGCGTTTCAGCTGGTTCTGTCTGGCATTCGGCTCCTTGTATAACCCATTCTTGTGATCTTTCTACGCACTGTCATTTTTTCTGTTCAAAATTCCATCGATGGTGCTGTTCTAGTAGCGCAGTAGCTTATCATAGAGCGATCCATTGCCCAACTCCGCATGTCGGCCAGCCTCTTTAAGGTTGATAACTGCGATGTCTAGGATATCAGCGAACTCCTTTATATCTGAGGGAGCCCTGCATTTTTCGCCTCGGAACCCTGAAGTGACAGTTGCTAACGCAGGGCGTGTAACTTCTTGAACTAGACTGGCGTACCAAACCTTAATTCAAATTTGGGAAGCACTGAAGTGACTTAAGAGTCACTTTTACCTGATTTGAATATTACAAACACAAGGATTGACGAGAAGTAATTTCATATAACTTGAAGAAGCCTGTCCTCCATAAACTGCTCTGCTACCTCCCCTGAGGCACGCTTTCTATCTTACACCAATACACCGTAAGTATTCATTGAGTATTATTGTCGCTTTTGCAAATATAGAAACCAAGGAGTTAACTCGTCGCTAACAGTTGATATCAAATTATCGACACTACTCATTCAATACCCAATAAATGGGTACGCAATTGCAACAATCAGTACTTCAATGATTGATTCAATAATTGACATGTACCCTCGCAGTAGAACGCACTGAATCCGGTATAAGAGGCATTCCCATCTGATTTGAATATTACGAACATGTGGTTTGAGGAAGAGTAGATTCCTTCCTTGGGGGGAGGGTGACCACCATAGAATATTCCAAGAGCCTCCCCTGCGGTATTCTCTCCATCATAGACGTATTAAGCGTCCGTGTTAATTTTCACCGGAGTGAATTGCTCTGCCATTTCGTACGGGCAGTTTCACGGATCGCTGCGCCACATGCAAACATCGACAGCCGAAATGTCAAAAATGAAAACAAACAGATGGAATGCCGCTTCGCAGGCGAAAACCGGCTTGGTGGAATTTCTGATACAACTAACTGCAAGGAAATGAGGTTCTGGGTACGTGTGACCAGATGTGATGGAGGAAGTTCGAAGGAACCTTTCCTGAAAAAGACAACCTCATCTATTTTGATTTGGGCTTTGGGCTTACGCGAAATGAGAACAAGCAATGGGAATTTTAAAAATGCCGTCATTTTGCCGAGTAAGATTGCTCACGCGTGACAAGCATGCGCTCATATTTTGCCGCTGTGTTCCTACCAACAACACAAGGGCAAAATGAGTGCGCATGCTCGTGACGCGTAAGCAATCTCACGCGGCAAAATGGCGGCATTTTTAAAATTCCCATTACTTCCACAGATGTTTCTTTTGAGGTCCAGAACTTATAATAATACTCATTCGAACTTTGAAAATACCCGTGAAAATTAATCTTTAATTATACGATGATACAAGCGATTACATATACTAATTGTGTTCAAAAGTTAACGGGCCGTGTTTACAACTTTTACGCTCTACAAAATAAAAGCTTACAAGAAAAGTCTTTCCTGGGTGACACTTTGAAATGTTTTAGTCGTTCTTATCTACAACATCCATTAATCCGTACAGACTCTGAGATGCAGGCATAACTAAGTTCTTACCTGATGCTTCTAAGACGTACCCAAAGGCTAACGGGACTAAAACTTTCAACCACAGCATCTCTGGGAAGAGAAAGCAGTTTTGAGTCATATTAACATATGAATTTATATATATATTATTTTTTCAAATTGAACACCCTTCACATTGTTTTGTTTCCTTTCATGAGGCCTGACATCGATCACATTTGTTCATTTGTGATCAAATCACCCCAAGACTACGGTCGAAATTGGGAATGTGTAAAAGCTGTAGAACTTATCAATGCTACCAAAAATCTGGCAAAATGTTCCCATCTTCATTTAGTACACCCTAGTAGGGGAATTAAATCCAAATGACTTTTTCCCATTTTTTGTATGTCAGTTGTCATTCTCATTATCAACACTTCCACTAGAATCATCATCCTCATCATCAACAAAAGTCAAAAACTGCGAGGTTTATTTAACAAATTATATTTTCTCAATTTAATTCTTAAAAATGATTTGGTGTTTATTCTAACTCAAATTTCTGTAAGGCTGATCGGACTGCGTAGAAAAACTTAACAGGACAGCGACATGATGGAGACCAAACCGAGAACCAACAGAATGCGGCAACCGTGGACAGCTGTTTCGAGCTGGTTGGCTCTCGTCAGCACGGTGTAGCACAGCAAAACGTAGAACACCAACGCGAATGGAGTGGTCTACCAAATGCACGTGGTAGCCGATTTCGGATGGGCCCAAATTCAGAGATCCGTCCACGTCATTGCGCGTGACTACGAACAATGAACAAAAAAACTGAAATATCATGTCGCTGTCGCAATAAGTAAAATGCGAATAGCAAAACTTTCCTTTACAAGTACATGGCCAAACCATGTTGAAAAGTACAGCATATCGGATCTCAGTAAAAAGATCTACGGCCCAAAACATAAAAGCAAACGATAAGCAAGGAACCGCACAACGAAAATGCTGCAAGTATACGCAGGATTTGTAAAAGATTTAATGAGCCAAAAATATAAATGACTCAAATTTCTGCAGGGCTGATCGGACTGCGTGGAAAACGTAACACGACAGTTATGGTCTGTGCACGTTTTCACGTCTTCGTAAAATGAATTTGTTTTGGTACTCATGTCAATGAGAAACATGCAAATTATTCATTTTGACAGTCTTAGCTATCGAATCTCGAATCAATTCATCAAGTATACAGAAAAGAGTCCATGTCAATTAATTTACCAAATAGTACATGCCTGCAAATGCGGGTTAAAATAATACATATTTCCATAAACGTCAGCCATCCCTGATGTAGCGAATCTCTTTGTAAATAAGTTGTTTTCAATGGAAAAATAGAGTAGGTTTTTTTATAGTTGGTTCTGAGAAATAATGAGTTGCTTATAAATACGTAGGTTTTATGTTATTTTTTATCGTGTGTAAATAATTGTATTATTATTATTATTATTATTATTATTATTCCTTGCGAAGCCATAAGCTTCGCGAATTCTTTGAAGGTGCCGCAATATTGGCAACAGTGAAAAACAAAGTATGAATGACGTCAGACAAACGTAAAGTTGCTAGGTAGCAACAGCTTGGAAGACAGACAGGCGTCACACTGCGTCAGACGCTTGTTTGAGTAAATATAAAATGTTCAAGAAAATATAAATTCATCGAATACGTCGGGTATTTGCATACATCGGGAAGGTTTTGCGTTCAGTGTCGGCTCAAATTTCAACTGAAATGTTTATCAATATTCACTGGATGGAAATATCTCTGTAGAATCTTTTCCCTTTCTTCCAGAAATCTTTTTTGTGAAAGATTGCATTGAAGAAATTACACGTTTTGTGGCCGCGGTGAAATAATTTTCCGTGGGAAATAAATTCACCGAACACGACAGCGCTGCACGCCCGTTGTACATTTCGTCGTGTCAGAAATAGATTTCAACCCCAAACTAACCCGTGGAACTGCGAAATGACCATGCTCATCAAAATAGTTGCTATGTTTAGAAACCTTTTTATCTACTCATTTGATGGTACAATACGAGTAATAAAAAAGGGCTTTCCACCCAGCGCTAGCTTTGCGGGGTTTATTATTATTATTATTATTATTATTATTATTATTATTATTATTATTATAACCCTTTGCTCCGTTTTGATTACAAACAAACCGCTTGTTCAAACCGTTCGAAAAAAAGTGAAACATATACTTATATACTAAATACAATGTCTTTACTAGTCTTACAGTCCTAACATATCTCCGAGGAGACCTCTCAGTATAAGCCCGGGGGTTTCTTGAGGTCTCCTCGCCATTTCTTACTTCTTCTTTTACTATTATTATTTACTCTAAACTTATGTACGATCCTAGTCTATTATTCACTGTAACGTTCTATGTCTGTATGTCGTGGTGAATAAATAAATTCTACACTCCACACTCTCAGAAACTTCAATGTCTACTCAGCTGGACTCTCATACTGAAAGATTGAACAGCCAATGGAGAAATTTCTGTTGACCGAATTTTATCGATGTGTTGTGTTAAAATTCATATTTCGTATTAACCTAATTCATAAACCTAAATCATACTTATCATGTCAGCAATAGAATTCATTTTCGTGGTACCTGGAGACTAGAAACAATTTTTATAAGAATATAACGACACAAAGATAAATAACAAACGTGCAATAAATCTAGCAAAATAGCGAAAGGTAACAAAAGAGTGTAAAATAGAACATGTTAGCTACAATACATAACTACAAACATTTAACCCTCTCGTTCTAATTAACATGTTCTATTTTACACTCTTTTGTTACCTTTGGTTATTTTGCTAGATTTATTGCACGTTTGTTATTTAGCTTTGTTCAGCATTACATTACACATTCAAACGTTACTTCAAATTAATTCTACTTTCAACTGAAGATGGTCGTTGCAGGACCAAAACATGTCTTGTAAACTCAAATGTGTCGTTATTCTTATAAAAATAGTTCAAGTAATAAAAATGAAAGTGACTTTTGGTGTAAAGTGCATATGGTCAGACTAGAAGATTCGAACGAACATACGGGGTATCAGGAAGCGCACAAAACCGTTCGTGTTCGTAAATACCGTGCAAGATTTCTCTCACATCAGTGTCAATTACTGAATAACTCTTCTATGAAAGTTAAACGTGAATAGGATACAACTGTGATATAACTCACCTGGAAGACGGAGATCGATTCTCTTTTAACCGAGACGGAAGTCGAAGCGTAAGTAGCATCAGTTGCACGTACTGTAATAAGGCCCTCCACAGCTGCAAAAGGGAACATCAAAACTATTAATTTTCCTACTGACAAAAATAGCAGCTGCTGGCGTGTTGTACATTTTATCTTAAATTGACGACATTTGGCTAAATTTGTGCCTTTTAGAATGACTTCAAATAAAGAAACTTTTTTATTCCATACACTTTGCCGACATTTCAGTTCGGAAAAACACTTGTATTTTAGGGTTGTGTTTTGCTAAGCCGTATGGTTTAGTGAACTCTAAAAGAGATAAAATTAAATGTTAAATGTCTTTTTCGATTGTTATGCATGTAAGAAATTGTTTTTTAATCAACAAATGGTACTTTCTTCTTCCTTCAATTAACGAAGATCAAAGGGAAAATGCTTCGTGTTATGGAAAACCTAGGTTTTGTTTGCTGTGCATTTTTTTGCAGAGTAACAGTGTGTAATATCGATCGCATCGCTCAGAATGCGTTTTGTTCTCGCGACATTTACATAACTGATTGACTTGAGTCTGTCATTGTGCGCATGATTATCCAATTAACTATGAGCGGTACGAATTTCATTGGCTGATACAAACGCGGACTGTGCGGCGGACTACGCGGCGGGGAATAGCAGTTTGCTCATTAACATGAAAGGGACGAATGATAGAAATAATGAACCTCAGTGGATATTGTGGTCGGTTTTATTTGAGTTATTAGCCCCTATTAATGTGAATTTACCCTTTTCATAAAACCCAAAAATTGTCAGGAAAAGAACTGTAGGGTTTTGCCACTGAATCTTACAGAAAGAAAACAACTAGCGTGCCTTGCTGTCATTTCAAAACCTAAAAATGTTCGTCTGTCAGCAGAAACAAAGGGAAGAATTGTCAAGTTTGTTATAAATTGTGACCCCAGTGCCATAAAACTGTCGATTAGTGCCTTTGGCCAGAGACAGAGACAGATATTAGGCTAATGATTTTCAAGTTTTCGCATTTTTGTTTCCCCTAGAACAGATCACAAGTTGCTCCTTTCAAGAATTGAGTTGATTTCTTTCCTCTCGTCATGCTAGATTTGGCCGCTGATTGAAGGTCTTATTTCATCATTTTTAACAAAAGATATCAAAAACCCCATGATACTTTCCCTTTAATCTACTTGCCGCTCATGAGCAAACATTATTGTCCACATAACTGTGATACTGAATGTATGCTAATAGTGTCTCGTTCGACAAGTTTGTTAGTTAGTTTTTTGTGTGCCAGATCGGTGGAGAAAGATGAAGTCTCTCTCTATAGCATTGCAGCTTTAATATTAAAACGTGAAGGGGTGACTTCTGATGTTTTAATATAGCTTTTAAATTTAAATATGAAGGCCATGTGAAAAATTATTTTGTGTTATAGATAACCGTGTCACTAGTAACACTAGTGAAGATAACCGAACCATACGGAAATGTAGGAAGGGACAGACAGACGGAAAGAGGAGTGAACAAAGGCCAAAACCACTAAGGCTATTGAATGATTAGCTAAATAATCAGACAAATACCACATGGATGCTAGTCAAAATGAACAAACCACATGACCGAATGCCTTAATCTACTCGCCGCTCGTGAGCAAACATTATTGTCCACATAACTGTGATACTGAATGTATGCTAATAGAGTCCCGTTCGACAAGTTAGTTGGAATGAGAAAAACTAAAATACAGTATGCATAGGATGTTGTCTTCTTTTTTTTTTACCTTCGAAGGTTAAATGATATTTACTTCACGAGTATGCGTTTCAATAAATCTGCCCGTGCTTATTCCTATGTAAGAATTTCAACAATGTCTCGTCGAAATCATGGTTATCTCGCCGAGATCTCGCCTCTCTCCACGAAAGAGGTGATCTCGGCAAGATTTCAGTAATTTACAGCGAATTTTTAGAATGCAACGAGACAGGCTTGCTTGCTTTCGTGACAAGAGCGATCGAGAAAACCAATAGAGGGGTTAAGCGGCAGACGTTCTAGAAGTTACGAATGCCAACCGGAGGTCTCTAGAACTAGTCCGCACACACAGCGCATGTCATTACAACCTCGTGGTCAAGTCCAATCTCGTCTCCAGAGCCCGCTTCCCTTTTGATCAGCACCAAGAACGCGGACATAGGCAAAAGAGAAGAACTCTGGGGTCGGGAGTGGGTCAAGTCCCGGACGCCTGGACGCAAGATTTTAGGTTGTACCTAGAACGTCGAAGAAATTAAGAAATTAAAAATTAAAAAATTTGTTTGTTTTCTGGTCTGTACATAACATTTTACCGAAAAATGATGTATTATTCCCAATTTCTGCAAGGGAAAGTGGGCTATAAAATTGATTTTCGACACATTTGTAAATACAATAGCCAATGATCTTTCCGCTATAGTTAATTCTGGCTGAGTACAATTCAAATAATCTTAGCTATATTATTTTTATTTAAAATCTCCATTAGCGTATTTATTACCTTCAGCATTCAGGACTATTCTCTACTTTTTGTGGCTACTTTAGCTCCGTTTTTTTAAAATACACATTTTGAAGGAAAATTTGCAAATAATTCTAAAAATCGATACAAATGCTGAGTTTACTTTACCATTACGAAAACTGTTAAACACAATTAAGAGTTCAGTTTTAGCAGTGTCGATTTCCAAACAATCTGGCTTGCATTTGGAGTATTTCTTTTCGCCTTCATCTGTCATTTGGAAATAGTGTGGCTTATCAAAGCCCTGTCTCTTTCCTCTTTTAGCGAAGAAATCTTTCATATATAAGCATTTCTGCAGCGACGAAGAGAATACACCCCATATTTCCAAAAGTTCAACTGCTAAAACTTTCACGGGTTTTGGCGCCAAAAACGCCGTACTTGATGCACGCGCGCGCAACGTCCCTGCCGTTCGTTACCTCATGAACGTCTGCCGCTTTAAGGTGGCCGAATACAATTTTTTGGTATACAGGTGTTTGTAAACGTTATTGGCAAAATATGTACTTCTGCGGGCCCGAAATAAGCATAATGCAAGAATAAATAAGAAGGAAACAAATTTGATACTTGTTGTTAAGCTTGGTGTCGCTGCCATGGTAACGCAGCGAGAATGCCCATTATGAAATACAGTGATGTTGTTGAGGGTAGGCGCTTATTGAAAAACATGCCTGTCAAGATTTGGTTGCCATGGAAGAATGAAATGTAATGAATAATTTCCTACAACACCAAATTAGTTTTTTTTTTCTGAAAAGGAGCAAACTTTGGTGGCTCTTGGTCACTTTTTAAAAAAGTTGTAAGCGTTAAATAAAGTATCGTATCGCATCGTCAAAACCCCACGCAGGCAGCCCACCAATCCGTCCCGGGTCTGGACAGAGTTAAAGGGTCTTTCACAATGTAATCTAAATAGGGCATTTCCGAGTTGCTGTGAACCTCACTATGAAAGCGGCGCTAAGTGCAAAACTTTTCATATGAAAATTAGTTTTGTTTACATATGAATGATAACTATTTTTCATAACAAAAACTTTGCACTTAGCCTTGCTTTCATAATGAGGTTCAAAGGAACTCGGAAATGGCCTATTGCGATGCGGTAATTGTAATTATGCTGAAAGCAAGAAAGTTGTCATGAAGCCTGCTTTTTACTCTTTCATTTACAAGATTTTAATGCTTTTTACACAATCTTAATATGACGTTAATAAGTTGTTATGCTTCATTTTAGTAACGAACCTGACATTTTTTTGTTTGAACTACGTTTATAGGTATGTTACAAAGTGTTCTGCTAAAGTACGTTTCTCTTGTATACGTAGAGGAAACGTTTAATTAATCAAACAATTTAGTCTTGTCAGTCAATTCATTATAATTTTTACCAAAATTGCTACTTATCATTGTTCTTAAATATTATTCAATGGATACTGAGCAAGGTACTTTAAAGTACGACAGATGGGGCTTGTTCTCTTGACAAGAATAAAATAATTATTGTTTGATAAATCCAAGCACCCTAAAGTGCGGCAAATGAGGACATGTCCTCCTAACAAGAATAAAATAGTTATTATGGTTTGATAAATTAAAGCACCCTAATGTGTGGCAAATGAGGACATCTCCTCCTAACATTAATAAAATAATTTTCAATGTTTGATAAATTAAAGCACCGTAGAGTGCGGCAAATGAGGACATGTCCTCCTAACAACAATAAAATAATTATCAATGTTTGATAAATTAAAGCACCCTAGAGTGCAGCAAATGAGGACATGTCCTCCTAACGAGAATAAAATAGTTATTATGGTTTGATAAATTCAAGCACCGTAGAGTGCGGCAAATGAGAACATGTCCTCCTAACAAGAATAAAATACTTATTATGGTTTGATAAATTAAAGCACCCTAAAGTGCGGCAAATGAGGACATGTCCTCCTAACAAGAATGAAATAATTTTTAATGTTTGATAAATTGAAGGACCCTAGAGTGCGGCAAATGAGGACACGTCCTCCTAACAAGAATAAAATAGTTATTATGGTTTGATAAATTAAAGCACCCTAAAGTGCGGCAAATGAGGACATGTCCTCCTAACAAGAATGAAATAATTATTATGGTTTGATAAATTAAAGCACCCTAGAGTGCAGCAAATGAGGACATGTCCTCCTAACAAGAATAAAATAATTATTATGGTTTGATAAATTAAGGCATCCTAGAGTGCGGCAAACGAGAACTTGTAGTAACGAATCTGACATTTCTTTGTTTGAACTACGTTTATCGGTGTGTTACAGAGGGTTACATAGATGAAACGTTTAATGGATCACTAAATTTAGTTTTAACTTATGTTTACCCTCTTGTTCACTTCATTATAATTTAGGCAGGTACAAAAGTCGGACCGGATCAACTCGGACCGCCAGTCCGGGTCGGATCAACTCGGATCGACTCGGATCGCCTTGGATCATGAAAAAAACATAAAATTAAATGAAATTGAAACTTTTACCCATTTGAAGGTTAAAATTCCGGTCAAAAATGGGCCAAATTAAGAAAGACTCGCGACGTTTCTCCGTATCGTGCTGTGTAGTCAAGCCGCCATTTTGTATTCTAAGTTACCAATTCCTCTCGGACTCGTCTCGTGTTCATCCATCCCTGATCCCGCCGCGTCGATCTGCAAGATCATGGACCCAGGTGAAGGTAAAATCTAGGCCATCTTTGTCAGTGAATTTATATCCGTCCACCAAAATCTTAGTTTCAGTATTAACCCATTTCTGTTACGCCAGGTGATTTCGCAGAAATTCGCTTTACTTCCGTCTGGCTCCTAATTTGGAAAACAGGAAGTTGATAGATTTAGCTAATCATTAGGCAAAACTTGGCCTGCTTGACGACAAGGGATTTCAGTCCAAAATGGTTGACGTTTTATACGAAAATGCGCATAACTTGTGTCACGCATCCACTTCTTCTTTACAATGTGCAACACTCACCTCGCCCTCTTTACTTTCTCACATACAAAAAAAACATCGTCTGCTGTGAAAAATAAGCAAATATATACATTCTTAATTACTGAAACTATCATTTTGGTGGTTGGATACAAATTCCCTGACAAAGATGGCCTAGATTTTATCTTCATCTGGGTCCATGATCGAGGAGATCGACGCAGCGGATGAACACGAGACGAGTCCGAGAGGAACTGGTTACAAAATGGCGGCTTGACTACACAGCACGACACGGAGAAACGTCGCGAGTCTTTCTTAATTTGGCCTATTTTTGACCGGAAGTTTAACCTTCAAATGGATAAAACTCTCAATTTCATTTTATTTTTTTTGATTTTTTCCATGATCTGAGGCGATCCGAGGCGATCCAAGTTGATCCGAGTTGATCCGACCCTTACTGGCAGTCCGAGTTGATCCGGTCCGACTTTTGTACCTGCCTATTATAATTTTCATCAAAATTGATAAACATTTATACATAATTCTCGTTTAAATATTATTAAATGGATACTGAACAAGGCACTTTAAAGTGCGGCAAATGAGGGCTTTTTCTCCTTGTCCTCGTAACGAGAATAAAATAATTATTAATGCTTCATAAATTAAAGGACCCTAGAGCAAATGAGTAATTTTTCTACTTGTCCTCCTACCTTTAAGCGCGCAAATGAGGACTTTTTCAATTGTTCCCGTAAGAAAACATGTTTGATTAATTAATTATGATCCATTTATTGCGTTTTCCTGAGATTTGTTCTTGGCCAATTTATTAAAATGTTATACCAAATGCTGTGAACTCTGATACAATCACAACGAGTAATTTTGAACTTAGAACAATTAGAACGTATGACCAAAAAAAAAATACAACAATCAAGCAAACATGCTTTCCTTTTAGCTCTCGTGTTTCTCTTGCATGTCCTTAGTTAGTTCGAGCTCTCATTTTTAGCCCTTGCCGTATTTGCGTTCGTTATGATTGGCTATAGAGTGTTTTCACATGACGTCAGGGCGGCCATGTTGGTGTCCCAAACTAAACTTCTGGGAATTAAACTCTATTTTTATGCAAATACTTTCCTTTGTTTCATTAAACCAATGTAGCCAGTAGTCACGTGAATGAAAACACTCTATTGCTTGAGTCTTTATTTAACGACATTAATAGTTTCAACACATATCTGCATATAACTGGTACTATTTTATCAACTGTTCTAAACCAATGTCAAATGTAGGGTATTTACATGTGAAAACTCGCACGGGCGAGTTTCATAGCGGTATGACATTATAATTTCATACCGCCTTTACACGAAGTGACACTTCATGTCGTCCTACGTAATCGTGACGCCATCTTGAGATGCTGAAAATTACGCATGCGCCACCCGTTTCAGACTCCCAGGAGAGTTATTTTCATGCAATAGCAAAGAGTTGCACCGCATTTACATGACATCGAAATGAGTTTCGTATCGGAATGAAAGTCTCGCTCCGGTACAATGACCGGGGTGAACTCGCACTGGTTTGGCTCATTCCGTTATGAGATTCTGTGCCGGTGTCATGTAAACAAATACAGAGCCACAAGAGGAGACCGGAGTGAACTCGTACCGGAATGAAAGTCGCACCAGGAGCATGTAAACACCCCTAATAAGTTTTAAGTCAACAGCCAACTTGATCAGCGCCTGCTACGGGTTGAAAACTGTAGTTTCTCTATTGTCGAAGACTTGACCATTTTCTCCTGGAGGATACGTCTTTCCGTGGCTCAAGAGCTGGTTTTAAGTTTTCACCAGCTGCTGCACCGAGGTCCTCGACCTTTGAATACTTAGCTGCATCATACGCCGACATGTCCATCAGGTCCAGATACATCTGAAATATTAACAAGGGCCAAATGGAGAAAGAGCGTGAGTGATGATTGGTGATGTGACGGCTCGAGTTCACCCAATAAAACCTATAACTTAAAACCAAAAACTGAACCATACTTTGGCCTAGAGAGTTTCTATTATGTAAGAATTTGTTTAGTTATCCTTATTTAGCTAGCCGATGCAGTTAACTCAATTGACGTTTGTAAATATAAATGAGGCTGACATGTGAAGGGCCCGACGAAAAAGAGGGCGTAAGTGATAATTTGGCTTGGGTATCCAACTTGCTCTGAATTCGATCTCATTTTGTATACAGTGTACATACTGACTGGTTCTTGTGTGAGAAACATGTATTTCCATGTTAACTTGGTGATTTGAGGGCTAGAATTCGCCCAACAAGCTTGTGATCTAGCGCTGTTTGAAACGATGACGTCAGAAATTGCCAAATATTAGTAATAAGAATCCTTGTTGGATTGATAGGAAAAAATCGTATCGGGTCACATTTTTTCTCATAGATAGATAAAAGAAATCAATAATGTCAATAAAAAGCAAGTATCTACAGATTCTTTAGATCTAAAACTGCAAGCAGGTGGAAGTAGAAGTGGACAATATACAACCTTTAATCACCTCCTTATCACAAACCTTTTTTTCAATGTATGTTTGCATTGTCTGCCGAATTTTTTCAAAGTGCGGGCGAAAGACTGGGTCCCAACTCCAACATCTTTCCATCAAATGATACCTAACAATAAACAGTTTAAAATTAATAGCAGTTTGGTTGTGAGTTTTTCATTTCGTTCACAGATGCTCAAAAAACCATTTAATTGGTCCGATTTTCAAGGTCTCTCTTCTTCTCATCCTCTTAAGCAAGAGAAGAGGAGAGGAGGATAGTCTGCAGGGGCTGGTCACGTAGATCCCAGTTGAGGGAGAGGGGCGGAAAGTGAAATTAAAAACCCCCTAGACTCTGCAAGGTCCGGGAAAGAGCAGAAAAATTTTTGAAATCAATAACGAATCGTCCCCGGAGAAACCTTTCGGTGCCAAAGGAAAAAACAAAATCTTACACTCCGAAAGAGCAAGTTGCTATAGCTTAATGTGTACATTATTTAGGGCTGTTGTTTTGGGATGCAATGTCTTTGTATTGACATTCGGGGCGGTGCCCTAAACAGTCATTGGCACATATTATGTAGGCTATGTGAGGGTCACAAAACGTAATTGATGTCCAGTTGTTAGGATCACAATCAAGCAACATAAGGCTTGATGCTTTGGCAAGGAAAGAAACAACTAACAGTTATGATACCAGTCTTGAACGCACAAATAATATTTCAAGGTCATTGGGGAACTTTGTATTCCTGTTTTCAGTTAGCACTGTCTCTGATTGAGTCATGCAGACTGTTCTGTCAAGCGAAACTCACAGGGTGTCGTCGATGTGTGGCGGTTTTGGCATGCGGTAGCCATTTTGTATTTCTATCATTGTTTTTCCCTCTGACCAGTCCGGATATGGAATGCCCCCTGTTGATCATTTAAATCTTGTTTCTTTGCTAGTTTTTAACCGCTCTAGTCGCCATTCCAGTTTTTAACTTTGTGTCTTCGACAAAAGTCGAACTACGAACTAGGGGGTAGGAATGGCATTGTGGTGAGGGTACTCGCCTCCCACCAGTGTGGCACGGCTTCAAACCGGACTTCAAACCGGACTTCAAACGGGACTCTGCGTCATATGTAGGTTGAGTTTGTTGCTGGTTCACGTCCTTGCTCTAGGTAGTCCGGTTTTCCCTTCTCCGCAAAAACCAACAGCTAATTCCAATTCGATCTGTAAAGTGTCCCAAGTAGTGCTCTCCTTTAAGTACAGTTAATTCATTTTTGTTTTTACCAAGACCCATCAGTAACAAATGTAATTGTTAAAGTTACTGAAAAAATACAATACTTAGAAATAAACTTCACTTTGCTATTAGACAGTTTTCTTTGTTCCACGTGCGAATAGTTTTAAGCAGTGTACCTGAATGTTCAATGGATGCTCTTTAAAGTTTTGGCTAATTTTTGGTCCTCGAGGATCTTGCAGTGTAGGTATGTCTTTGCTTTAACTGAATAAGTCAGCACAACAATTTTATTTGGCCGTACGTAGATGAAATAGCTTCACTTCTTTATTTTACTCTACGATGCAATTAAAGTCTTTGTGTAAGGGCAATTTCAACAATACAATAAAACGTACCAATGGTGAATATCTCGTAGAGGACGATTCCATATGACCACCTGTGAAGTAAATATGCATATCAGTGACAAAGGTTTCTTCAGCGCTCTATTCGTTTGTCCATACTTGCGAAATCATATGTATAATATGCTGTTGCGTACACTGTACAACCTACAGTGGTTCCTTGTTTTGATTTTGAAGTTTGATCTTTTAACAAGCTTTTGGGCGTTAGCTGTCTTTGCTACCTTTTATTTTACTTTACAAGGCAATTTTGCTAGTGATGAGTTCAATGTCAATTGTTGAGTCTTTTTCTCATTTGGAAAGTCACAAACTTTGGCGATGCTTGGATCTTCATAGTGAGTGTTCTCCCTTCTACAGGATGAATAGGCTTCCACCGTAAAATTAACGAGTAATGACATGCCTAACTATGTAGTTTCCAGATCATTACTTAAGGGTTGGGGTGGAGATCAGCTACGTCATCACGAGAAGGTCACAAGGTGTGCGACTACTCCAGCTCGTGATAGCTGAATTATAAGTAGTCAGAAACCCATGACCAGTAGCCGCTCTCTCTTGACGTAAGCAATGGAATCATCCTTTTTCAGAGTAGATTTGTTTTAGAATGGCTCTCGGGGGAACTTTGGAACGCCGACATTCCAAGTAACCAATTAAAGAAGAGTATTGACAACTGAATTGTCAAACGTCATACTTTTACACGTGGAAAGCAGTTCTATAAAGAAATCTACTCGGGAATGAGTTCACGGGAGGAATTCGTACAGATAAAGGCTACTATTTATGGCCTACTGGAAGTGGTTTAGTTCCTGTAGTATAGTTTTATACTGTAATCAGTTATTTTCACACGACCCCACAATCTCTGAGCTTTAAACCCCATCGTGTTTAAATAAAGGATATGTATGTATGTATGTATGTATGTATGTATGTATGTATGTATGTATGTATGTATGTATGTATGTATGTATGTATGTAAAATCATTTTACATACACATCACTTTTCGCTGATAGATCTGCAGGATTTCCAAAAAGAATCTCAGGTGCTGTCCATTTAATTGGCATACAACCCTACAAAAGCAAGCAGCATCAAAGTTATTTAACATAGCTGGAGTCCTGGACTGAAGTTTAGATAAACTGAATATACAGCGAGTTGCGTTGGGATAAAAACTATATCAGACCTGCCTCGATGTTCTCAGTATTTTATCCTTAAAACGCTTTGGTCAAGTCGTGATTATTTAAACGCTTAACAATTATAGACTCAAAAAAGGAAAATATATGTGACTTAATGAAATTTAGGCAAAGTTAATCTCATGACAATACTGATCAGCAGTCCAACTGTGCGCTGGATAGAGTGGCGGCTCGAAATCTCTAGCAGGGGCAATCTGTGACACTTCATGCCGCATTAGGTTTTGTCGCATTGCTCGTCCAATGGTCATTTTTGCGGATCGTTCTTTCTTAGCTGCAGCCTGCTGTCTTTCTACTGCGTTATTTGGCTAAGTCGTTCGTTGTCGTCCCGCATCGTTTTCCTTCAGAGTCATGCCTAATACTCGCAACACCAACAACAGTTTTTCTCCTGCGGTTTTCCCGCAAGAACACTCGTCTCCACGTGCGGCTGAAGTACCGATGATACAGCGTTTTTGGCGACTGTTGTGGACGCTGTTACGCTTGTTTTATCCTCCGAAAGCTTCAGGATGTCATCTGGGGTGAGCGCTAATCCTGGAGTCGTCATTTTGATTTTACTTTCTCAACCTCCACCAGTTCCTGTAGTTTAGTGTCTTCTCTCTCAAGCTTCCGATTTAGAAGCGCGTGGGCTGCCTTATTTGCCTCAGATGTGGGTTTTTCAGTTTCAACAGCCTCCTTCACCCCCTAAGCGACCCATGGCAGAACTACCTTTTTTGTACCTTCTTTGTTACAACTTTTAGTGCGCTCCTGGCCGGCCTCAATCGCGACTCCCGCAACAGGCACCGTCACAGTTCCTTACCGTTTCACTGGAAGACATGTCCTTCTCAATCGCGCAGCTTCCCGTCGCTACCTACCCCAAATCAACCGAACGTTGTCGACCAACCCAAGTCAGACTCGAAGCGCCGTAAAGCTTCTCCAGCTTCGTCCTCCTCTGCCCTTGCCAAATCCAAGCGTTGATAAGGATCTACCGCTGTCGACTGCGACTTCAACTGTTAGTGTTATTGCCTTTGCGTCTTGTTAGTTAACTAGCGCTTGTCACGTAATAGACAAGTAGAAGCCTTATCCTGCAACTTGCTTAGTTTTTCATAGTAGCGTTAGTTACCTAACATTTAATTATCAGCCTTATTAGTAGCATTTATGCACTGGACGCGCCCCTTGCCTCTGCTTTGCAGTCCATTGCATTGGCATACCTATCATGCTTCAGACTTATTCATTAGGCCTTGTGCACGGCATAGTGAACTCAACTGTCAACAGAATGATTTTCTGGCCCTACGCTTGCTAGTTGTGAACTGTGGATCCGGATTGCTTTGTAATCTTCTTAGTGACCCAGCCCGGCATCGCTCATGTGTGTAGGTGCCTCTAGGTTCAGCAGTAATTGTTCTGACGCTTACTCTGCTACAGGGCACACCATTAAAGTTTTTTTGGTTCACTGTCATTCTACATGAGTCCCTCCATGCATTTCTTTTTGTTTTATTACCTCTCCAGCCAAGGCCGACCTCCCCAGTGTTCGCAGTGTCCCCTCTCAATGTGGAGGAATTTTCGCAGGAATTGGGGGGGTCATCCCAACCAGCAACCGGTCACCTTTGTCCTCCATCGTCTTTGGCAAGGCCTCAAGGAGGGATTCCTCTCGTTCCACAAAGTTAGGTAGGTGGTTCTACCGCTAGTGGGATATATCCAAAATTCAGCCATCGTTTGCCTACGAGGAACTCTTCCTTGTTGTAATAGCTGCTCATCTGTATGGTTGCCATTGGACCTAGAGGCGCGTGCTCTTCCGTTCTGACAATGCTGTTCTAGCTGCAATTCTTTTGTGCGAGGTCTTCAGAAATCCCAGTCTTAATTTATCTTCTTCGTAAGCTCCTGCTTTCCGCGGCGCGTTTCGGTTTTGCTTTTAGCGCTTGCACCGCGCCTAGCCTGCGAAATAAGATTGCTGATGTTGTTTCCCGTTTTCGTTGGTAGGAGTTTAGTCAGCTTGCTCGCGAGGCTCTGCCGCCTTTTCTCCTTGCTAGAGTCCTCAGCCTTTTCCTCGCGCGTGGCTTTGCCTGCTCAACCCAAAGGACCTATGCAACTGGTCAGACAAAGCTCCACACGTTTTGTTGCCAGGATAGCAAGTTCCGTGCCAATGCATCACCTTGCCCAGCTGACGAGTGGACCTTGTGGTTTTTTTTTGCGTCTTTGTTGGCAGACTCAGTGTAGCACTTCTCTGTCTGCTATTCGTTCCTTACACATCGAGCGAGGTTTTCTCTATCTGTTGCTGAACTCCCTGCTTATGGAGCGTGTGCGTGTAAGCCGCTTCATGTGTCCGGAGTTGCTCAGGCGTTCCATTGGTGGAACTTGAATGGTTGTAGATTCGGATGTCCCCTTCTACCTAGCCTCTCGGTTCACTCCCTTTCAAGGCACCCTTCGTAAAAGAGGGGCTGGGTGGTTGTTGTTCGTATGGTTGGTTGGCAATGGATACCTCCTTGCCGCCAGAGTTCCGCTTGTCTTCACCACCTTTGTGGCACCTACTCCCAAGCTCATCTATTGGCAATGCGTTTAGCCCCAAGTGTTTACGTTTGTAAGTCTATTGAGGGGTAAATTAATGATTAAATGACAAAAACATATTCGATTTGTATTCCCATTAACGCGTGACAATACAAAAATATAAAAAGAACCCTTCCAAGAAGATAACAGTTTGTTCTTGAAAATCGGCAAGGCATCGTCAGGGGGCAACAGTTCACAACGCCGACTTGTAAATTTGATGAAAAGTCCACATTCATTTTGAAACATAAGTTTATGAAATTATTTGCTTTAAGGTCACTGTACCTTTTTGGCGTTGCCATGTCCATATTTAAAGTTCTGATACGCTAAACCAAAATCTGTCACCTTGCACATGAAGTTTCGATCCAAGAGAATGTTTCGTGCTGCCAAATCACGGTGGACTACCTACAGAAACAAAATGGTAGCCAAAGTACATTCATTTTGGGTCACAGTTCTTGCTGGGCGAACTTTTACCGAGCCTTGATACGAGAAAATCCAGAAAAGTTATCCCGGTTGACCCTATCAAATTTAACTCTACTTTTAAATCAGTTATTCGTTGCCCAAGCTCAATTATTCACAACTTGAATATCCCTTTTTCCCTTAAATTTCTTTCTTTAATTCACCGGAGTGTGATTATCGTCATTTAAATTTATCGTCTTTCATAATAATTCAAGCCATTATGCTGATTTGTCTATATTTTCTCAAGTTTGTGGTAGGTAACTCTCTCAGTCTTCACACCAAGTGTATTAAAAACGTTGATTTCCTGTTCAAAGGTGTCACATTTTAACGCCAATTGTACTTTCACCTTTCACTAACTGAATATAATTCTGTGAGATTGTTCCAAAGAGTAATTCGTTGAGCCATCTATTACCGCTGGTCGAAACAATGGGAAGAATGTTATCCATGACAAGTCACAACAGATTGCGGAAGGACTCAATAGCAATTGCTTAGTAATTTCTCCGTTAAAATGAACATACCCCTCTGGATCCAAGGAACACCATTCCACTAGCAATTTGTTTTGCAAATGAGACTAGGTCATAAGTTGTCAGCTCTAAGGTACCACCCTCTCCAAAATGATACTTGTCAACAATTCCTCGGCTTTTTCTCAGATAACCAAGCAAATCTCCGGACGCCAAGTACTCCATGACGAGAATTGGGTGAACTATGAGCAGAAATACAGCAGATAAATATATTATAAATGGGTTCTCTCACTGGTGGTGTTATGAGTTCAAGCCAGCGCTTCTGACCTTCAAGACAAAAACAGGAATAAAGTTCCTGGTTAATATGGGGTCATGCTGGCCCAGGATGCTTTTCAGATCTGGTTTAGAACTGTTTAGTTCTTATTCTTATCTTCTTAGTAATGGGCTCGACTGAGTGACTGAAGTGCTACCGGAAAGGTCACGTGGAAGGCTAAGCATCGGAGTGTGTACACTACAAACACACTCCCTGTCTAGAATTAAAACACTCTGGATAATTTCTGTGAATCTGCTGAGATGTATAATTAATATACAGAGAAAGAAACAAGAAGCGTGAACAGAAATGCATCTCCTTACGTTGTGTTGTAACACATCCAATAAAATTGATAATGTTTGGCTGAGGATTTTCACCAAACATTTTCCCCAACTCGATCTCTCTCATAAGCGCTTTTCGTCCATCTTCTCCAGAAGTGGCTACAAGATATAAGACATCAGGGTTATATCAGATAGGCAAGATGGTCAGTATGCACACAGGATGCCCCCAACACATTCATTGTAATTGTCTCCGAAAAACTTATTGGGCATTCTTGGTTTGTTCTGTTGTTTTGAAGCTTCCAAGGCAAACAGTAAAGATAATATAATTATACAAGTAGAGTTAGTTTAATAGTGGGATTGTTAAATGGACTCTAAAATGTTGTAAAGTTTCGGCTAAAAAACAAGAGTAATGCACAAATATTACTAACTAAAGAAAACGTAACACACCTAGACAGCATAGATCAAGTGAACACGTACATTTTTGGTAAGCTTTCTAAATTTAATGAAACCCTCCTTTTTGATATTATGATAAGCCTAGAAATTTTATAGAGTGGTTCTTACGTGTGAAGCACTTCGCTGCAACAATTCGTTTTCCAAATCCCCCAGTTGGTTGACTCAAAGTTGCTCGCCAAACCACTCCATATGCCCCAGAACCTATGACTTCTCGCAGTGCTATACGGTTGCGTGAAATCTCCCATTCATCCACTTCATGGTCCCAAACATCCATTTCGTATCCCTCATCTTCATTTTGTCTTGACGATCTTCAAACAGAAAATTCGCACACCTTCACCAAAATACTCTGCCGACAGTATATATCTCGATCAATTATTCGTTTAGTTTCATCTTTCGGATATAAATTGGAATATCCGTAGAGCCAAAAACTCAAGTGAAATCAATTGAATTTTCATGGTCCAGAAAAGTGTTATTAAAGTAAGGTAAGATAGTTATCGATTGGTAGTGAAAATAATCCTTTTTACTTACTTCATTTGGTACACCAACATGCGCCCGTTGTCCGCCGCGCGTATCCTGTCTGTTGGATGAACCATCACGCGCTGACTTTCATATTCAATAAGCAAATCGAACAAACCTTTTCACCTCATTAATTTTCTTTCACGACCTGTGCCCTGACAACAAGTGCAGTCATACCACCCACCAAGAGTAATTTAAATAGAATAATTGGAAGTCATTTGACTTACTTGATCTCCGTCTTGGCCTTGACTGTATTCCCCGTAAGTGAAAAACAAAATGAAGTAAATCAAGTAAGACCAAGAAGATACATAACAACAACAACAATTTATTTACAGATTTAGATTATATAAAGAGCTTGTCCCGCAAATAGCCACGAAGCTAGTCGAGGCGGGACAAGACAAAAAAAAAAATTACAGGAAATTACAAACATTCTGAAAACGTGGAAAACTTAACTTTACACAATAACGCAGATTAAGATAAGGCTATACATCAAAATTAAAGTAAATTATATGTAATTTTTTATTATCATTAATATTACAATAGAAAAGAGATGAAAAGGGAAAAAAGGAGAATCAGATTATAGTGGCAAAGAGAAGGACATGGATGATCAGTTTTTCATTTGGCAATTATCGTTTTCACTTCAATATAGGAGTCTACAGTTTCAAGTGTATCAAATAACTTTCCTTTTAGAGGAATACATACATCGGCATAGACAGTTATATTTGTCGCGAAAAGAAAAATTGAATACAGGGACAGTCGACACTACGACCTAATGGAATAAAATAAACCGGCCGTGCCCTACGAATTGTGTCTAATACCCTTTCTTCGACGTTTGCAAATGTACCAGGCGATTAATGCTAAAAATACCACAGCCGACAAAGGCCCAACAATGAAGTACCACTCCAGAGTCGTTCCACTGGAAGAAGTATCTGCAAAGACAAATTAATTGTGTTGCAAATCTAATTAAAAAAGGACTATTACTGGTATTCTAACTAGTTTTTTTAAGGAGTTCTTAGCTTTGAAGCTGGTGCTTTAAGAGCTTGTGTATAAACACATACGGTAGGTTAGGATGTGGAGTGGTCCCCTTTTGCAGCAATAAAAGATGATCTCAACTTCCCCCACCCCAGGGAGTTCTTTGCATAGCCTTGGTTCCCCAGGGACGCATTGGTAAGCTGTCAGGACACCCAGCGTGTCCGAAAACCTCAGAATCGAGGCTGAGCAAGATCTCGACAAACATCTGGCAACTCCCCTGTGAATTCTCTGTGGAAATCGCAAAGATGGAAGATAGAAAGATAGAAAGATAGAAATACAAAGATGGAAGTTCCTATTGCTAAAAAGACGAAAAAAATACCTGCATCGCAGCCATACAGCTCTATCCTCATTCCAATATTGGTTTCCCATTGTACTGGCAGGATCCTGATGTAACTTGTTTCTATTGGTGGGTTTATTCTGTTGTACACAGTATGGTCACTATCTGTATTTCCATCGAACACCTATATATAAAGGAGGTTTGTTTTTCATCAACAAGCAGTGTCACGAGGGTATGTAAAGAAGCCTTGCAGTAATTACTTTACGATTAATTGAGCATCGGAGTAATACGAAATTTATCCTGGAAACAGCCAACTTCCATTCATGCTTTTTATGCAATAGAATTCATCGTCCTCAGCCGACAGTATGTAAGACCTCTCCACTTGGCTCGGTCTTGGGCAATAAGCTGCAATGCGCACAATGTCATCCTCTGACAGGTAATTTGTGGGGTCAATTTCCTGGAGTTAATCGGGGAAGGACCTCCACGGTCTCCTTGGAGGTCTTCTCCGGTAGGAGGGCTTGTACAACACGCAAATATTGGCGGGTTCATCCATCTTCGTGCGCAAAATTTGGCCCAGGAACTCGAGATGTCGCAAGATGACCATCGACAGCAAAGGGCTGGTGCCAGTATGAACGAAAATTTTGTCATTTGAGACGTTTTCCAGGTGTTTTATGTTCAACATGATTCTGTGGCGAAAGCATTTAGTTTCGCACCCATGTCCTTGGTGATTATCCATGTTTCGCAACCGTACAGTAGAACGAATAGACATGTTGTTCTAAAAAGGCGAAGCTTCAAGTCCAAAGGTAGTCACAGCGAGCACCAGTTCTAGTGGAGGCTTCAGGACGCGGACCATCTTAGGGCCTTCCGGCGCTTGAAGTCGTTGAGGCTACTGATAACCATGGATCTTAATAGCGGAAGTCGTTGACCTGTTTTAGTGCAATAGCACTATGTAAATTTATCTTGTATTGATATTGATAATTCTACCTTCTTAATGATTGCAACTCGTATCCCTGACACCTAATAAACAAAAAAAGTAACTCCTTATATATTAATAGTAGTTGGAAGTTTTAAAGTTGAATGCAACACCAAATAACTGACATACCTTCGGCGAATTGTCTCTTGGTTTCTTGAAAAAGGTAAAGTTCACTCCATCATCACTGTATTGTAGCCGATACGTGGTGACCCAGTGGTCGGTTTTGTTGCCGGGAATCCCCTGAGTGGCTACACCTGTCACAGTTGTGTAGCTTTTGAGATCGACTTGAAGCCATTGATTGAAGTCGTTGTGTTTTGTCGTCCAGCCGAAAGATCCCTGCTCTTTGAAATTTAACCTGGCATTTTGTGCAGGATGTTTATCATCCCAATGTGAAGAGGCTCTTATCTGGTCATCAGAGATTGCTCCAGTCTCCATACCAAGAGGTGCAGTGCAACCTGATATGACAGCCAAAAATAAAGAAAAGGTATTGCAAGTAGTGCTGGCCTCCGTTTTAAATAAGCAGCCACTAATTGTAGGATTTTTAGTATAGAAAGGGGATGTACATTACTTAGAATTTCACTTCCGAAATTCGAATCTTTGATGAGATCTAAAGTGTGACTATTGAAAAGAATTCTTTCCTCAGTGCTGTGCGATATATGATGTACGTAAGTATGCTGTGCGATACGTTTGTCATGATGTTTAAAATTATGTTGTACAAGGTTATCACGTCACGATTACAGAATGGTTTAAACTTTTGAGCCTTCTGAATAAGAGTCCAAATATATTTGTCTTTTAACTTTTTACCATTTGCAGATGTGAATTTTCTCTAGTATGGAAGCTTTGAGCACCTTGAATCGAGCTGGAAATAACTTTTAAATGGTTTTTGTTGATGTTTTAGTTGCATTAGTTTGCGATTACGGTGGTAATTTCAGAAAATTCCATCGAAAAGGAAGTGCCAAAAAATGATTGATCTCCTGCATTGTGTTTGAGCTCAACACGTAAGGTTATTAAACTATGCTTAAGGAAAATTAGAAGTATAGATGTATATTCGTTATTTGGCCTAAAACGGATGTCCCCTGTTATATAGGGAATGAAATGTTTTAGAAGGTACAGAATGCTCGAGAAGACAAAAAGTGTTTAAAATAGATTTAAGGTTGTGTATGCTGCCACATATCGCTTCTATTTTATATTCATACCTGCATTTACCACTCCTGGAATTGTACGATTTGTGATAGGTGAAGGTGTTGCCAAAACTGCAATGGAGGAAAGCTCTACTTCAGGTGACTCGCTCTCAAATTAATGGCGTTATTATCAGTCTTACCACAGTTGATTATTTTATCGCTTTTATCTTACATGATGTAATTCTGATAGGCGAGTGCAAACAAAGGTTTGATAAAAGGGACTTAGCGTTAGAACTTGTACTTGAAATAATCTAAGGAATCAAAAGGGGATACCCGGACAGCCGTAGAGCTCTATCCTCATTCCAATATGTCTCGTCCAATGGAGTGGCAGTATCCTGATGTAGCGTGGTGTGATTGGCGGGCTTATTCTGTTAGTAACAATGGAATAAGCGTCTACATTTCCATCAAAGACCTGTATTTAAAGACAAGCATGCAGTAATAGTTAGATTACACTCGGTCGCCACAGAGCAGGGTTGCAAGAGGTGAGACAGGTATTTGTCCGCAAGCCTTGGCTTTTTCTCAATTGCTTCTTATAACCCAGGAGAAATAGCATGGAGCCTTGCACACCCATTTTCTTTGTCCACTTAGTGAAGCTTGCATTTCTTGAGCCAGAATCCAAGAACCCTCGAAGCCATGCTGGGACATAAGGAGGATAAAAGAGAAAACGCTAAAAAGTCGTAAATCATATCCTAAGGCACCAAGAAGAGATACCGAAATGCCGCGATCATTTAAGACATCCACTCTTTTATATAACTCTTGTAACCTCTGTAAACTGTATGTTGATAACCTATTTAGAGATAAATGGGAGGTGTTACAAATAAGGACTTCCGAAAGACTTGCACAAGCGAGGTTATTATATCCGATCTCCGCTTTTGACGAAAGTAACTGTCTGTTTTACTTTCAGTATAATTATAAAGGTTATGACGTGTGCTAAAACTCCACAAAGCTAGTTTCTCCTTATTCATCTTTATTCTTAAGTAATTCGGACTGCTATCTTTGAGTAAAGGTCTATATACTAAGAGAACAAATTTACCCTCGTTCCGAAGAAAAAACTTTCAACATGTAAGCTGTTTTTTACTGTTGTTTCAAAAACCGGACTATTACTACTTTAGGGCAATGAGATCAACTGAACATTGAACACACGTGCGGCATGATAGCTACAATTTAAGTTAGAACGCAAGGATTATACATTGATATACCTTTGGTAAAGTGTCGCTTGGTGCCTTGTAAAAATGAAAGGCTACCCCATCACCTCTATACTTAAGCCTGTACTTGGTTACCCAATTGTTAAAGTGGTCTGGAGTGCCTTGAGTGGCTATAGCTGTCACTGAAGCAGAAGTACCAAGATCCGCCTGAAGCCATTGGGAGTAGTCACTTGTTTTAGACACCCAGCCCTGGGCTCCGTGCATCTTGAAATTTAACCTGGCGTATTTTGCAGCATGTTCATCCCATTCTGAAGAGGCGCTTATTTTGTCATTAGAGATTGTTCCATTCTCCATACCAAGAGGTGCCTCGCAATCTATCATTGTTAACCGAAAATATGACAAGATTTAAAAGCACGTTAACTACTAGAAAAAATATATTTGCTCGACTATAGAAAGAAACTGCTAAGTTCCAGGGACATTATTTTAATGTGGTTCTACCTTTGAGGCTGTTGTTGACACGTGAAGAGCCATAGAGCTCTATTCGCATTCTAATATGTCTCTGCCAATGGAGGGGCTCTATTCTGATGTAGCGTGCTGTGATTGGTGGGCTTATTCTGTTGCACACAATGGAATTAGCATCTACATTTCCATCAAAGACCTGTATTTTAAGACAATCAAGTGTTAATTGTTAGATTACGCTCGGTCGCCAAACAGCAAGGTTTCAAGAGGTGAGGCAAGTATGTGATTAGATGCTTGTATTTTTCCAAAACAGCTTGACAGAATCCAGGAGAAATAGCATGGAACCCTGCTGACACATTTTTCCTATGTGGATTGAGTGAAGCCTACTTTTCTTGAGGCCGAACACAAAATTTCTCAAAATGCAGCCTTGTTAGAACTCTTATTTTGGGGAATAAAAAACGATAAAAGAGAAAATGTTTAAATTTTAATTCATACCCTTAGGCAATGAGAAGGGATACTGAAAAGCCCGACTCACGTTTGACATCGGCTATGTTAGCTTTTTTCGTAAACCGTTGAAACCTCTGTAGCCTATATATTAATAACTTTAAAAAAGAAATCGATAAGAGGGGTAAAAATTAGGACTCCTGGACAATCTGTTGCAAACGAGGTTACTTTATCTGGCTTCCGCTTTCCAAGAAAAATAACTTTTTTTTTCTCCAGTCTATGAGATAATGACGTGTGGTGAAGCTCTACAAAACCAATTGCTTTTCTTTCATCTTTATTCTAAAATCAGTGGCTGCTATCTTTGAATAAAGGTCTATTCGAATTGAATAAATTTCCTTCGTTCCAAAGAAAAATTCTGACCAACTGAACAGACTTGCGACCTGATAGAAACAAGGAAACTGCAGAAGGCAAGCATGATACATTGATATACCTTTGCTGAAGTGTCGTTTGGTGCCTTGTAATTTTGAAAGGTCAGCCCATCGTCACTGTACTGTAGTTTGTACTTGGTAACCAAAGCCTCGTCTGAACTGCCCTGAGTGGCTACACCTGTCACTGAGGTTTTGTTACCAAGATCCACTTGAAGCCATTTATACAACTCATTAGTTCCAGTTTCCCAGCCCCAGGTTAATTTCTGTCCTCTGAAATTAAGCCTGGCATTTCGTGCAGCTTGTCTATCGTTCCGTTGTGAAGAGGCAGTTATCTGAACATCAGAGATTGCTCCATTCTCCATACCAAGGGGTAACTTGCAACCTATCATTGTCAACCGAAGATGTAAGTGTAGTAAATTAGTTCCCAGAAACACTATTGCAAGGAAATGGCAAGTCTTTCCAAAAAAATTTGCTGAGTTCTTAGGAAATTTAATGTGGTTCTACGTTCGATCCTGTTTATGAAATCCAAAGTGTTATCATCCAAAGAAGGCAATTATGCTGGAAAATGTTTAGAACAATTTTTCGTTTTACTAAGGCAGAAAGGGGTGGGGCAATCTAAGACTAGGTATTATGAAGAAGCGCTGTCGGTTTTAGTTTTTTCTCTTTTTGCATGAACCCCTCGGGGAGGGGGGTATGTTCTTCTTTTTTCATTCCAACTCATAAAACAAAAACAGTCTTTAACAAAGTCCTTATTGTAAGCAATTTCTATCTGATTTGCATGTTACAGCCATGAGGATTAGGTTCTTTTTATAAAGAACGGGAGATCGACGCACCAACAACTACCACACCCCCGCCTACAAGACACTATCTCAATCATACACCTAACAAGGGTCAGAAACATTAAACAGAGATATATCACCAATACTAACAGGTAAACAATAACAGTGACTTCCATGATTAAAATCGTTGAAAAAAGGAAGCTTACTTGAACATGTACCCTCGCAGTAGAACGCACTGAATCCGGTAAAGGAGCCATTCTTATCTGATTTGAATATAAGAAACATTTGATTGGAAGAGGAGTGGATTCCTTTTTTTGATGGAGGGCTACCTCCGTAGAATACTCCCAACGCCTCCCCAGTGCTATTCGTGCCATCATACACGTATAAAGCGTCCGTGTTATTCTCATTTTGTAAGCTAAAGTTTGTGAACATCAAGTGAATTTGTTGTGCTGCGCTGACCGTGATCGTCCAGGAGCAGTATTGGCCACCCGGGTAATTCCCTGGATAGTTTGGTGAGTGAAAACTTCCCATGACTCCTGTTAGGCTTTCGTTGCATCCTACAAAAAGAGTCACTTTGAATATCTCCCACTTTATATGTAAAACGAATTCCAATACAATCTTATCCAAAGGACCTCAATTAGTTATTTCTTGAACTTAAGTTTCCTCGATGTAATTATCTATTTCTTCAAATTTGTACGCATACGTAGAACAAACGGTATTTATGTCCGATAAGGAAGATTACTACTTGGACCCAAGGATGGCGCAGTGGTGATAGCACTAGCCTCCCACCAATGTCACCCCAGTTCAATTCCCAAAGACGCTGAAGCCGCATCAGGGCTGGGTTTGTTATTGGCTCTCGTCCCTGTAACGAGGGTTTTCTTCCGGGTTCTCCGTTTTTCTTTCCTCCATAAAAAGCAACACTTCCAACTTCCAATTTGACTATTGAGGGTCACCCTAATTAGATTTGTGTTATCTTTGTACTACCCTCCCTAAATATTGTTATTTTAGTACTATTTTAGAAGGCTGCAGTAGCTTGCCTAAGAAAAGAGAACCAAAAACAAAAGTAACGCTGGTATATAAATACAAAAAGTTTTTCATTGTATCTAATCACGATGGAAGATTACAAAAGATGTGTTTTGCTAAGGAATTTGAAAAGATAATAAAGCTCTAATTTAATAAAAGATGCCATACATTGCTTTGTATTTTATCACATTTTAGAATTATTGTTCCTAATTATCTCTAAAAAATGCGTGGTTACCTCTAATTTCCTTTCTGGATTCCGATAACCCTTCTTAAGATCTGCTTTTCCCCCATAGTAATAAACTGCACAAAAATAACGGCTTTAATTTGTGAGAAGGTCACAAACCTTTACAAGCAGACTGTGTTATTTCATTTATGACAGTATCCAGATCCGAGAAGTCAGTAATGTAAACATTGCGTGAATTTCCAGCCATCCTCTCCAACTCGGCGTGGTAATAGTTAGTACCAAACCCAATGGCAAATATGGCAGTTCCTTGGTTTCTAAGCGCAGCTGCAGGAGGTCCTATGTCATCAGTGGACATTCCGTCTGTGATGACGATACAGACATTGGGTAAACCTTTCCTGTCGTGGCTTGGTGTGTATATTTGCTCCCTTGCCAATGTAAGAGCTTTCCCCGTGTACGTCCACCCATCGGGATAGATCATCCGATCTATGGCTCTGTCAAGGCCTGCATAGTCATAGTGAGACTGTAAACCAAACACCTTTTTGACACGTGAGGAATAGATGACTGCTCCAACATGAGTTTTGTCAAAACCTACTCTGAATCCCCTGTAGAGTTGCTTGATGAAGTCTTTTATCCTGTTGAAGGTCCCGTTTCCGATACTCCCACTGCCGTCTATCACAAACACCAGATCAAAGTCTTTGTCGCAGACTGAACAGAAAAAAAAAGAAAAAACCTCTATCATTTGTTCACCACAGACAGCATCACTGCTGCAATCTTACGAACATCTAATTTCGTTGGACTCGTATATCACGCATCTCTATTGTTTCAGGTATAAGATTTATTGTTTCTCTTGTTTGTTGATTGCTGCTCCACCATAGGGAACTTAAGCACAGACGTTTTTGAGCCACGGACGGCAACCGGAAATTGAATTTTTCCCTTCTTGGAACGTTTTCACGCCATCGCGTTTGTAACGTCAAGCCACAGTCATCAACAAGAGCTTTTCCTGTCCGTGGTAAGGAGCAAAACCTCGCCAAAAAAGGAAACATTCGACTTCCGGTTGCTGTTCGTGTCTCACGAACGTCTGAACTTAAGCTCCCTACTGTTTTTTAAGGGCGGTGCCTAATTTTGCTACTGCGCATACGTTCTGCGCATCTCGAGACACTCGGGTTTCCTATGGGTTCCTATTTACGACCAATTTTTCAAGTATTTTAACGATAATGATCTTTTAGTTAACTGTCAATCTGGGCTTAGATCACTTCAGAGCACACTAACGTCCTTGCTTGAAGCTTTTAACAGTTGGTCTGTCAATATTGACAACAGTCTTATAAATGGTGTAATCTTCATAGACTTAAAAAAGGCTTTTAACTCCATTGACCACATTATTCTTTTACGAAAGCTAGCTAGTTATGGCATTGATCATAGGGCCCTAAAGTGGTTTGACTCCTATCTAATCGATCGTCAACAAAAGTGTGTAGTTAATGGTAAGCTGTCTGGTGAGCGTGCTGTTACCTGTGGTGTCCCACAGGGACGGCCTCATTGATCTCTTTCTTTTCCTGATCTATATTAACGATTTGCTTAACTGTCTAAGTAAGGCGTTATCACGAATGTACGCTGACGATACAAGTATCAGCATTTGCCGCCAGTAGCTTACCAGAGCTTGAATTAGTACTAAACACTGAACCAGTAACCTTCATGAATGGCTCAATGTAAATAAGCTCAGCCTGAATATTGCCAAAACTGAATTAATATTAATAGGCTCACGGCAGAGACTTACTACTACAATTGGCCATTCACTTACTGTGCAAATTGAAGGTCGCGAAATTGATAGAGTGCCCCACACCAAATCCTTAGGAGTTTGCATCGATCAAAATCTTTCGTGGTCCAAACGTGATAATGAGACTGCCAAGATTATCTTCTCTAGCATACGTGCGCTTCAAAGATTGAGGCCGTTCATTTGCGAAGATACAGCAATATTACTATATAGAGCTCTCATTGAACCATATTTTGATTATTGCTGTCCTGTGTGGGACGGTCTCAGCAACGAGTTAGCCCACAAACTACAAAAACTGTAAAATCGCACCATTCGGGTTATAACAAAGTGTGATTACTATTCTAGCGCTACCGCCCTCCGCGGTAAGCTGGTAAGGGATAATCTCTGTACCAGAAGCCGAAAAAGGAAAAATTGAATTGATGTTCAAAACTTTAAATGATCAGTCTCCGGAGTACCTGAAAGACCTATTTAAGCCCCTCAGCACGGACTATGGACTTAGGAACAGTGATAACAAATTGGCTCTGCCTAAGTCTCGTACTGATTTTTTGAAACGTAGTTTCTGCTACTGTGGGGCACATTTGTGGAACAGCCTTCCATCTAACGTCAGAGCCATTAGATCTTTTACTAATTTTAGAAATGAGATAGATCGCCAATTGTCCTCCTCGTACTCCCACACGGCAAACATGTAAATCAGTTTTAGTTTTAAATTTTTATCTTGTTACTGATGTTTTTACCGTGTCTAAATAAAGTGTATGTTATGTTATGTTATGGGTGGTGTCCACTAATACAGGGATATTTTTGCGCGGTTTAAAACTATGCGGAGAAAGCAGAACTTAGCAAATGCTCTTAGTATCTAAAATGAAAATTGGGGTAACCATGCATTTTTCAGAGGCAATAAGGCTTCCATTTGATGACAAATGCTATAGATTGCCCAGACATACAACTTCCACTGTATAACTGAATTTTCATTTCGGAAACGCACACTAAAATAAAATATTTGGAGTCAGTATATTAAGATCATTTCATTTTTCCGTTTTCCATTGCAATGATTGATCGAGTCTTTGGGATTAGTGTATGGCCTTTTGGCATGAGTTAAAAACATAGGACCCTTTGTTTTAACCTGTGGAAAGTATTTGCGTGTTCCGATACACTTTTTTTTTTCAACCGATCAACATAAAATTTACAGCAGCAGGGCTGAAGGAGGGGGTGAAGTTACCGAGTTGAGACTTGGCGAGTTCATATTCAGTAATTCCACAGATGTTTCCTTTGAGGTCCGGAACTTAAGTAGACTGCGTCAGTTTATCCACCCGTTATCTCTCATCAACTACAGAACGAGCGCGATAGATATTAAAACAAACGCGTTTCAAGGGAAGAGTGTCTAACGGATTTTTATACTAAAAGCTCTAGATCAGTACTTTCCTTTGGTTTTTTTTCTCTCCTTTTTATATAGAGGTTAAGGCAAAACTACTGAATACTCATTGATCAAACTTTGAAAATACGCGTGAAAATTTATCTTTAAATATACCAGAAGTTACGCGATCACATTTACCAATAGGGGAAAGTAGTTTTGAGTCATATTAACCTGAATTCATTTTATGAAAAAGTTCGTCTATAATTATTTTTCCAAACTGAACATCCTTCATACTGTTTTGTTTCCTTTCATGAGGTCTGACATCGATCACATCATGTTGTGCATTTTTTAATCACTCCAAGAATGCGGTCGAATCGAGAATGTGTTTACAGCGGTTACCAATAACACGCGACCTACGGCATTCAAAAGAGTCGGATAAAGTTGCGTTTTGGTGGACATCAATCAAACAAAAGTAGCGTTGAAATTATTTTGAATTCTGACAAGATTCCAAGGTAACCCGGCAAGAAACTAAGAATTTTACCTCGCTAAGAGAAGGTAAACTTTATTTAAATTGATTCTCGAGTCAGATCAAGCGCAAAAAAAAGGCATCTTTGAATGAAAAATTTCAATTTTCACTGCACGTGATAATTTACTCACTGGCACGCATCGCTGATTTATTATCAGGTGTAGCGATTTCAAATGTTTCATAAAAAATACGGCTTCGTCTAAACAATGCCCATTTTTTTAGATAATCTGGATTGGAAATCAACTTTCATAAAGTTTACCATCCGTCAGCGGATAAAACTGTCAATTTCTTGGTTCTGTTGCATTAAAATGGTCTCAGAATTCAAAATAATTTCAAGGGCTTTTCTATGATTGACGTCCACCAAAACGCAACTTTATCGGAGTCTTTTGAAGGCGATAGGTCGCGTGTTATTGGTAACCGCTGTAAGGCTGTACAACTTATCAATGCTACCAAAAAATCTGGCAAAATGTTCCCTTCTTCATTTAGTACACCCTAGTAGGGAAATTAAATCTCCAAGACTTTTTCTCATTTTTTTTTTAATGTCAGTTATCATTCTCACTATCACCACCACCACTAGGATCATCAACAAAAGTAAAAAACGCGAGGTCTATTTAACAAATTATATTTTCTCAATTTAATCCTCAGAATGATTTGGTGCTTATTCTAACAACACTTATACTCCGTGCACGTTTTCACATCTTCGTAAAATAAATTTATTTTGGTAGTCATGTCAATGAGAAACATGCAAATTACGCATTTTGACAGTCTTAGCTATCGAATCTCGAAACAATTCATCAAGTATACAGAAAAGAGTCTATGTTAATGAATTTACCAAACAGTACATGCCTGCTAATGCGGGTTAAAATAATACATATTTCCATAGCTGTCAGCCATACCCGACGTCCGGTTTTCTCAAAAAATACCATAAGATGTTGAATATTTTATGTAAATTTTTTAGCGAATCCCTTTGTAAATAAGTTGTTTTCAATGGAAAGATTGAGTAGGTTTTTTATAGTTGGTTCAGAGAAGTAATGATTAGCTTATAAATACGTAGGTGTTCTGTTATTTTTTATCGTGTGTAAATAATTAGATTATTATTATTATTAATATTATTATTATTATTATTATTATTATTATTATTATAACCCTTTGATCCGTTTTGAATACAAACAAACCGCTTGTTCAAACCGTTCGAAAAAAAGTGAGACATATACTTAGAAACTTCAATGTCTATTCAACTGGACTCTCATACTGAATGATTGAACAGCCAATGGAGAAATTTTAGTTAACTATAAGCAAGGAACCGCACAACGAAAATGATGTAGGTATACGCAGGATCTGTAAAAGATCTCATCAGCCAAAACTATAAATGAATCAAATTTATGCAAGGCTGAACTGCGTAGAAAACTTAACACGACAGCGACATGATAGAGACCAAACCGAGAATCAACAGAATGCGGCGACCGTGGACAGCTGTTTCGAGCTGGTTGGCTCTCGTCAGCACGGTGTAGCACAGCAAAAAGTAGAACAGCAACGCGAGTCGAGTGTTCTACCAAATGCACGTGGTAGCCGATTTCGGATGGGCCCAAATTCAGACATCCGTCCACGTCATAGCGCGTGACTACGAACAATGAACAAAAGAACTGAAATATCATGTCGCTGTCGTCAAGTTAAATGAGAAAAGCAAAACTTTCCTTCACAGGTACATGGCCAAACCATGTTAGAAGGTACAACATATCGGATCTAAAAAGATCTACGGTCCAAAACATAAAAGCAAACTATAAGCAAGGAACCGCACAACGAAAATGCTGTAGGTATACGCAGGATCTGTAAAAGATCTAATCAGCCAAAAATATAAATGAATCAAATCCGAAATACGGGATATCAGGAAGCGCACAAAACCGTTCGTGTTCGTAAATACCGTGCAAGATTTCTCTCACATCAGCGTCAATTACTGAATAACTTGACTATGAAAGTTAAACGTGAATAGGATACAACTGAGATATAACTCACCTGGAAGACGAAGATCGATCCTCTTTTTACCGAGACGGAAGTCGAAGCGTAAGTAGCATCAATTGCACACACTGAAATAAGGCCCTCCACAGCTGCAAAAGGAAACATCAAAACTATTATTTTTCCTACTGAGAAAAATAGCAGCCGCTGGCGCGTTGTATATTTGATCTTAAATTGACGACATTTGGCTAAATTTGTGCCTTTATCAATGACTTCAAATAAAGAAACTTTACTTTAATTCCATACGCTTTGCCGACATTTCAGTTCAGAAAAACGCTTGTATTTTGTGGTTGTGTTTTTTGCTGGTTCAACGAACCCTAAAAGTGACAAAAATTAAATGTTAATTGTTTTTTTTCGATTTTTTTGCATGCTAACGTCAAGTAATTTTGTTTTTTAATCAACAAATGGTTCTTTCTTCTTCCTTCAATTAACGTAGATCAAAGGGAAAATTATTTGTGTTATGGAAAACCTAGGTTTTCTTTGCTGTGCATTTTTTTTGCAGAGTAACAGCGTGTGATATCGATTGCATCGCCCAGAATGCCTTTTGTTCTCGCGACATTTACTTACAGTATATGACATATCTTAAGTCTGTCATTGTGCCATGATTATTCAATTAACCATGAGCGGTACGAATTTCATTGGCTGATATAAACGCGGACTGTGCGGCGGACTACGCGGCAGGGAATAGCATTTTGCTCATTAACATGAAAGGGACGAATGATAAAAAATAATGAACCTCAGTGAATATTGTGTTCGGTTTTGTTTGAGTTTTTAGCCCCTATTAATGTGAATTTACCGTAAAACACAAAAATTGTCAGGAAAAGAACTGTGGGGTTTTGCCACTGAATCTTACAGAAAGAAAACAACTTGCGTGCCTTAAAGGGAAAGTATCATGCAAGTTTACTGTCATTTCAAAACCTAAAAATGTTTGTCTGTCAGCAGAAACAAGAAAAGAATTGTCAAGTTTGTTATAAATTATGACCCCAGTGCAATAAAACTGTCGATTAGTGCCTTTGGCCAGAGACAGAGAAGGCCGGTACGGATTGAAACTTAAAAAAATATTTGGCTAATGCTTTTCAAGTTTTCGCATTTTTGTTTCTAAAATGCGCTAGTACAGATCATGAGTTGTTCCTTTCAAGAATTGAGTTGATTTCTTTCCTCTCGTCATTCTAGAATTATTTGGCAGCTGATTGAAGGTCTTATTTCATCATTTTTAACAAAAGATATAAAAAACCCTATGATACTTCCCCTTTAATCTACTGGCCGCTCATGATCAAACATTATCCTCCGCATAACTGTGATACTGAATGTATGTTAATAGTATCCCGTTCGACAAGTTAGTTGGAGTGAGAATAACTAAAATACAGTATGCATAGGATGTTCTTTTTTTTTACCCTCGGAGGCTAAATGATATTTACTTCACGAGTATGCGTTTCATAAAATATGCCCGTGCTTATTCCTATGTAATAATTTCAGCAAGATCTCGTCTAAATCATGGTTATCTTGCCGAGATCTCGCCTATCTACACGATAACGGTGATCTCGGCAAGATTTCAGTAATTTACAGCGAATTTTTAGAATGCAACGAGACTGGCTTGCTTGCTTTCGTGACAAGAGCGATCGAGAAAACCAATAGAGGGGTTAAGCGGCAGACGTTCTAGATTTTACGACTGCCAAGCGGAAGTCTCTAGAACTAGTCCGCACACACAGCGCATGTCATTACATCCTCGTGGTCAAGTACAATCTCATCTCCAGAGCCCGCTTTCCTTTTGATCAGCACCAAGAACGCCGACATACGCAAAAGGGAAGAACTTTGGGGTTGAGAGTGGGTCAAGTCCCGGACGCCTGGACGCAAGATTTTAGGTTGTACCTAGAACGTCGACAAATGAACAGTGCTAAGAAATTAAAAGTTAAAAAACTTGTTTGTTTTCTGGTTTGTACGTAACATTTTAGCGAAAAATGATGTATTATTCCCAATTTCTGCTAGGAAAAGTGGGCTATAAAATTGATTTTCGACACATTTGTAAATACAATAGCCAATGATCTTTCCACTATAGTTAATTCTGGCTGAGTACATTTCAAATAATCTTAGCTATATTATTTTTATTTAAAATCTCCATTAGCGTATTCGTTACCTTCAGCATTCAGGACTATTCTCTACTTTTTGTGGCTACTTTAGCTCCGTATTTTTAAAATACACATTTTGAAGGAAAATTTGTAAATATTTCTAAAAATCGATACAGATGCTGAGTTCACTTTAGTAATACGAAAACTGTTAAAAACAATTAAGAGTTCAGTTTTAGCAGTGTCGATTTCCAAACAATCTGGCTTGCATTTGGAGTATTTCTGTTCGCCTTCATCTGTCATTTGGAAATAGTGTGGCTTATCAAAGCCCTGTCTCTTTCCTCTTTTAGCGAAGACATCTTTCATATATAAGCATTTCTGTAGCGATGAAGAGAATACACCCCGTATTTCCCAAAGTTCAACTGCTTAAACTTTCATGGGTTTTGGCGCCAAAAACGCCGTACTTGATGCACGGGCGCGCAACGTCCATGCCGTTCGTCACGATAGATACTTTATTATAAACACCATTGCAGCCATAAGCTGAATTACGGGATATTTACAAATTCTAATAATAACAAAGAGAAAATAAAAAACGAAAGTCATGCCGTAAATATGATATCGGAGTTTTCAACTTTTATGAAACTATCTGCACTCAACCCCTCCAAAGCACATGGGCCAGACGGTATCCCGGCATGGTTATTAGTCTCTGCGATCCTCAACTCCTTGTTCCACGAATCTCGCCTTCCGCCTTCTTGGAAAGAGGCTGACGTAATCCCGGTCCCAAAGCAAAGGCCTATTAATGACATTAACAAGCACCTCCGTCCGATTTCCCTTACGCCCATCCTGTCTAAACTCGCTGATGATCACCTTGTTGAGAAATACGTTAAACCTGCTGTGTTACAAAGAATTGACCCTCGACAATTTGGAACTATTCCCAAATCGTCTACTACACATGCCTTGGTCAGTATGACGCATAATCGGCTTGTTAACACCGACGGAAATGGTGCCACGGCAAGAGTAGTCCTTCTTGATTTCCGTAAGGCCTTTGACCTTATCGATCACAGTGTTCTTGTTCAAAAACTAACAACATATGATATTCCGAGTCAAGTCAAAGGTTGGATCGTTGACTTCTTGATGGACCGGAAACAAAGAGTTACACTTGCTCAGGATTGTCACTCTGAATGGCGCTCTGTGCCATCCGGTGTCCCCCAGGGAACAAAATTAGGCCCCTGGTTATTTCTTGTCATGATTAATGAATTGGACACACCAGTTGACATGTGGAAATACGTGGATGATACATCTTGTTCCGAAATAGTTACAAAGGGTAGTGAGAGCAAACTCCAAGAAGCTGTGGATGACCTTTCGAGACAAGCAAGTCTCGATGGGTTCCAACTGAATGAGGCCAAGTGCAAAGAACTTCGAATTGGATTCTCCAATAGCAACCACGATTTTGAACCCCTAGTCCTAAATGGCAAACCCCTTGAATTAGTCACCAGTGCCAAATTGCTAGGCGTGACCATTACCTCAGTTACCTCATGAACGTCTGCCGCTTTAAGGTGGCCGAATACAATTTTATTGGTATACAGGTGTTTGTAAACGTTATTGGCAAAATATGTACTTCTGCGGGCCCGAAATAAGCATAATGCAAGAATAAATAAGAAGGAAACAAATTTGATACTTGTTGTTAAGCTTGGTGTCGTTGCCATGGTAACGCAGCGAGAATGCCCATTATGAAATACAGTGATGTTGTTGAGGGTAGGCGCTTATTGAAAAACATGCCTGTCAAGATTTGCTTGCCATGGAAGAATGAAATGTAATGAATAATTTCCTACAACACCAAATTAGTTTTTTTTTTCTGAAAAGGAGCAAACTTTGGTGGCTCTTGGTCACTTTTTAAAAAAGTTGTAAGCGTTAAATAAAGTATGGTATCGTATCGTCAAAACCCCACGCAGGCAGCCCACCAATCCGTCCTGGGTCTGGACAGAGTTAAAGGGTCTTTCACAATGTAATCTAAATAGGCCATTTCCGAGTTGCTGTGAACCTCACTATGAAAGCGGGGGTAAGTGCAAAACTTTTCATATGAAAATTAGTTTTGTTTACATATGAATGAAAACTATTTTTCATAACAAAAACTTTGCACTTAGCCTTGCTTTCATAATGAGGTTCAAAGCAACTCGGAAATGGCCTATTGCCATGCGGTAATTGTAATTATGCTGAAAGCAAGAAAGGTGTCATGAAGCCTGCTTTTTACTCTTTCATTTACAAGATTTTAATGCTTTTTACACAATCTTAATATGACGTTAATACGTTGTTTTGCTACATTTTATTAACGAACCTGACATTTTTTTGTTTGAACTACGTTTATATAGGTATATTACAAAGTGTTCTGTTAAAGTACGTTTCTCTTGTATATGTAGAGGAAACTTTTCATTAATCACTCAATTTAGTCTTGTCAGTCAATTCATTATAATTTTTACCAAACTTGCTATTATAATTGTTCTTTAAATATTATTTAATGGATACTGAGCAAGGTATCTAAAAGTACGGCAGATGAGGCTTGTTCTCTTGACAAGAATAAAATAATTATTAATGTTTGATAACTTCAAGCACCCTAGAGTGCGGCAAATGAGGACACGTCCTCTTAACAAGAATGAAATAATTATTAATGTTTGATAACTTCAAGCACCCTAAAGTGCGGCAAATGTGGACACGTCCTCCTAACAACAATAAAATAATTATTAATGTTTGATAACTTCAAGCACCCTAAAGTGCGGCAAATGAGGACACGTCCTCCTAACAAGAATAAAGTAGTTATTATGGTTTGATAAATTAAAGCACCCTAAAGTGCGGCAAATGAGGACATGTCCTGTTAACAAGAATGAACTTATTATTATGGTTTGATAAATTAAAGCACCCTACGGTGCGGCAAGCGAGAACTTGTAGTAACGAACCTGATATTTCTTTTTTTGAACTACGTTTATCGGTATGTTACAGAGTGTTACATAGATGAAACGTTTAATGGATCACTAAATTTGTTTTAACTTATGTTTACCCTCTTGTTCACTTCATTATAATTTTCATCAGAATTGTTATACATAATTCTCGTTTAAATATTATTAAATGGATACTGAACAAGGCACTTTAAAGTGCGGCAAATGAGGGCTCTTTCTCCTTGTCCTCGTAACGAGAATAAAATAATTATTAATGCTTCATAAATTTAAGCACCTTAGAGTGCAGCAAATGAGTAATTCTTGTACTTGTCCTCCTAACAAGAATAAAATATTTGATGAATTAAAGCTTTCTCAATTGTTCTCGTAAGAAAGCATGTTTGATTAATTAATTATGATCCATTTATTGCGTTTTATGGGTTTTAGTTCTTGGCCAATTTATTAAAATGTCATACCAAATGCTGTGAACTCTGATACAATCACAACGAGTAATTTTGAACTTAGAACAGTTAGAAAGTATGACCAAAACAAACCCGATAACCAATCACAGCAAACATGCTTCCCTTTTAACACTCGTGTTTCTGTTACATGTCCTTAGCTGGTTCGAGCTCTCATGCCGTATTTGAGTTCGCAGGGCTGTCAACCTCACGTCTTCAAATATGGAGAATATCACTTTCCCGGCCAGTACTAAAAAAACGCCTAACAGAGGCGTCGCATAAAAGGCCAAATTTACGGGTTCAGTCGTACATTCAACAGTACCAGAAACAACGCTAAACATTTCAAATTTTCTTGCCGGGAAGTCGAGTCTATGACAAATGGCAAACTTCGTCAATTATCCGGGAGATTACACACATAAATCTGAAGACCAGAAAATATGGCTCAAAATGTGGATATTACAAACATAAATCTGGAGACCGGTAGATGCGGTTCAAATATGGAGACAGCCGGATTATCCGGGAGAGTTGACAGCCCTGCGTTTGTTATGATTGGCTATTGCTTGAGCTTTGATTTCACGACATTAATAGTTTCAACACAGATCTGCATATAACTGGTATTATCTTTATCAACTGTTCTAAACCAATGTCAATCGTAGGGTGTTTACATCTGAAAACCCGCACAGGTGAGTTTCATACCGGTATGACATTATGATTTCGTACCGTCTTTACCCGCTACACGAAGGGACACTTCATGTCGTCCGACGTAATCGTGACGCCATCTTGGATTGGATGCCGAAAACTACGCATGCGCCACCCGTTCCAGACTCCCGGAAGAGTGATTTTCATGCCGGAGCAAACAGTTGCACCGCATTTACACGACATCGACATGAGTTTCGTATCGGAATGAAAATCTCGCTCCGGTACAGTGACCGGGATGAACTCGCACCGGTTTGACTCACTCCGTTATGAGATTCTGTGCTGGTAGCATGTAAACAAATACAGAGCCACAAGAGGAAACCGGAGTGAACTCGTACCGGAATGAAAGTAGCACCGGCAGCATGTAAACACCCCTTAATAAGGTTTAAGCCAACAGCCAACTTGATCAGTGCCGGCTGCGGTTTGAAAACTGTAGTTTCTCTATAGTCGAAGACTTGACCATTTTCTCCGGGAGGATACGTTTTTCCGTGGCTCAAGAGCTGGTTTTTCATTTTCACCATCTGCTGCGCCGAGGTCCTCGACCTTTGAATACTTAGCTGCATCATACGCCGACATGTCCATCAGGTCCAGGTACATCTGAAATATTAACAAGGGCCAAATGGAGAAAGAGCGTGAGTCATGATTGGTGATGTGACGGCGGCTCTAGTTTACCCAAGAAAACTTATAACTAAAAACCAAAAACTGAACCATACTTTGGCCTAGAGAGTTTCTATCATGTTATAATTTGTTTAGCTATTATAATTTGGCTAGCCGATGCAGTTAACTAAATTGACGTTCGTAAATATAAACGAGGCTGACATTTGAAGGGCCCGATGGAAAAGAGGGCGTAAGTGATAATTTGGCATTTTTATCCAAATTGCTCTGAATTCGCTCTAATTTGGTATACATACTGACTGGTTCTTGTATGAGTTAAATGTATTTCCATGTTAACTTGGTGATTTGAGGGCTAGAATTCGCCCCATAAGCTTGTGACCTGGCGCTGTTTTGAACGATGATGTCAGAAATTGCCAAATATTAGTAGTAAGAATGCTTGTTGGACTGATAACAAAAATGGATATCGGGTCATATTTATTAATAGTTTCTCTCATAGATAGATAGAAGAAATCAAGTATCTACAGATTCTTCAGATCTAAAACTGCAAGTGGGTGGTAGTAGAAGTGGACAATATAAAACCTTTAATCACCTCCTTTTTACAAACCTTTTTTTCAATGTATGTTTGCATTGTCTGCCGCATTTTTTCAAAATGCGGGCGAAAGACTGGGTTCCAGCTCCAACATCTTTCCATCAATTGATACCTAACAATAAACAGTGAAAAATTAATAGCAGTTTGGTTGTGAGTTTTTCATTTCGTTCACAGATGTTCAAAGAACCATTTAATTGGTCCAATTGTCAAGGTCTCTCTTCTTCTCATCCTCTTGAGCAAGAGAGGAGGAGAGTCCGCAGAGGCTGGTCACGTAGATCCCAGTTGAGGGAGAGGGGCGGAAAAATGAAATTAAAAACCCACTAGACTTTGCAAGGTCCGGGAAAGAGCAGAAAGATTTTTGAAATCAGTAACAAATCTTCACTGGAGAAACCTTTCGGTGGCGATGGAAAAAACAAAATCTTACACGCCGAAAGTGCAAGTGGCTATAGCTTAATGTGTACATTATTTGTTTTGGGATGGAATGTCTTTGTATTGACATTCGGGGCGGTGCCCTAAACAGTCATTGGCACATATTATCTAGGCTATGCGAGGGTCACAAAAACTAATTGATGTCCAGTTGTTAGGGATCACAATCAAGCAACATAAGGCTTGATGCTTTGGCAAGTAAAGAAACAACCAACAGTTATGATACCAGTCTTGAACGCACAAATAATATTTCAAGGTCCTTGGATCACTTTGTATTCCTGTTTTCAGTTAGCAGTGTCTCTGATTGAGTCATGCAGACTGTTCTGACAAGCGAAACTCACAGGGTGTCGTCGATGTGTGGTGGTTTTGGCATGCGGTAGCCATTTTGTATTTCTATCATTGTTTTTCCCTCTGACCAGTCCGGATATGGAATGCCCCCTGTTGATCATTTAAATCTTGTTACTTTCTTAGTTTCTAACCGCTCTAGTCACCATTCCAGGTTTTAACTTTGTCTTCGACAAAAGATGAAATACGAACTAGGGGGTAGGAATGGCACGGTGGTGAGGGAACTTGCCTCCCACCAGTGTAGCTCAAATACCGGACTCGGCGTCATATGTAGGTTGAGTTTGTGTTGGTTCACGTCCTTGATCCAGGTTCACCGGTTTTCCCCTCTCGTCTAACACCAACATGTCTAATTCCAATTTGATCTAATTCAGCTAAGTGTCCCCAATTTATTTTCATTTTTACAGAGACCCAGCAATAACAAATGTTATTGCTGAAGTTACTGAAAAAATACTTGGAGATAAACTTTATTTTGCTATTAGACATTTTTCGTTATTCCACGTGCGAACAGTTTTGCGATGAAGCAATGTACCTGAATGTTTAATGAATGCTCTTGATAGTTTTGGCTAATTTTTGGTCCTCGAGGGTCCTGCAGTGTAATTATGTCTTTGCTGTAACTCAATAAATCAGCACAACCATTTTATTTGGCCGTAAGTAGATGAAACAGCCTCACTTGTTTATGTTACTCTACGACGTCGTTTTGTAAGGCTTATTCCAACAATACAATAAAACCTACCAATGGTGAATATCTCGTAGAGGACGATTCCATATGACCACCTGTGAAGTAGAAACACATATCAGTGATAAAGTCTTCTCCAGCGCTCTCTTCTTATGTTCATACTTGTGAAATCATATACATAATATGCTGCTGCGTGCACCGTACAACCTCTACAGGAGTTGCTTGTTTGGACTTTAAAGTTGGATCTTTGAACCAGCTTTGGAGCGTTACGTGTCTTAGTTTGTTACTTTTTATTATACAAGGTAATTTTGCTTGTTATGAGTTCAATATCAATTGTTTACTCTTTTTCCCATTTGAAAAGTCACAAACTTTGGTGATGCTTAGATCTTCATAGTCAGTGTTCTCCCTCACAGGATGAATAGGCTTCCACCGTAAAATTGACGAGTATGAATGAATGAATGAATTCTTATGAATGAATGAATGAATTCTTATATACCGCACATATCACCAAGTCTCATGGCGGTTTACATTTTCTGTGGGGTGAGATCGGACGTCAGCATGTGAAGGCGCCTCTGGCAGCCGCTATCGGTCCATATTCGATCTCACCCACCCACCCACTTAACCCAAGAATGAGTGTGAAAGATAGAAGGCCAGACCACAACACCGGGAACTACGTCCCCTACTCTTGCGAACAGTGTGTGGGTTCTTTAACGTCCCACAAAGTAGTCATGAACAAGGGTTGTGAGACGGGACCTACGATTTATCGTCCTTATCCGAGAAGACTAGAAAGTCTTACCGTTTTGCAGATGTTATTACAAAGGCAGCACTTTCTCCTTAGTTACTTAAAGACCCTAAGTGTTGGTCCGGCCGGGGTTTGAACCCACGACCTCCCGCACGGGAGCCCGGTGCTCTACCAACTGAGCCAACCGGTCGGCGGTTTGACATACCAAACGATGTGGTTTCCAGATCATTACTTAAGGGATTGAGGTGGAGATCGGCTACATCTACATGGTAAGGTTACAAGGTGTGGGACTACTCCAGCTCGTGATAGCTGAATTATAAGTAGTCAGAAGCCCATGACCCGTAACCCCTATCTCTCGAACTAAGCAATAAAGTCAACCCTTTCCAGAGAAGCTTTGTTTTAGAACGGCCCTCGGGGGACCTTTGGAACGCCGAAATTCCAAATATCTAATTAAACAAGAGCATTGACAACCGAATTGACAAACGTCATACGTTTTCACCGGTAAAGCAGTTCTATAAAAAAATCTATTCGGGAATGAGTTCACGGGAGGAATTCATACGGATAGACGCTTCTAGTTATGGCCTACTGAAGTGGTTTAGTTATGGTAATTTCACATACACATCACTTTTCGCTGATAGATCTGCAGGATTTCCAAAAAGAATCTCAGGTGCTGTCCATTTAATTGGCATACAACCCTACAAAAGCAAGCAGCATCAAAGTTATTTAATATACCTGGACTGAAGGTTAGATAAACTAAATATACAGCGAGTTGCGTATTTACGTATTCAGTATTTTATCCTTAAAGGGCTATGGTCAAGTCGTGATAATTTAAATTATAGACACAATAAATGAAAATGTAAGTGACTAAATGAAATTTAAGCAAAGTTAATCTCATGACAATACTGACCAGCAGTCCATCTGTGCGCTGGATAGAGGGGCGGCTCGAAATTTCTAGCAGGGGCAATCTGTGACACTTCATGCCACAGTTGGTTTTGTCGCATTGCTCGTCCAGAGGTCATTTTTGCGGATCGTTCTTACTTAGCTGCAGTTTGCTGTCTTTCTACTGCGTTATTTGGCTCGGTCGTTCGTTGTCGTTGTAGAACGCTGGTACAAGTTCTCAAATGAAAACGGACCGCCAGCATCTAAGATCAGTATTTTAATTCACCCGCCCACACAGAACATTACATTACAACAACTCGACCGTTAACTCACATCTCGCTTATGAATATATTACAATCATAATAGCTTTATCCTAATTGGACAATGATGGTGCGTAATCATGCTTGAACACTACATCCCTCCTTTTCTTAAACGAAACCTAATCAACGCTACGTATCAGGGCTAAAAAAAAAACCGAAAGCCTTACAATTAGATTCGTTACAAGAAAACAAAACAAAACAAAATCTGGCTTAGCAGTCACGATATAAGCGGAATAAACACTTAATGACATAACATTGTCGTTGAACCGCAAACTAATTCCTTAACGATAAAACAAAGTCATTGAACCGCGAAGGTCTTTGAAGTTGGCGAGTAGACCTACGAACAGCATTCGGGCGGACTTCTGGTTTTGGTATTTTACGTCCATTTTGTCCTTCATCTCGTCCGTTGTCTCTTTCCGCTGGCTCTGGATCCTGTTTGTCTACCCCACGATCAGTTGTTTCTGCTGGCCCTGGCTCCTGTCTATCTCCTTCACGATCAGCTGAACAACCGCCATCACTGGTTACGGACGCGGACGTACCCTCCGGCACATTGTATTTCTTGACAAACGCTGTGTTGCGCTTGAACTCTACTCCCACGCCATTCCTGACGGTTATTTCGCTTCCCGTCTTCTGATCGACCTTAAATGGACTTGGATGAAAATTGCTTGACAACTTGTTCGATTTTTCTGCCTTTAGAAGTACTGCATCGCCGACTCTGATTGACTTAGGGACAGCGCCTCTCTTGTCTTCCGCATATGTCTTCCCTTTCAACTTGTTCTACCAGTCTTTGTCGCGTGTTTCTTCTCGTGAAACGTCCACCGTCTCTCTTCTCAGTTCCGGTAGTTTGGACCGCATCTCTCTTCCAAACATCAACGAGAAGGGTATGGCCCCGGTTGTGACCTGCGGGGTAGACCTGTACGCTGTCAACCATGTAACCAATTCAGTGCGTAGGTTCTTTTTCTGCAAATGTGCAACCTGCAGACACTTGAGCAAAGAACGATTCTGACGCTCGACCTCGCCATTGCCCTGCAGCCATAATGGAGTAGTCCTTCGATGTTCAACACCATGACTACGTAGAAATGTCTCGAACTCCTCGGACACGAATTGTGGACCATTATCTGTCCTCAGGGAAAACGGAACACCAAATCTCGAAAACATCGGGGAGATCGCTTCAATAATCTTGGCGCTCGTGGTAGACTTCAAGATAGCCACTTCCAGAAATCTGCTGAAATAATCTACCACCACCAAAATACTTTCTCCCGAGGGCAGGGGACCTAGCAGGTCTGCACTGCAATCTTGCCGCGGGGCGGTAGGAGGCAACACACGAGACATCGGCTCAGGTGGGTCGTAACCTGAAGTAACCTGACAGCCATGGCACACTTTGCACCACTTTTCTGCGTCCTTGTCCATTCCCGGCCACCAAACTTTATTGCGAAGTCGATATTTCGTCTTAACCATCCCCTGATGGCCTTCGTGCGCCAACATCACGACTTTGTCGCGTAGGATCCTGGGAACTACATTCCTAGTACCACGAAGCAAAATTTTACCATAAATACACAATTCGTCCTTGATGGGAACGTACGAGGAAAGTGTACAACGTTCAAAGTTACCAGAACGTACACAGTTCTTCACTTAACACAGTTCCTCATCATTGTAAGACGCCTCCTCAATTTCTCTTGGTGACAAAGCAACAGGCACACTGTTCTCTACGATGGTTTTCACGAAGTCCTACTTTTCGTCACCATCACATGACCCCACAGAGTTTAACCTGGATAAGGCATCAGCAATGTTCGTCTTCCCTGGTCGATACACCACTGTTAAGTTGAATCCTTGTAAGCGCAACACCCATCTCTCAATTCGCACATAAGGCTTTGACGTGCGCGAATATATGCGCTCTAAGGGTTTGTGATCTGCTTCCAGTTCAAAAGTTTCACCAGTAATGTACATGCTGAATAGTTCGCACGCCCAGACCAATGCGAGTGCTTCCTTTTCAGTCTGACTGTAACGACATTCCACGTCAGGCAAGCTTCTCGACGCATAGGAACTGACTCTCCACACACCTCCCTGCTGGGAGGTGTGTCAGAACTTCCCATAACCCCACTGGGGGCGCATCTGCAACAATTCTTGTCCTACAGCCCACCTGATAATAAGCCAGTGCCTCGGCTTGTTGAATCAGCTTCTTCAACTCTTGAAATGATCTCTGCTGTTCCGCACCCCACTTGAAAGTACACCCTTCCTGGTCAACTCCTGAATGGGCTTGGCTATGGATGCTAGGTCTGGCATGAAATTCGCTGAATACTGGACCAAACCCATGAAAGATCGAACTTCACTTGCGTCCTTGGGAGGTCTTGCGTCTCCAATAGCAGCCACGTTCTCTTCTCTTGGATTAATTCCGTTATTTGTCAGTTCATGACCGAAGAACGTGAGCTTTGTCAGTCTAAACTGGCATTTGTCTCCATTCACAGTCAGTCCCACTTCACTCAGCCTGTCAAGCACTGCAAACAAACGTACATCATGCTCCTCTATGTCCTTGCCATGAACAATGAGATCGTCAGCAATGTTCGCAACCCCCGCACAACCCTTCGAAACATCTCGGATAAATTGTTGGTATTTCTCCGGTGCTGATGTCACACCAAACATTAACCGCTTGTATCGGTAAAGCCCGCGATGCGTGACAAACGTTGTCATGTGTCGACTCTCTTCACTGAGCAGAATCTGATGAAAGCCCCACTTGAGATCAATTTTGCTGAAGACGGTACATCCGCTTTAATCATGTAGAAGCTCCTCCACCGTTGGAATCGGATGCCGTTCTCGAGCAATCGCCTCATTTGCACGGCGCATGTCCACGCAGACCCTCACGTCTCCGTCTCCCTTAGGCACAACTACCAAAGGTGAAACCCATCCCGACGGCCCCTCTGGTACTTCTTCTATTATGTCCAGCTCCAGTAGTTCTGCAAGCTTCTTATCGATCTTTTCCCGCAACCCGAACGGAATTTTACGCACATGCTGTGCTACAGGCTTCACAGTGTCGTCAATGTGCAGTTTCAGCTCATACCCCTTTAAGAGACCAACGCCCGAAAACAAACTGCTGTATCTCTCACGGATATCACACTCCGCTCGCCCGCTCAAGTTATTTGCCTGGAAAAGACCGACGTGTAAGACACCAAGTTTCTCTGCGGTTCCACGACCTAGCAGCGTTCGCCCGTTGCCCTTGACAACCACGAAGTCAGCCGTACAACCATTACTGCTGCCCGAGAACATAACATCTCAGTGAAAGTGCCCAGAGTTGGTAATGGTTCTGTGCCACCGTAAGCGAAAAGTGCCTTAGGTGACTTGCGAGACTCGCACCTAATTCTTCTCTGCTTCAACAAGTCCCAGGTTTGCTGGCTCATCGCATTGCAAGTAGCTCCTGAATCGATAAGGACATCTGCTAAATCCACTCCTCCGATAATCAGAGTTACCAGACCACTATCTTGTTTCACTTGGTCAATGCACTGTTCGACCAAGAATGCATACTCAGGACTCTGCTGAACTGGTCCGGTAAATTGTTCACCATCATCTCTGCCAGCCACTTGGTTTGTTTCTCTTGTTCTACCAGGTCTAAATCTTCCTCCACCAGCAGTTCTTCTACCTCCACGGGTTTGACCTCCGCCTCCACTAGCCGTACCTCTGCCCGACCAGTAACAACTCGGCCTCCACTTGTAGAACCTCTAAACTCACCCCCTAGTACGACCTTGAAGCTGTGGACATCTAACCATGAAATGCCCAATACCACCACACCTTCGACAAGCTTGATCGCGCGCGGGACACTTCTTGTCTCCATGCACGAAAATGACCATCTTGACCACAACCAAAACATATCTTGACTCTAGCAGAATGTTTATTTATACTCGACCTTCCACCGACTGTATTCACTTGATCGGCACTTGCGTTTGTTCACATCACCTTCATCTGACGATCGACCGCCTCTTGTGACCTCGCAATCCTTAACAAATCGTTTAAACTCACCGCTTTCTCCTTTTCCAAAAACTTGCGACGGATAACACTCCAATGACGCTTGTCGATGACTTGATCGTGAATATAGTCGTCTTCGTTATCCCCGAAATCACAGCTAGCCGCACGTTGGCGAACTCTGCAAACGAACTGATCAACCGTTTCGCCCATTTCCTGTGCAATCTGTCTGAACAAATGTCTCTCAAAAGGAACGTTTGCCTTCGGGATAAAGTAATCATCTAATACTTTCATCATAGCCTCGAAGGTAGTAATCTCGTCCCCGCTGACCAGTGTAAAATATATTTCTTGGACGTTGACACCCGCCGCATGCAACAATAGAGCTCGTTTTTGTGAGTCATCCGTAACTCCCTTTCCTGTGAGACATAACTTAAACGAACGCTTCCGCTTCCTCCACCGTTGACTTAAACCGTTCGGATCACCTTTCGTATCGAACGACACCAACGAACCGACATCCACTGACGAAACCATTACCGAAGAGCTACTCCACTCCGTTCTGCTACTTGATTCCGATTCACCACCCGGCATCTTTTAACTGCTTAACCGTTAAATTACCGACCCGTCGATTCTCGAATGCTTGAATTAAAAATCTTCGTCGCCAGTGTAGAACGCTGGTACAAGTTCTCAAATGAAAACGGACCGCCAGAATCTAAGATCAGTATTTTAATTCATCCGCTCACACAGAACATTGCATGACAACAACTCGACCGTTAACTCGCACCTCGCTTATGAATATATTACAATCATAATAGCTTTATCCTGATTTGACAATGATGATGCGTAATCATGCTTGAACACTACAGTCATCCCGTACCGTTTTCCTTCAGAGTTATGCCTAATACTCGCAACGCCAACAACAGTTTTTCTTCTGCGGTTTTCCAGCAAGAACATATGTCTCCACGTGTGGTAGACGTGCCGATGATACAGCCTTTTTGGCGACTGTTGTGGACGCTGTTACGCTTGTTTTATCCTCCGAGAGCTTCAGGATGTCATCCCGGGTGAGCGTTAATCCTGGAGTCGTCATTTTTATTGTACTTTCTCAACCTTCACCAGTGCCTGTAGTTTAGTGTCTTCTCTCTCAAGCTTCCGATTTGTAAGCGCGTGCGACTGCCATATTTGCCTCAGATGTGAATTTTTCAGTTGCAATAGCCTCCTTCATCCCCTAAGCGACCCATGGTAGAACTACCTCTTCTGTACCTTCTTTGTTACAACTTTTAGTGCGCCTCTGGCCGGCCTCAATCGCGACTCCCCCAACAGGGACCGTCACAGCTCCTTACCGTTTCACTGGAAGACATTGCCTCCTCGATCGCGCAGCGATCCGTCGCTACCTACCCCAAATCAACCGAACGTTGTCGGCCAACCCAAGTCAGACTCGAAGCGTCGTAAAGGTTCTCCAGCTCCCTCTTCCTCTGCACTTGCCAAATCCAAGTGTTGATAAGGATCTACCGCTGTCGACTGCGACTTCAACTGTTAGTGTTATTGCCTTTGCATCTTGTTAGTTAACTAGCGTGTGTCACGTAATAGACAAGTAGAAGCCTTCGCCTGCAACTTGCTTAGTTTTCCATAGTAGCGCTCGTTACCTAACGTTTAATTGTCAGCCTTATTAGTAACATTCATGCGCTGGACGCGCCCCTTGCCTCGGCTTTGCAGTCCATTGCATCGGCATAGCTATCATGTTTCAGACTTACTCATTAGGATCTAGAAAGAAGCAGACTAGCAACAATTTTTATAAGAATAACGACACATTTGAGTTTACAAGACATATTTCGGTTGTACAACGACCATCTTCCGTTAAAAGTAGAATTAATTTGAAGTTACATTTGAATTTATAATGTAATGCTAAACAAAGATAAATAACAAACGTGCAATAAATTAGGAATCTAACAAAATACCCAAAGGTAACAAAGGAAGTATACAATAGAACATGTTGATTAGAACGAGAGAGTTAAATTAACGTGGTATAGTTGCTTGTTTGAAGAAGGTTGCTCCCAGGAGATGTGTAACGCTTCTTTTATCTTGACCTGGAATTTTGTGGTCGCATGGTCTATAATTTTGAAACATTCAGCTGAGCAGGAATTGCGGCAAGCCTCGGATTGTTGAAGGTGTTGATAGATATGTGAGGTCCTGTCCCTGTTTAAGTGTTCGCGAATGCGCGTAGAGAGGTGTCGGCTGGTTTCGCCGACATAGCAAGAATTACAGCTTGCACAGGTAAACTTATAAACAACATTCGAACGAACTTCAACAGGTACAGGCTCCTTTACGCTAAACATGTTACTGATCTTAAAGGAAGAAAAGGCTAGCTTAACATCAAGATCGTTACAATAACGTTTAAGTAGCTTGTGTAATCTGTTTTGTGCTGAAATAGAGAAGGGCCCAACGTAAGGTAATTTGAAAAATCGTGTAGAAATGGAGGGAGGACTAGCAGGTATGTTAGGAAAGGTCTGAGTCTTAGTAATGTACTGCCTGATGACCCTCTCAACGATATGACTGGAAAAGCTTTTTACGTAAATTAATAACAATTTCTTGATATCTTCATGAAAGCCTACCTACGTGTTGTTGATCTTGTATGTTCTGTCGACTAGGGTCCTGATTAAGCCAAGTTTGTAAGAGAATGGGGCAAAACTAAAATAATTAGTTAATAGACCGGTGAAAGTTTTCTTGCGATAGACCCTGGTAATAGGAGAGAGAGGTTGACAGTAGTTAGATATTTACCGCTTTTGGCACACTTTTGAAAATTTCACTGAATTCATACCTGATTCAACAATGACTCCTGCAACGGAGACGTCAAAAACTCAAAAACCTAAAAACCTAAATTTAGCTTTTGACCTAAAACCTAAAAACCTAAATTTTCCTTGCTTTTTTCAAAACTGGTTTAAACCGGTTATTCAATTTTATGTAATCTAATTTATATGAACAACCAATTTGATCACAATGATAAAACATATTTTATTCATCCAACATTTGAAAATTACGGAGCCTCAGTTGATGGTTATATAATCAATCGTAAAAGATTAGAACCTAGAAAAGGATATTTGTCTGAGAATGGCTATTATATAATTTCTCCGGGACGTAACAATACATGCCCCGCTCATCGATTCGTCTATGAGGCCGTAAATCAGACAAATATTCCTCCTGGATTGCAAATAAATCACATTGATTCCAATCGCCAGAACAATTCAATTGTAAATTTGCAATTGGTTACAGCCTCCGAAAATATGAAACACATGCACAAAGCCAGAAAAGAATTTTTGAACAGCTCTTACTCTGAAGAAGAATTGCAAACAGTCAATAGATTAATGGAATTTCCACCAATGGAAGACAATGATTGTGAGTTTACACGCACAGAAAACAGGTTAATTAATAAGATGTTTTATAGAATGTGTAACGATTTGGATGACAAAGATTTTCCACTTTACAGGGATTAATCATCAATGAATACAAGGGTTGTTTGGCTATATTTTGAATTCAACAATGGTTGATGTCTTTTTGGAGGGTAATTTGGACATGAATTTGAAAACCAAAAACGATATAAAGCTTTGGTGATAGTAATAGTTATAGTGGAAGAGAAATGGAAAATCAAAAATCTGAAAATCAACTTTTGAATTCATCTGTTAACACTCTTGTTTATAATGGAAAAATATATTATATCCATCCAATTTACAATAATTATGCTGCCTCAAAAGATGGTTACATTATTAATTGCAAGAGATTGAAACCAAGAAAAGGGACATTACATTTAACTGGGTATTTGGGAATATCTGTTTACAAGCAAAATGGTGAAAAAAAATATCAAGCTCATCGTTTTATTTGGGAAGCTGTTAATCAACAAATAATCCCAGATGGAATGCAGATACATCACATTAATTGTGATAAACAAGACAATTCGATTGAAAATTTGGAACTTGTGACTAGACAACAAAACATGATATACAAAGGAAATGAATGCAAAGGAATGAAATACAAATCAACACAAAATGTTGAAATAAAATGTAATAAATTTTATTATCATAAAATTTATACAAACTTTGGAGCTAATAAATATGGACAAATATTTAATAAAAAAACAAAGAGAGTTTCAATTGGATCAAAAAAATTGAATGGTTACATGGTAATTACATTGAGCCAAAATGGTTTACAAAGAAAAACTATTGATGTTCATCGATTAGTTTATGAAATATTCAATGGTCCAATTCCTGATGAAATGCAAATCAATCATATTGATTCAAATCGACAAAACAATTGCATTAAAAATCTTGAATTAATGACTCGTTCAGAAAATGCTAAACACGCTCATGAAGCCAAGAAATACAAAACAAAGATTGAAATTGAAACTGATAAGCCCATTGAATCAATCAAAATGGAAATTAAATTGGAGGAATCAGATGATGAGTTTACAGAAGATGAGAAACAATTAATTGATAAAAAATACAATGCAATAATCAATAAAATCAAAAATGGTAAATTTCCATACAAAAAACAACTTCAAGAACATTTACCAAACATTCAATTTTGGTAAATGGCTTATGTGTTTAGTTTATGAAGGGTAATTTGGGAATAAAGTTGATTTTGCATACTACTTAAACGTTTGGTGATTATAAAAATTGTACAGAAAAAATATTGGTAATTAAAATAGACCACAAATATCATGATAAAAAATGGTATTTATGGCCTATGTTGCCACAAAAAAGAAACAAAGCACGTATCCCGTTGGAAGATACACCGATTTCCAACATGAATGTTGTTGACAGTCGACATTCATTAGCAAATCTGTCAAACGCATCCAATAAAAATAATATAACATATAATATAATGAACAAAAATAATCTATCAAAATTAACGAAAGATCAATTAATAGCATTATTAATCGATAAACAAAAACCGGTTCCAATGCCGAGAACCAAGAAAGTGAAACCAATACCCTATCCACGAAAATCTGTCAAACAAATGGTAAAAGATTACGAGAATACAATCATCAAGCCGCCAATGCAATTCAGAGATCGACCAATTGTTCAACCAAGAAACAACATTATTCCGCCTCCGATTCAATTTGCTGATAAACCCAAAGTATCATTTGATAATCAATTAATACCAAGACGTCCAGTTCCATTGCCTCGAAAAAAGAAAATGGCTCCGATTCCTAGACAGAGAACTCAAATCACAGAAGTCGCAAGAGCATTCAAGGGATATAACAAATCTTATGAAGTTGGAATTAAAAATGAAACAGATCCTTTGATACAAATGAGTTCAACCAGATTAGCGATAGCTCATTTTATGAAACAATTATTAACTCAAATGAAAGGAATTAAATTTATTGAAACTTTGACAATTTATTTTGAACAACAAAAAGGAAACCAAACTGTCTCCAGAATTGGATATTTTAATAGTAAACCAAAAACAATAACTAATGCCAATGATTTTCAAGAATCTTTGGATGTTAATGTTGAACAAATTATGAATGATATTCACAAATGGATTAGTGAAGGTTCAGCTTGGATAATTAAATCAATCAATGGACATTACATTAATATTATCAAATATCAGCCTCTTACTGGAAGTTCTTACATTAAACTTCCAACTGAACTACAACATAACAAAAGTGGATTGATTAATCTCAAGAATAAAGATAATGAATGCTTTCGATGGTGTCACGTTAGACATTTGAATCTACGAGAAAATAATCCACAAAGAATCAAAAAAACAGATAAAGCATTCATGCCACAATTGGATTACCAAGGAATTGAATTCCCTGTTTCCATCAAACAATACAACAAAATTGAAATCCAAAACAGTATCAACATCAATGTTTTTGGTTATGAAAACAAACAAACTTATCCAATTTATGTTTCAAAAGAAAAGTTTGAGAATGTGATGAATCTATTGCTAATCTCAGAAGATGAAAACAAACATTACTGTCTTATCAAAGATTTTAACCGATTCATGTTTAGTAAAAATAAAACCCAACATAAGAAACATTTCTGTATGCATTGTTTGCAATGTTTTTCATCAGAACGAGTTTTAAGCAAGCATCAGGAAGTATGTATTGAAATCAATGGTGTACAATCAATCAAAATGCCCGAAGTTGGCTCCAAAATAGAATTCAAAAATTTTAATAAACAAATGCAAGCGCCATTCGTGATTTATGCTGATTTTGAAGCAATCACTGAACCAATTCATGGTTGTAATCAATCTAACCAACAATCTTTTACTGAAGCTTATCAAAAACACACTGATTGCGGTTATGGATACAAAGTTGTATGCTGCTATGATGACAAATATTCCAAACCAATTAAATATTATCGTGGAGAAAAAGCTGTTTACAAATTCATGCAAGCAATGCTTGATGAAGTCAAATATTGCCGCAATACAATCAAATACAAATTCAATAAACCATTAGTTATGTCTCCAGAAGATGAAGACAAATTCCAAAAATCAACATCTTGTCATATTTGTTGCAAACAATTCACAAAAAATGATAGACGTGTCAGAGACCATTGCCATATTACTGGAAAATTCCGTGGCTCAGCCCATAATCAATGTAACAGGGATTTTACAATAACTAACAAAATCCCTGTAATATTTCATAATTTGAAAGGATATGATAGTCATTTTATAATGCAAGAAATTGGTAAAATTATTGAGACTAATACTTATGTGGATAAAAAAGGTGAAACCAGACAACACAAAATTAATGTAATCCCAAATAACATGGAACAATACATGGCATTCATGTTGGGTTATAATTTAGTATTTATCGACAGTCTTCAGTTTATGAATCAATCATTGGCAAATCTTGTAAAGAATCTACCAGAAGATGCCTTCAAATATACCAGTGAAGTTTTCAAAGGTCGTAAATTACAATTAATGAAACAAAAAGGAGTTTATCCGTACGATTATATGAGTAATTTTGATAAATTCAATGATACTCAATTACCAACCAAAGATGAATTTTACAGTCAAATGAATAATACACATATTTCCAATGAAGAATACAGTCATGCACAAAATGTTTGGAATACATTTCAATTGAAAACCATGGGCGAATACCATGATTTATATCTCAAATCTGATGTACTGCTGTTGGCTGATGTTTTTGAAAATTTCAGGAAAACATGTTTGGAATACTATAGATTGGATCCTTGTCATTATTTCACATCTCCAGGATTGAGTTGGGATGCAATGTTGAAAATGACTGAAGTCAAACTTGAATTAATCACGGATATTGATATGTATCAATTTGTTGAAAAGGGCATGCGTGGAGGAATCAGTTACATAGCCAATAGATACGGCAAAGCTAACAACAAATACATGCAAAATTGGAATCCAAATGAATCCAGTAAACATATCATGTATTTGGATGCAAACAATCTATATGGATGGGCTATGTCACAACATCTTCCAACTGGGAATTTCAAATGGTTGAATAAACAGCAAATAAAAAACATTAATTGGAAAACGATTCCCAAAGATAATAAGACTGGATATTTATTGGAAGTTGATTTGGAATATCCTCATGAATTACATGACCTGCATAATGATTATCCATGTGGCGCTGAACAAATCAAAGTGGCACCAAATATGCTGTCAGATTATTGTAAAAAAATTGCAGACAAATTTGGAATAACAAGTGGACAAGTCAAAAAGCTGATTCCAACATTGTCAAAGAAATCAAAATATGTATTACATTATCGTAATCTGCAATTGTATCGTGAATTGGGTTTGAAATTGACTAAAATACACCGTGTATTATCCTTTAATCAAAGTCCTTGGTTGAAGACATATATTGATTTCAATACACATCAAAGAACTAATGCAAAGAATGCTTTTGAGAAAGATTTTTTCAAACTGATGAACAATAGTGTCTTCGGTAAAACAATGGAGAATATCAGAAAACGAGAAGACATCAAATTGGTGACTAATGAGAAACAATTATTGAAAATGACTTCCAAACCAACATTCATCAATAGCAAAATCTTTAATGAAAACTTGGTTGCAGTCCATAAAATAAAGGAATCATTGACACTTAACAGACCAGCCTATGTTGGTATGTGTATCCTTGATTTGAGCAAAACATTGATGTACGATTTCCATTACAATTTCGTTAAAAACAAATATGGTAACAAAGCTAAGTTACTGTTTACGGATACAGACAGTTTGACATATGAAATTGAAGCCGAAGATGTGTATCAAGATTTTTGGAATAAAAAAGAAATGTTTGATAACTCGGATTATCCATCAAATCATCAATTTTATGACTCCACAAACAAGAAAGTTATTGGAAAATTCAAAGATGAAGCTGCTGGTGTGCCAATTGTTGAATTCGTTGGATTGAGATCCAAAATGTATTCATATATCAAAGATAACAACAATGGTGGAAAAACAGCCAAAGGAATCAAAAAGAATGTCATCAAAAATGATATTCAACATTTTGATTACAAAGATGTGTTGTTCAATGAGAAACAATTATTTCACCAAATGAAAACAATCCGCAGCAACAATCATCAATTGGGTAGTTACACAATCAACAAGACATCGTTGTCATGTTTTGATGATAAACGATATTTGCATCCAGATGGAATACACTCATTGGCCTATGGTCATTATGCTATCCAATGATAGTATCAACTTGTGATCAAAACATTGCAACAAAAACTTGTGACAAAACTTGGTTTTTATTTGTTTTTTGATAAATATTTGATTTGAACACTTTGACTCATCTTTTGTGATGAGATATTTAATTTTAATGTTTTTGGAGAAAATTTGGTTTCAATATCTTTACAATTATTTGGTTTGTTTTTTGTCAAATATTTGATTTCGAGACTTTGTATCATCTTTTGTGGTTTCAATATTTTTGAAAACATTTTTGTGTAATTATATTATATACTATATTTATACAAAAATGAAATCCATTTTGAAAAAACCAAAAGATGTTTCCAAGCAGGTGGAACCATCTCTGTGCCAATTCCTGCATTGCAAAGATGAATGTGAATTTTGTGGATATCATGATGAATCCAAAGTTGAAACACAACCATCAATGCCTGATTGTTGTGGATCACAGAATTTGAAAAACATGGAATGTCAATTAACGTGTGTTGCTTGTGGACAGGTTGTTGGTGAAGAATACAAAACAGAATATATCAATTTTCATGCCAATTTGTTCAAAATATACAAGAAAACAGTGTATAATAGAAAATACCATTTGTCACATACATTAGATAAAATTATTTTGAAAAACAAAATTGAAATCAGTTGTTCAACCAATTTCAAAATTCATAAAATATTCGTTGAAATAAACAAAATACTGCCACAAATCAATGGTAAAAGAAAGAGAATAATCAGTTTGAAATATCTTTTGCATAGAATATTGCAATTAATGAAAATTGATTCTTCCCAAATTGAGTTGACAAAATCCAAAAAAACAATGAAATTATACAATGTTTATTGGGATAAAATTATGGACATTATTGGCCCCCAAATCATGCACATTATCAATCAAACATAAGTGAATATCTGATATTTTTTATCATATTTGTTACCCCATTTATCGACAATCGGCGAATTATCCAAAATGAAATCATCATTTTGAGTAAGCTTGTTTGTTAAATCATCTCTATCAAAATGTCCATTTCTCATTATTTCTTTTATTTCATTTAATAAATGACCATAAGTTTGAAAAGCATATTGGCATTGATAAAGTTTGATTTCAACTTTTTTATGCTTCATATAAGCTTGAATTATGACAGACACCGATGATATTGCCAATAATGAAGCTCCACTGGTTGCAACCGATGATGCAATACCACCAGTTGCAAATACAATGGATGAAATATTACCAGCGAATTCCCATTTTTTGAATCTTTTGTATGCACTTTTATACATCCACATCTTTTTGTGATATGTCATGTAATAAGCTTTCAATTCATCAATTTCTTCTGTTGATAATTGATTTGAAATATGATTGAAATCAATTATTAATTTCTTCTTTTGCATATATTATATGGTTATCTTATTTTTGATGCAATAATAGAGACCAGTTATTTGACCCAAAAACATGCATTTTTTCATCCAAGGATATGTTTTTTTCTCATTAATGGTGTACATGTATCCTTTGTCACGATGATATCTGTTGTAAAATTGGCCATAAGCATCATGTAATATTCCATGTGATCTGATATATGGTTGCCAACCAAATAATCGATGGAGAATAGCTGTTAACCATCCATCTCCAGGTCCAATTAATCCGATTCCATCATGAATTAACTCTTTGTAAACTTCATCAGGTAAACCTGTGTTGTAATGTTTTTCATACAAATATGTGAATATTACGATACTTTTTATCATGCATTCCTGTCTGGGTAATATTGGAAGACTCAATTTACGGTGAAAATCTATCATCGATGTTCGAATGTGTTCTTGCAATTCTGACAATTCTTTCATTATACAATTTGATTACAATATTTTTATTTATCATTATTGTCAGGTAATTGTATCCTAATATATTCAACAAAATACTTCATTGTCCAATCAGATGGATGATTGTTGAAGTAGCAATAATAGTTTTCAAATGACACATCAAAGAAGAATTCCAATTGATCAAATGATGATGACACCAAACCGGATTTGGAATGATGATATCTGTCATTTCTCCTGATATATGTGTTTGTCACAATAATCTCTTGCAATGTATTGATTCCTTTAATGTCATCTTTACTCAATAATTTTATCCATTTGTAATTTGTTTTTGGTATTGTACCACTTTTTCTTCCTATTCTCATTGCAACTTGATTGTTGAGAAACGTTACAGCTTCCTGAGCTTGTTGAGCTTTAAACTGAGCCAGAGCTTGTTGTATTTGTGTTTCAATATATGGTTTGATGATGTCCTCATTGTTGTTAATTAATTGTTGGAGTGAAATTGCATGATTTGAATTAACTCCATCTTTTATCACCAAATGTCTGTTTTCTGTATCCAAATGACCATCATCATTCACATGGATAGATTCTCTGTGTTTGTATCCATCTGGGAAATTTTCATGTTCAACTGTGAACTCAATTTTATCTCCATTTTCATCAAGAATATGGTTTCCATTTTCATCTTCAATGTATGGCATTATATTAATAGTGTTGATAAATAAATTTCAAAAGTTCCTGTGACTTCTTGGTTCAAAGTTGGAGAAGTAAACCCTGGTCTTCTTTTAAAAATCCCCATTTGAATTATCATGGGTTTGATTGTTGTATTTGTAGTTACAAAATTTCTCCCAATTTTCATATTAAATTGTATTAAATGGGAAAATAAAGTTTTACTGTTAGCAATGGCAACAAAAGAAACTTGGTAATGATTTTTTGTATTAATTACAATATTTTTTATTTTAACCGGGCCTAATGTTCCAAAATTGAAACCATGAACATTTTCAAAAACTCCATTTTTTATGTTGCCGTTAACAACACTTGAAGTTTCAATATTTGACAACCAACTTTTATTGACAGCATGATATCTTTCAAAATAATCAGAGTATAATACTTTCAATTCAAAAGTTCCATTAACAGCAGTTCCTGCTCCTATGCTATCCAATATTGACATAGAATCAATACTGACAAATTTTCTTGATTTGGGCAAATCAAATGTATTGCTTCCACTTATTATGTTCCCGATTCTGTGGTATGTGTCAGTGTTGGTTGTTTCACCTTGTTTTTTCCCATTTATTAAAATTTGTGCATTTGCAACTTGTTGATTGCTTTGGAAAACAATGGAGTATAGATTGAAAAAGTTATTTCCATCAGCAGCGATTTGAAAATTATTTGTTGGATTTGTTCTTTGGAAAACACCACTGGCAATAGTTCCAGTGTATTTCGTTTTGAATAAGTTGGTAAAATAACCCAAATTCATTGCTTCAGAATCAAATATTGGATTTAATAAACCAGAAATAATCTTATTATTCATATCCATATTGACTTTCATCTCCATATCTCCATTTTTATATTCAAACATTACATTATCCAAGCCATCATACACTCCTGGATAAACGCTATCTGACCAATCTTTGACACCGTAAACAACCAGATGACATTGTACTGGAGTCGCTGTAGCTGTTCCATGCATCGTCAAATAGATGTAATTTGGAGTTTGTTTGCTGTTGTTATTGAATTGAACCAATAGCTTGCTATAAGCAGTGAAATCACGCTGTACAGCTTTGTGGATGTATGCTTCAGAAGCAGTACATGATAATTGAATATTAGTCATTTCCGGTGGGTAGAATTCAAACACAATTGTGTATGTTCCAATAGCAAGAGTATAAATATTGAAACCTATCCTTGATCTGTAATCATTACTTCCACTGTCTTTAATCAATATGATATCATAAGCTTTTTTATTCTGATGTGGGGATTGATTGAAAGCAGCTATTCCATACACTGTGATATTATATTCTGAACTGCTTTCATCGGTATCTGTAAGATATTTGAATTCATTTGTTTTGTGGCTGCTGACAAGATGACTTTGCTCCAATTTGTCATCAAAATATTTTTTGGTAGTAGCATCATTATCATCAGTTGGTTGAGCCATATCTTTGATTTGTTTATTATTCATATCAAGGTTTCCAGTCATTGCAACACTTCCATCTTTTTTCAAATATACACTCAAATCACTTCCAACAGATGGTATTTTAGCTATTTCTGTATCAACATATGCTTTAGTGGAAGCATCATTGGGATTGGAAGGATTTCCAAGAACGATTATTTTATGACCTCTCATATCTAATTCACCACCAAGAGCATTGGGTGTTAACCTGTTGAGAAAGTTATGATCAACGTAGTGTTTATTAACAGCATCGTTATCATCAGTTGGTTGAGCCATATCTTTGATTTTATGATTGTCCATATCGAGGTCACTATTGGAGACTTTTTGTAAATATTTAGTATCACAGAAACCTAAATTAACGACATCATATGTATTTTGTATATTGGCTCCAAGATGAGTAATTTGTTGATTACCCATATCCAGATTTCCAGTCATTTCAACAGTGCCATCTTTTTTCAAATATGTAGACAAATCAGGTGATGGTATTTTTTTAATCTCATCATCGACATATTTTTTATTCGCCGCTTGATCGTTATTATCAGGTTTTAAAACACTAATATCAAAAAATGTTTTCCGTCCAGTAATATGTTGTTCTGTTGATGTAACCATTATTTCACTTTTAGCTCGTCCACCATGGCCATCAAAGTTTTTCAAATCTGGTATATTAAGATGAATGTTTTCATAAGACTGATGCTCAGTCAATAATCGAACATCATTGGAGCTGCCAGCACCGTCTGGCGTGTCTTGTAGATAAATACTATTGGTATGAACACTTCCACTGTTGCTGTAAATTACTGCTTTATTAGCTCGCACATCACCAGGAGCATTATCCAACAATTGTATTTGGCTCTTTGTGACAACATCATTGGGATCAGCTCCTTGTTTAACATTAACAAGTTTTTTGTTTTGTATATCATAATTTCCATTTGGGGTCAATTTAAACCCTATTCCTTGAGGCCCAGCGGCTCCTTGAAGAGGAACCGTTGTGAAAGAAGACGATGAACTATGTTCGTTGAATATTCCCATTTATATCATTTGGTTATATTGTTCCATAAAAATTCCTGTTAATTCTCTTCATGGGCTTATCAACATATAGAAATGAAAATGGCTCTTTGGTTGCTTTAATGTATTTATCCTTTTCGACACCCAACTCACGGGATATCAGACCTCTTTCATTGCTGCTAGGAAAGTCATAGACACAGAAATGAGAGCAATTGAGTCGAATATCTTTTGGTGTTTTGTAGAACGATTGGCTCAGATAAATAACAGAGCAGTTTTTGTGTCTGCCACGAATAAAATAATCAATCAATGGTTTCTGGTTTTTTTCACAAATAAAGTCATCAAATATTACTATCTTCTGGGCATCTTCATCCTTCAATTCCTCCACTGGAATTATATCATCATTGCTACAAACAAGGACATTATACCCGACACTATTTGATATATCAGTCAATGTTTGTAGCATATCCTTGTATTTTTGTTGCTCCAAATTTTTGGCATACAAATGTATTCTATCATAATACAAAAGTGGTTTCATCAGCATATGATACAATAAATTTGTCTTTCCAGATCCTGAATTACCACATATTAACATCCGAAACGTGTCACTTGGCATGTAACCATACAATCTTTTGAAATTAGTGTTTTTATCATGTCTATCATAATTTGGGATTTCCATGTATATCAATACATTATATAAGTTAATAATATAATGGATTTACAGAGATTAAAACAATTATCTGAAGCCAAGATTAAGGCTGGAACAATAACCAAACAAGTTAGAGATACATTGAAGGAGTACAAGCATGATAAACAAGATTTACAACAAGGTTTATCAGAAACTTTCAAACCAATTATTAAAGCTCAAGAGGAAACAAAACAAACAATTGATGAAAAACAAGACAAACTGATTGAACAATTGGAGAAAAACCAAAAAGCGTTGACTTCAGGTTTGGAAGACATTGCTATGTTAACTTATCAGCCTGAAACACAATCACCAGAAGCAAAGCTACCAATTGACTATAAACCATTAATGATGTCACCTGATGTTGAATCAAATTTGGATGTTGGTTTTGATATTGATGAAATCCAAAAATTGATGCAATACGATCTTGCACCTCCGAGTTCTGTTCTCCAAGCTTCTATGCAAGGAGATATTGACATCAAGGATTACGATGCTAATATTGGCAAAATGTTGAAAAAACTTGGAACAAAGAAGGGTCCTTTATCCAAGGGCCAAGGAAAGACCAAGAATAAAGACAAAATTGATAAAATAGATGAAGATATAAAATTATTGCAAAAATACAGAGGGCGCATTAAAATAATCCCAGAAGGAATGAAAACCATCAAAAAAGGTTCTGGTTATACGCAACCAAAGAAGAAATACAGCAAAAAATTCAAGAAATTGGGCTCTGGTGTTGTTTATTTCAATGATGCTAATGATTTGATTGACAGAATGGAATTGCTTGGTGGATCCATTTTGGCTGGCAATAATGGAGTCAAAGAGGAATTTTCACAAATAGCCCATAAATTGAATCAACTTGGCTTGATAAACAACAAACAACTCATTGATTTATTGCAACAATATATAATTCGCTAGGACGCGGATTATTCTTGCATAATATATAATCAAATAATATATGCAAGAAAGAGCGATACATATTTCATCTGTTAACCGACAGAAAATAGGTCGAAGTCGGCCTGAAGACTTTATTATCAAATTTGATCCACCATTGAAGCTTGACACAACAATGAGACATGAGCTAGCTGTTGATCGAGTGTCAATGACATACTCGTGGCATAATGTCAATGCAGGATACAACAATAATACAATAAAATACAGCCCAGATAATGGTACAAAATGGGAAACAATCACATTTGTTGATGGAATGTATTCATATGATGATCTTGATGATTATATCACTCAATCAATAATTCAAAATGGAGATAAACCATCTTCCAGCAAGGGCATCAATCTATATTTTGTGCTTTCATCATATAGAGTTGTCATTGAGCTGGACAACCAATGGCAGCTTGATATTAGAAACTCTAATTTTGGAGCACTTATTGGATTTGAACCAAAGTTAATTAGCCAAACTGAACATGGGACAAAATTGCCAAATATTACCAATGATATTGACGTTTTGGACATTAATTGTGATATAATAACTGATAGCCTCAGTGATGGACGATTCACAAATACACTGATAATGATACCCACTGACAATTTAACAAGGAGTTATCCATTTACTTTTGAGCCAAAAAGAGCATTATTCAGTCCAGTTTCCAAATCAATTATTTCAGAAATGGGGATAACAGTGACTGACGCTTTGGGTCGGCCAATTGACTTGAATGGCATTGACTGGTTCATGAGCTTGATTCTCAGGTCTAGTTTAATATAATATATCAATATATGGTACGACAAAGTGAATTTAAGCCACGTTTTGACCCAGAATTGGGTCGTTATGCGATGAAACATATCCATGGTGAAGGAATTATGGATGTTTTCAGATCAGTTGGATCAAAACTTTTCGGAAAAACAGCAAAAGAATTAGCTAAGAAAGGAGCCAAAACTGCAGCTGAAAAAGCAGTCACCAAAACTGGTGAGTTTGCTGGTAATAAAGCAGGTGATAAAATAATTCAATTATTGAGCAAAAAACAACCTTCCAAAACAAAATCAGTGACAATGAGCCAACCAAAAATGGAGCAGCCACTGACTGATTTTCAAATAGCTGAGAGAGTTAATAGGATGATATCTGGTGGAAAACTCAAAAGAAGGAGGAAATGAAAATAATGTAACATATCTGTATATATGAAATCATTCAGAAATCCAAAATACATTGAGAGATATGAAGATGTCTTCTTCCAATTGGAGACACCATTGAATACTGGTAATCCAGGAAATAATAGGTCACAAAAGAAAGATGGTTATCGTTTTGTTGTTGACAACACAGGAGAAGTGACCCCATTTGATTGGTATAATGCAAGAATATCAGTTGGTTTTAAAGTCCAAACAATGCAGAATGCAAATATAGCAGCTGAAGACCATAATGGTATTGTTAATGGTTCACACAGTCTTATACATGATTTCGATGTAAGATTGAATGGTAAAATGGTATATGATTGTAATGATGCCAATCATTGTGTTAATATCAAGAATCTATTGGAATATAGTCCAGGATATGCTCAATCGACAGCAACAAATGAGTTTTTCTATCTGGATACAAACCGACACGCTGAAGAACGATCGGCTGAAGATAACTACAATAAAGGATTTGCTGTAAGAAAAGCACTTTTGGGTCTATCAGTTGTTGTCAATACAGAAATACCATTGAATCGATACTCATTCTTTGAAGCATTGATGGATGAGTTATTGCCATCAACAAGATTGGAATTAAATTTGCAGATTGAATCTGATACTATTCTAATATGGCAAGCTGGGGCTGATTGTCGTGTAATTATTACCAGAATGGAGCTTATTGTGCCACGAATCACTTTCAATTCAGAAGGACAATCACTGTATATGAGTCAGTTTTTGAAGCCACATAAATGGGTTTATTTGCGAGAAAATATTGAGAGAAGTAATTCTTCAACACAAAGAAGTGGTAATTTTCAGATAACAAGTGGGATTTCAAAGCCAAGGCATGTATTTGTTTTCATTATCAATGATGCAAATCTTGCTGCACAAACAGTAAATCCATTTTTGTACAATACATTTAGTGTATCAACAGATCCCAGAACATTGCTAAATTGTCATTTATCTGTGGCTAATGGCAATGAATATCCTGATGTACATTACACTCCAGAAGCTGATTTGACTCGAGTTTACAGAGATGTCCTCAAATATGTGCATGCAAATAATGAATACAGTCAGGGGACTTTATTGAATGTCAACAATTTCAAAACACTATTCCCATTCTTGTATTTCGATTTAACAAAACAAAAAATGGATATCAAAGATGGTACCACAAAGCTGACATTCCACTATGAATTATCTGGTACAACTGCAACTGCATATTCAGTTTATGCATTGACATTATACGAGCAAGACGCGGAGCTCATTCAAAAAGATGGCAAACTATTGTTTCGATAATTAATGTAACGTTAGTTATATAAAAGATATGACAACTTATCATTCACATGGAGTAACACTATCAATTGGGCAAAAAGATAGACTAGCAAAAGCATTAAAAAACAATTCAGCAATAACAATAAGATTATCCAGTTCTGAATTAACTGGACCGGATCAGCTGATGTTAACCAAAACACAAATAAATAGGCTGAAAAAGGCAATGCAAAACAAAACTGGAGCAGATATTAAAATAAGCAAAACACAGATACGAAAAGCTGTACAACAAGGAGGCAGTCTTTGGTCATCATTATTCAAAATTGGCACAAAATTACTACCAATGGCAACGAAAGCAGTTGGACCATTAGCTACTGGAGCACTTTCTGGGCTTGCAAATGTGGGTGTCAATAAAATATTTGGTAGAGGACAAGTTGGTGGTTTCCTCATTCCTCAAAATAAAATTGATCAATTAATAAAATACAAAGATTGGCTCACTGAAGCACAAAAGAAGCAAATTGTCAATGCAATACATACTGGTGGACAGATTGTAATTAAACCAACTAAGGCACAATCAGGAGGTTTTTTGGGTACTTTACTGGCTTCAATTGGCATTCCAATGGTTTTGAATGCATTAATGGGTAAAGGCTTGCAGGTGGATAGAAGTAGATCCAGAAGATCGGTCCCAGTTTTTGTTCCAAACACAACCAAAAAAGATGGTGGTTTGGTCCTACCACTTAATTATAGACCCCCTCCATTTTTCGGTACATGGGATCAGTATGGTAAAGGGAAAAAAAAAACCAAAAAAGGAAAAGGTCTGTTGTTAGGCAAAAACAGTCCATTCAAGGGGATTCCATTAATCGGAGACATTCTGTGAAATTCATAAATAAACCACTCAGTAACTTTGAACTCATTGATTGGGTCAAAAAACTCAAAATAAAACACTTCAGAGGCATTTACAGCAGAGATAATCTACCACAAAAGATGAAAAAAGATGAAGTTGGTATCATTAACCTGGATTCACAGATTGGGCCAGGTACACATTGGGTTGCGTATCGAAACGGAGACAAATATGTAGAATATTTTGATAGTTTTGGGTTAATTATGCCAAAAGAAATTATACAATTCATGTCAACAAGTGGCAAACGATTAATGTATTCAGGTGATGAAATCCAGGAAAGAGATTCAGTATTATGTGGCTATTGGTGTTTGTATTATTTATTTGAGAGACAAAAGGGTACAAGTATATTGAAAACAATCCACAATGCACATTTTGACATGAACAATCAAAGTGTCAATCATAATTTTATAATCCAATATTTTAAAAAATTATCTAATTAGTTTGTATAATGGTTGATATAAGATATTGTGAAGAGTGTGATGAATACACAGAATTTTCAGGAAAATTATGTTTATGGTGTACATTGGTAACAGATTCTGAGTCTGACTCTGATGATAATTAATCTAATATAGTGATATAAAATGGTCAAATCATATTGTGTTAAACAAAAGAAAGAAACAGAATGTGTTCAGCCTTCAGGTTACAAGCAAGCCAAAAATGGTCGGCTTATGTTCTTCTGTACATGTGCTGAATGTGGGATAACTAAAACCAAATTTGTTAAAAAACAGGGAAACTAAATAGCCCCTCTGAAGGGGGGGGCATAATGGATACTTTAGCATCAACTGGTGCTGATATGTTAATTCAACATGCATTACCATGGATGGGAAAGAAAGCAGTTGAAATGGGTCGATATTATGGTTCTGAAGCATTGAGAAACCCTAAATTGCAGAAAAAAGCTATTGATTATGCTATCTCTAAAGCAACTCCTTTTATTCAAAATACTGGATCAGAGATGTTTGATAAATTATCAACCAAAGTAAGGCCAAAAAGAAGGTACAAAACTGACCGAAAAGAACTTGATGGTGGTAATTTAGATACAATTTTAGAACAATTTGGCACACCAGGTAAGGTTGCATCGAAGTCGATGGATGTTGTTGGAACATTAATTCCATCAACAAAGGAAGTCTTTGATAGATACAAATCCGGTGACATTGCCAAAAGTGCATTTAGCACAGATACTGGTATATTGTCGAGTCAATTTTGGTCTGGCAAGGCTGGAAAAAAGACATTAGAAAAATACAAAAATTATCCATGTGAAAGCATGGTAAAAATTGGGAGCAAATTTCACAACACACCGAAATGCTCAAGTTATGATGCAATTGGTTGGCACCCACCAAATTGGGATGAATATGAAAAGGGAATCAAAGGACGACCCAAAAGCGGTGGTTCAATTGATATACACAAAATGATTGGTAAGCTCCCAAAACCCAAAGCTGGATGGGTATTACCTGGACACAAATACACTGGTCCATACAATGATTTGGAAAATCAAGTCAAATATAACCCCAAAACAGGGCAAATATTGGAAATATACGATAAACCAACAGGCAAAACAGATGCAATAGCCATGCAACATGATGTTGATTATTCAATCTGCAAAGATGATAAAAAATGTAAATTAAAAGCTGACAAAAAGATGGTAAAGTCATTGGATGCTGTTCCATATTCCGAACGACAATGGGGACATTGGTTGGCAAGAAATACAATAAATACAAAACAGAAACTGGGTCTTGGGGTTCCAAAAAACGTCAAAAGCCGTCGGGTAAAGAGGAAAACTGGCAAGAAGAATTAGCTAATGAGCTGCATAAACCCATACGGCGTAACTTTACTCGGCGGCGTGTTATTGTAAATAATATTGATGAAATATGGGCTGCTGATCTTGTTGAAATGCAACAATTCAGTAAATGGAATAAAGGTAATAGGTATCTTCTCACGACTATAGACGTTTTCAGCAAATACGGCTGGATTGTTCCATTAAAAGATAAAAAAGGTGAGACCATAACGAAAGCATTTGAAAGCATATTCAAAGAGGGTCGAAAACCAAAGTATCTGTGGACTGATAAAGGCTCAGAGTTCTACAACAAACATTTCAAAGACTTGCTCAATAAACATAACATTAAACTGTATTCGACTGAAAATGAAGAAAAGTCCTCAGTGGTGGAAAGGTGGAACCGAACGATTAAAAATAAAATGTGGAAACGATTCACTGCTCAAGGCAATACAATGTATCTGGATATTTTGCCTAAAATATTGAAGCAGTATAATAACACTAAACACAGTTCAATAAAAATGACACCGACAGAAGCATCTAAGAAAAAGAATGTAGGAACTGTTTACTTCAATCTATTTGGCAATTTGAAACCAGTATCAAACAAGCCAAAATTCCGAATTGGTGACAAGGTTCGAATATCAAAGTACAAAAGAAAAGTGTTCGATCGGGGTTATACACCCAATTTCACAGAAGAGGTCTTCATTATCGATAAAATACAATACACGAATCCGATCACATATAAACTGAGAGATCTTAACAACGAACAGATAAAAGGTAGTTTTTATGAACCAGAATTATTGAAAGCTAATCAGGAGATATTCAGAATCGATAAAGTTATCAGGAGAGATTACAAGAAGAAACAAGCTTTGGTAAAGTGGAAAGGATACAATGATACCTTTAATACTTGGATCCCAATCAAGGATTTAGTCGATGTGTAATCATTCTATCATACAGTCACGGTTTCACGAGTATTCGATAGCGAGTCGATTCAATAAAAAAATCTATTGTTGGATGCAAAATAAATGATATTCCTTACCTCAAAAAGCGTCTACAAACATCAGAACAATGAAAGTGGAAAAATAAATGTTCAAAAATCCCAAAACAGGAGCCATAAACATTAAAATACAACCTCTTTGCAAAATGGCAACAAAATGGCCGACACGTGTGTTAAACAAACTAGTGTCCAGTCCGCTTTGGGTTGTGTGCATGAAAGCGCATGCGTGTTAATCCAAATCAAGCAATATTACGCAATATACAGAAAAATAGCACCACAAGTGTAAAAATTTCAGAACTGAGTGTAATATATAGGTAATCGGGCCATTATTATATTAGTTCACAAACTTTGGTGAAGCTTTAGGGTGGTGTCAGCTGGCCCCTGACTGAAACCTGTTTAACGGCTTGTGCAGATGGTGAATTACTGAGTAGTGTGGGATGTCTTCCAGTGGACGGTACCTCCAGGGTGAGCCCGCTCAGGCCCTACTGGTTTACAGCGGGGTGCTCAGAGTTCTTTCCCGAACTCAACCTCCCTCTGTCCCAGAGGTAAACTGGGAAATGGACAGCCGCCTTGTCAGCGGCGGGAAAAAGACCTGGCTGGGGCCAGGCAAGTAAACAGCCAACCGAGCACCCCACGTTCAGGGTTTTGTCCATTTTCGTGATAAGTCACACAACGTCACGCGTGACAGTAACGGCATCCAGTCACACAACAACCATAATGATTATTTTTTTATCCAAATTGGTGTTCAAAAATATTGTATTCATCATTCAAATCAGCGATTGATGAGTTGGTTGGATTTAATCGATGATTGTTTGTGAGTTGGTGTCATTTATGAAAAACCTAAATTTAGGTTTTTAGGTTTTAGGTCAAAAGCTAAATTTAGGTTTTTAGGTTTTTGAGTTTTTGACGTCTCCGTTGCAGGAGTCATTGTTGAATCAGGTATGAATTCAGTGAAATTTTCAAAAGTGTGCCAAAAGCGGTAAATATCTAACTACTGTTGACTATTATCAATCAGAACACCCAGAAAGGGGATTTTTTTATCCATCTCTTTTTCCATGGTGAAACGTATGTTGGGATGTCTGTCGTTGATGTAGTCGAAAAACAAAGAAACATCATGTTTAGTGTCAAATAGACAAAAAGTATCGTTAACATAGCGTCGGTAAAATAAAATACTGGAGGCGTTGTAGTTTTCCAACCAAATCCTTTCATGGTGACCCATGAAAAGATTAGCCAACACCGGGGCAAGGGGAGAGCCCATTGCCACCCCATCAATTTGATCAAAAAACGAACCCTTAAACAAGAAATGTGTTTGAGCAGTGGCAAAATTAAAAAAGGTTCTGAGTTCAGTTGTAGTAAGCTGGAGATCAGGATTGCCCTTGGAGATGTAGTCAACCGCCAGGTTGACACACTCCTCCAGGGGTATGTTAGTAACCAAACTTTCGACATCAAAAGAAACCATGAACTTTCCCGATAAAGGCAATTCATGGATTTCACGAACAAAAGTAAAAGTGTCTAAAGCACAATGTTCAGATGGAATATGAGGTTCCAAAAAAGTGCATAAATATTTAGCCAGCTTATAGTTGTAAGTTCCAATTGAAGAAACAATAGGACGGAACGGAGGTATTTAGTTCGGTTCACGGGCCTTATGCATCTTAGGGAGGCCATAAATTCGAGCAGGTTGAAAACCAGATGGATAAATTTTGTCATAAACACAGTGATCCAGATGGCCATTCTTTCGAAGCTTCCTGAGGAACTGTTGTAGCCTAGCTTCTCTTGACAAGGTGGGATCTTCCTTGATAGGTATAAATTTGGAAGTGTTATTGATGATCTTGAGAACACCATTGTCATATGCAATTCTGTCAAGGACCACAACACCATTTTCCTTGTACGGTTTTAAAATCAAGATATTTTGTTTCTTCTTCAAGTTCGCAAGTTTTTGAGACCCACACCAGAAAACTTGAGACACTTACGAGGAACACTGTTCTTCCCTTTACAGCAAATGAGACGGTCACCAACATATCATCTTGCTGTCTTACATCGGAACAGCTTGACATGCTCAAGTTCGGTTTGACACATTCCACTTGTCCACCTAGTATCAGCAAAACTGATGTTTTCACCTGCTTTGAACTCATACATCGCACTATGGCAAAAAAACTCATTGATAAAAAATACGATGCTAAACTGGTGGCTGACCTTTCTCATCTTACACACTCCTACGTGTCTGCACATCGACCAACAACTGCCGATCGCAAGAAATACCGAATCTTGAAGGACTTGATGTCTTGATGAGGGGACTAGGCGATTACAAGATTCCCCTGAAGCCCGACGCCTCCCAGTCACAGACAACATCATGGTGGTCATTTGGAGAGCCTTGGATGTTTCTATGTACGACCATTGCATCTTTTAGGCTGCATGCATCTTCAGGCTTACTTAATTTTGATTCCGTCACTCCGCCGAGTTTACCGTCCCTATCTTAGGTATTCCTTTGCCTTCTCTGCACTCTCCTGTTCCCGATATTTCATTAGACTCCTCCTTGGTCCCTTCCTGTTTGCGGGCTAGGATCAAGGCTTTCAAAAGTGACCTCTTTTGCAAGGGGTATTTTACTCACATTGGCAGGAAGAGGTTTCCTCTGTGTGCCGCATATGCGATGATGCCTTACCTTGTCTCAAGGCACTTTTTGAGCCAAAGCTTCCAAATAAGTGCAGCGACTGTTGCTGCTCGCAGTGGCTCGCCGGTTCACCTGATTCAGGCTCTCGGGCGTTGGACAAAAAGCGTTTATCAGTGCTACATCCGCACTCCCTCGGAAACACTAGCCAGCCTCTGGCCTAGCAGCTCTCCCGAACCTGCTTATGGAGCGTGTGTGTGTGTAACCCCCTTCGTGGGTCCGGAGTTACTCAGGCGTTCCATTGGTGGTACTTGCGTGGTTATAGATTCTGAGGTCCCATTCTACCTAGACTCTTGGTTCACTCCATTTCAAGGCACTTGGTAAAGGAGGGGCTGGGTGGTTGTCGTTCGTATGGTTGGCAAGCTCATCTATTGGCAATGAGTTTAACCCCAAATGTTTACATTTGTAAGTCTATTGAGGTGTGAATTAATGATTAAATGACAAAAACGTGTTCGATTTGTATTCCCATTAACGCGTGACAATACAAAAATATAAAAAGAACCCTTCCAAGAAGATAACAGTTTGTTGTTGAAAATCGACAAGACATCATTAGGGGGCAACAGTTCACAACGTCGAATTGTAAATTTGATGAAAAGTCCACGTTCAATTTGAAAGTTTATGAAATTAATTGCTTTAAGTTCACTGTACCTTTTTGGCGTTGCCATGTCCATATTTAAAGTTCTGATACGCTAAACCAAAATCTGTCACCTTGCACACGAAGTTTCGATCCAAGAGGATGTTTCGTGCGGCCAAATCGCGGTGGACTACCTACAAAAACAAAATCGTAGCCAAAGTACATTCATTTTGGGTCACAGTTCTTGCTGGGCCAACTTTTACCGAGCGTTGATACCGGAAAATCCAGAAAAGTTATCCCGGTTGACCACATCAAATTTAACTGTACTTTTATATTATTCATTGCCCAAGCTGAATTATTCACAACTTGAATAACACTTTTTCCCTTAGACTTCTTTCTTTAATTCACCCGATTGTGATAATCGTCATTTAAATTTATCGTCTTTCATAGTAATTCAAGCCATTATGCTCATTTTTAAAGCTAATCGGTACTTTACATGGCACAAGGCACCCAAAGAGTTGGCTCGCTCACCTAAACCAATGCGTTTGTATGAGAACAGTTTGTCCCGTTGGCCAGGTCCCTTGAAGGTTAACCCGGCTATTCAGGACAACTTCAAGTTTCTCATCTAAACAATTGGCAGCGTTAATTTGTAAAGAAATGCAAGAAATGGTGCTTTTCCCAGATGAGCTTGGATAGACCGGTGACCCTTCTAACCAGGAGAACTTTTCTCCATGTAAACAGACCCTTAGAGTGGCCAGGGTCTTCTCCACCTCGTTCCATCGTCATAAAAGTGGAGATGACCTTCGAGATGTTGAGTGTCGGCAACGGTTCATGACCTCTGGAAAATCCTAGAAAATGGCATCCTCGGGACGCATGTTATGTACAATAAATTTCTTTCCTCATTTAAGTAATGTTTAAAACCTGAGCAGCAGTGTTTAATCGGGGTTTAAAACATTTTAGACCCGATAAAACACGTGCTGCGAGTTTTTTGAATGGCTTCAAAAAGATTCCTGGAAAAGCGTGTGTCAAGAGAGTTCATAACAACGATGCTTTTGTGAACGTTGAAAATTTGCATACGAGAAAAACATTAAACACCGCATACTAATAAGGAGGAGGTTTTATCGGGTTTTAAAAACCACTGCACGTGATGTTTTATCGACCAATCAATAGGTCAATGGGCTTATGAATTATTAAATGAGTTTTTGAAGATAAGAAAAGAGCTTCAAGTTAATAACAAAAATGGCAGACGAAGTTGAGAAACGAGCTCAAAGATGAACGACAGCAAATGGAGCAAAAAAGTGAAGTTTCGTAAGCATTTGATTTATTTTCTCCGGGTACTCCGGTTTTCCCTTCTCCTCAAAAACCAACACTTTCAAATTCCAATTCGATCTGGAAAGTGTCTCCAATTGCGCTAAAAACATTGATACTTAAATAAAGTGATTTTTTTATTCCAGGGAATAAATCTCTTTACACAAATAAATGTGCGGCAACCAGTGCTTTCCTGCATGCCATATATTTTTTGTAACAATTATAGAATTCAGTCTTTATTCCCTCAATTTTGAAGTAGGTAACTCTCTCAGTTTTTTTTTCACGCCAAATTTTTTGAAAACTTTGAGTTTTCTTTTAATTCCCTGTTTAAAGGTGTCACATTAACCGCCAATTGTGCTTGCACCTTTTACTAACTGGACATAATGATGTGAGATTGTTTCTAAGAGTAATTTGGTGAACCATCTAATTACCGCGGCTAGAAACAATAGGAAAAATCTTACCCATGACAAGCAATAACAGATGGCGGAAGGACTCAATAGCAACTGCTCAGAAATGTTTTCGTTAAAATTAACATACCCCTCTGGATCCAAGGAACACCATTCCACTAGCAATTTGTTTTGCAAATGAGACCAGGTCGTATGTTGTCAGCTCTAAGGTATCACCCTCTCCAAAATGATACTTGTCAACAATTCCTCGGCTTTTTCTCAGATAACCAAGCAAATCTCCAGACGCCAAGTACTCCATGATGAGAATTGGGTGAACTATGAGCAAAAATACAGCAGATAAATATATTATACATAGGTTCCACTCACTGGTGGACTTATATACTTAAAAGTTTAAGCCATTGCTGCCGGCCTTCAAGACAAGAAGGAATAAAGTGCCCGGGTAATATGGGTTCATGCTGGCCCAGGGTGCTATTCAGAACTGGTGTAGCACTAGTTCGTTCTTATCTTCTTGGTAATGGGCTCGACTGAGTGACTTGGGATATGAGTGTGTACCCTACAAAGCACCACTCGCTGTCTTGAGTCTCACCGCAAACAATCTGGATAATTTCTGTGAATCTGCTGAGATATAAAATAAATAAACAGGGAAAGAATTAAGAGGAGTGAACAGAAATGCATCGCCTTACGTTGTGTTGTGACACATCCAATAAAATTAATAAGGTTTGGCTGAGGATTTTCTCCAAACATTTTTCCCAACTCGATCTCTCTCATAAGCGCTTTTCTTCCATCTTCTCCAGAGGTGGCTACAAGATATAAGACATCAGGGTTAAATCAGATAGGCGCGATGGTCAGTATGTCACTCAACACATTCTCTCAGAAAAATTAATAAGACGTTTTTGTTTTGAAGCTTCAAAAGCAAGGAGTGTAGATAATATATAGAAGTAGAGTTAGTTTAACAGTGGGATTGTTAAATGAACTCTAAAATGTTCTAAACTTTAAGTTAAAAAACAAGAGTAATGCACAAATATTACTAAACAAAGAAAACGTAACACACCTAGACAGCATAGATCAAGTAAACACGTAAATTTTTTAAAAGCTTTGTAAATTAAATGTAACTCTCCTCGTTGATATTATGATAAGTCTAGAAATTTTATAGAGTGGTTCTTACGTGTGAAACACTTCGCTGCAACAATGCGTTTTCCATATCCTCCAGTTGGTTGACTCAAAGTTGCTCGCCAAACCACTCCATATGCCCCAGAACCTATGACCTCTCGCAGTGCTATACGGTCACGTGAAATCTCCCATTCATCCACTTCATGGCACAAGACATCCATCTCGTATCCCTCCTCTTCATTTTGTCTTGATGATCTTCAAACAGAAAAACGTACACCTTCATCAATATACTCTGCTGACAGTATATATCTCAATCAATTATTTATTTAGTTTCATCTTTCGGATATCAATTGCAACATCTGTAGAACCAAAAACTCAAGTGAAATCAATTGTATTTTCATGGTACAGTAACGTGCAATTACGGCAAGGTAAGGTAGTTATCGATTTAATTTGTCCGCCGCGAGTACCCTGTGAGATGAGCCCTCAAGCGCTCAGTTTCATATTCAAAGGCGAAATCAAGCAAATTTTTTTAATCTCATTCCTTTTCTTTCAAGACCTTTGTCCTGATAAAAAGTGCAGTCATACCACCCACCAAGAGTAATTTCAAATAGAATAATAGAAAGTCATTTGACTTACTTGATCTCCGTCTTGGTCTTGACTGTGTTCCCCGTAAGTGAAAAACAAAATGAAGTTAACCAAGTAAGACCAAGAAGATACACCGGCATAGACAGTTATATTTGTCGCGAAAAAAAAAAAAAAAGAAATACAATACAGGGACAGTCGACACTACGACCATCGAGATAATTTAATTAAAACCAACCTCGGCCGCATTGGTGGAAGAGTACATTTGAAAAGGATTCCTCTGGCCATTTTGGAGGTCATGTTGACCTCAAGACCAAAGAATAAATGTTATTGAAAAGTTGAGAATTTTCAATGAATTTGAGAAATCCTTCACCAATACTTTCCTCGTGAAAAAGACGAGATGACAATTTTTCCGGTTTGTGGTGTCTTAGAAATACTCCGTCTAACGAAAATGTAAATTTACATGTTTCCGTTAATGCTGACAATGTTTAAAATGTTTTTTTTAATTAAATATTTAATTGAACTTGTAATTGCATGGCTTCCATTTTAGCATTAAATTTTGTTTTACTTTTGATAATGATGATTTTGTAAAAATTAGCTTGTTGACGTTTGTAATCGAGTCCCTGTACTTTGCAAATTTTTCACTGTCAATTTTTATTGTAAAATTTTAAGTATAAAAGTTTGACACCTTGTAATTCATGAAAAAAGCGAAAATGTGTCTTTTAACATTGTCATTCATATTCCTATTCTATATTTCTTTGGATAATACTATTTCAGTTTAGTCTCACTTTTACTGGCAATCAAAAATCTTAAAAACTAACTTATGGAATAAAATAAACTGGCCGTGCTCTAAGAATTGTGTCTAATACCTTTTCTTCGACGTTTGAAAATGTACCAGGCGATTAATGCTAGAAATAACACAGCCGACAAAGGCCCAACAATGAAGTACCACTCCAGTGTCGTTCCACTGAAAGGAGTATCTGTAAAGAGAAAAGAATTTTTTTGCAAATCTTAATAAAGAAGGACTATTACTGGTCTGCTAACTAGTTTTTTTAAGGAGTTCTTAGCTTTGAAGCTGGTGCTCTAAGACCTTGTGTATGAAAACACACAGTAGGTTAGGATGTGGAGTGGTCCCCTTTTGTAGCACTAAAAGATGATCTCAACTTCTCCCACCACAGGGAGTTCTTTGCGTAGACTTGATTCCCCAGGGACGCATTAGGAAGCTGTCAGTACACCCAGCGTGTCCAAAAACCTCAGAAATCGAGACTTAACAAGATCTCGACAAACATCTGGTAACTCTCCTGTGAACTCTCCGTGGAAACTGCAAAGATGGAAGATAGAAATATAGAAAGATAGAAATCCAAAGATGGAAGTTCCTATTGCTATAAAGGCGAAAAACAAAATACCTGCATCGCAGCCATACAGCTCTATCCTCATTCCAATATTGATTTCCCATTGTACTGGCAGGATCCTGATGTAACGTGTTTCTATTGGTGGGTTTACTCTGTTGTACACAGTATGGTCACTATCTGTATTTCCATCGAACACCTATATATAAAGAAAGTTTGTTTGTCATCAACCAGCAGTGTCACAAGGAGTGGGAAGGGTATGTAAAGAAGCCTTGCAGTTCTTACTTTACAATTACTTGAGCGTTGGAGTAATACGAAATTTAGCTTGAAAACAGCCAACTTCCATTCATGCTTTTTATGCAATAGCAATCATCGTCATCGGTCGGCTGAGGAACAGTCGACAGTACGTAAGGCCTCTCCAACTGGCTCGGTCTTGGGCAATGAGCTGCAATGCGCACGATGTCATCCTCTGAGAGGTAATTATTGGGGCCAATCCATTCCTAGACTTGGCCCCCACGATCTCCCTGGGGGTCTTCTCCCGTTAGAGGGCTCAGAAAATGCGTAAATATTGGCGGGTTCATTCTTATCCATGCGCAAAATGTGGCTAAGGAAGTAGCGCTATCGCAAGATGAGCTGCAATGAGCTGCAATGTGCATGATGTCATCCTCTGAGAGGCAATTGTTGGGGTAAATCCATTCCTAAACTTGAACCCCTACGATCTCCCTGGGGGTCTTCTCCCGTTGGAGGGCTCAGAAAACGCGTAAATAGTGGCGGGTCCATTCTTATCCATGCGCAAAATGTAGCTAAGGAACTAGCGCTGTCGCAAGATGACCATTAACAGAAAAGGGCTGGTGCCTGTGAGGATCGTAAATCTCTCATTTGAGACTTTTTCCAGGCGTTTCATGTTGAACTTGACCCTGTAACATGAGGTGGCGAAAGCGTTTAGTTTCGCACCCATGTCCTTGGTAATTATCCATGTTTCGCAACCGTACAGTAGAACGGATAGACATGTTGTCCCAAAAAGGCGGAGCTTGAAGTCCAAAGGTAGTCACCGTGAGCACCAGAACTCGTAAAGGCCCCAGAACGCGGACCATCCAAGGGCCTTCCGGCGCTTGAAGTTGTTGAGGCCACTGATAACCATGGATCCTAAATAGCGGAAGTCGTTGACCTGTTTTTGTGCAATAGCACTATGTAAATTTATCTTGTTGGATTTTGTATTGCAACTCGTATCCCTGAAACCTAATAAACAACAAAAAAAGTAACTCCTTATATATTAATAGCAGTTGGAAGTTTAAAGTTGAATGCAACACCAAATAACTGACATACCTTCGGCGAATTGTCTCTTGGTTTCTTGAAAAAGGTAAAGGTCAATCCATCATCACTGTATTGTAGCCGATACGTGGTGACCCACTGGTCGGTTATATTGCCGGGAATCCCCTGAGTGGCTACACCTGTCACAGTTGTATAGCTGTTGAGATCGACTTGAAGCCATTGATTGAGGTCGTTGTGTTTTGTCGTCCAGCCGAAAGATCCTTGCTCTTTGAAATTTAACCTGGCATTTTGTGCAGGATGTTTATCATCCCAATGTGAAGAGGCTTTTATCTGGTCATCAGAGATTGCTCCATTCTCCATACCAAGAGGTGCAGTGCAACCTGATATGACAGCCAAAAATAAAGAAAAGGTATTGCAAGTAGTGCTGGCCTCCGTTTAAATAAGCAGTCACTAATTGTAGGATTTTTAGGATAGTAAGTGAATGTACATTACTTAGAATTTAACTTCCGAAATTCGAGTCTTTGATGAGATCTAAAGTGTGACTATTGAAAATAAATCGTTCTTCAGTGATGTGCGATATGATGTACGTAAGTGTGCTGTGCGATATGTTTGTCATGATGATGTTTTAAATTATGTTGTACAAGGTTATCACGTCACGATTACAGAATGGTTTAAACTTATGAGCCTTCGAATAAGAATCCAAATATATTTGACTTTTAACTTTCTAATTTTTTGCAGATTTGAATTTTCTCCAGTATGGAAGCTTGGAGCACCTTGAATCGATCTGGAGATAACTTTTAAATGGTTTTTGTTGATGTTTTAGTTGCATTAGTTCGCGATTACGGTAGTGTTTTCAGAAAATCCATCTAAAAGGGAATGCCAAAAAATGATTGATTTCCTACATTGTGTATGAGCTCGACACGTGAGGTTATTTAACTATGCTCAAAGAAAACTAGAAGTGAAACGAAAAATATGGCTGATGTATTCGTTATTTGGCCCAGAACGGATGTCACCTATTATATAGGGATTGAAACATTTTTGAAGGTACAGAATGCCTGACTAGACAAAAAGTGTTTAAAATAGATTTAAGGTTGTGTATGCTGCCACATATCGCTTCTATTTTATATTCATACCTGTATTTACCACTCCTGGAATTGTAGGATTTGTGATAGGTGAAGGTGTTGCCAAAACTGCAATGGAGGAAAGCTCTACTTTAGATGACTTACTCTCAAATTAATGGCGTTATTATTAGCCTCCCCACAGTTGATGATTTTATCACTTTTATCTTACATGATGTTATTCTGATAGGCAAGTGCAAACAAGGGTTTCATAAGAGGGACTTAGCGTTAGAACTTACACTTGAAATGATCTAAGGAATCAAAAGGGGATACCTGGACAGCCATAGAGCTCTATTCTCATTCCAATATGTCTCGTCCAATGGAGCGGCAGTATCCTGATGTAGCGTGCTGTGATTGGCGGGCTTATTCTGTTAGTAACAATGGAAAAAGCGTCTACATTTCCATCAAAGACCTGTATTTATAGACAAGCAAGCAGTAATTGTTAGATTACACTCGGTCGTCAAAGAGCAGGGTTGCAAGAGGTAAGACACGTATTTGTCAGCAAGCCTAGGATTTTCCTAAATTGTATCTTATAACCCAAGAGAAATAGCATGGAGCCTTGCACACCCAAGGGCCTTCCGGCGCTTGAAGTTGTTGAGGCCACTGATAACCATGGATCCTAAATAGCGGAAGTCGTTGACCTGTTTCTGTGCAATAGCACTATGTAAATTTATCTTGTTGGATTTTGTATTGCAACTCGTATCCCTGAAACCTAATAAACAACAAAAAAAGTAACTCCTTATATATTAATAGCAGTTGGAAGTTTAAAGTTGAATGCAACACCAAATAACTGACATACCTTCTGCGAATTGTCCCTTGGTTTCTTGAAAAAGGTAAAGGTCAATCCATCATCACTGTATTGTAGCCGATACGTGGTGACCCACTGGTCGGTTATATTGCCGGGAATCCCCTGAGTGGCTACACCTGTCACAGTTGTATAGCTGTTGAGATCGACTTGAAGCCATTGATTGAGGTCGTTGTGTTTTGTCGTCCAGCCGAAAGATCCTTGCTCTTTGAAATTTAACCTGGCATTTTGTGCACGATGTTTATCATCCCAATGTGAAGAGGCTTTTATCTGGTCATCAGAGATTGCTCCATTCTCCATACCAAGAGGTGCAGTGCAACCTGATATGACAGCCAAAAATAAAGAAAAGGTATTGCAAGTAGTGCTGGCCTCCGTTTAAATAAGCAGTCACTAATTGTAGGATTTTTAGGATAGTAAGTGAATGTACATTACTTAGAATTTAACTTCCGAAATTCGAGTCTTTGATGAGATCTAAAGTGTGACTATTGAAAATAAATCGTTCTTCAGTGATGTGCGATATGATGTACGTAAGTGTGCTGTGCGATATGTTTGTCATGATGATGTTTTAAATTATGTTGTACAAGGTTATCACGTCACGATTACAGAATGGTTTAAACTTATGAGCCTTCGAATAAGAATCCAAATATATTTGACTTTTAACTTTCTAATTTTTTGCAGATTTGAATTTTCTCCAGTATGGAAGCTTGGAGCACCTTGAATCGATCTGGAGATAACTTTTAAATGGTTTTTGTTGATGTTTTAGTTGCATTAGTTCGCGATTACGGTAGTGTTTTCAGAAAATCCATCTAAAAGGGAATGCCAAAAAATGATTGATTTCCTACATTGTGTATGAGCTCGACACGTGAGGTTATTTAACTATGCTCAAAGAAAACTAGAAGTGAAACGAAAAATATGGCTGATGTATTCGTTATTTGGCCCAGAACGGATGTCACCTATTATATAGGGATTGAAACATTTTTGAAGGTACAGAATGCCTGACTAGACAAAAAGTGTTTAAAATAGATTTAAGGTTGTGTATGCTGCCACATATCGCTTCTATTTTATATTCATACCTGTATTTACCACTCCTGGAATTGTAGGATTTGTGATAGGTGAAGGTGTTGCCAAAACTGCAATGGAGGAAAGCTCTACTTTAGATGACTTACTCTCAAATTAATGGCGTTATTATTAGTCTCCCCACAGTTGATGATTTTATCACTTTTATCTTACATGATGTTATCCTGATAGGCAAGTGCAAACAAGGGTTTCATAAGAGGGACTTAGCGTTAGAACTTGCACTTGAAATGATCTAAGGAATCAAAAGGGGATACCTGGACAGCCATAGAGCTCTATTCTCATTCCAATATGTCTCGTCCAATGGAGCGGCAGTATCCTGATGTAGCGTGCTGTGATTGGCGGGCTTATTCTGTTAGTAACAATGGAAAAAGCGTCTACATTTCCATCAAAGACCTGTATTTAAAGACAAGCAAGCAGTAATTGTTAGATTACACACGGTCGCCAAAGAGCAGGGTTGCAAGAGGTAAGACACGTATTTGTCAGCAAGCCTAGGCTTTTCCTAAATTGTATCTTATAACCCAAGAGAAATAGCATGGAGCCTTGCACACCCATTTTCTTTGCGCACTAAGTGAAGTCTGCATTTCTTAAGCCAGAATCCAAGAACCCTGAAAGCCATGCTGGGACTCTAATATTGGGGGATAAAAAAAAAATGATAAAAGAGAAAACGCTAATAAGTCGTAGTTCATATCCTAAGGCACCAAGAAAAGATACCGAAAGCCGGGATCATTAAAAGCATCCACTCTTTTGTATAACCCTTGTAACCTCTGTAAACTGTATGTTGATAACTTATTTAGAAATAAACGAGAGGGGTTACAAATAAGGACTTCCGAAAGACTTGCGCAAGTGAGGTTATTATGTCCGACTTTCGCTTTTGACGAAAGTAACTGTCTGTTTTACTTTTAGTATAATTATGTGAGTTATGACGCGTGCTAAAACTCCACAAAGCTAATTTCTCCTTATTCATCTTTATCCTTAAGACAGTCGGGCTGCTATCTTTGAATAAAGGTCGGTATACCAAGACAACAAATTTATACCCTTGTTCCGAAGAAAAATCTTTCAACATCTAAACTACTTTTTCTGTTGTTTCAAAAAAACCCGACTATTACTGCTTTAGCGCAATGAGATCAACTGAACATTGAACGCACGTGTAGCATGATAGCTACAATTTAAGTTCAGAACGCAAGGATCATACATTGATATACCTTTGGTGAAGTGTCGCTTGGTGCCTTGTAAAAATGAAAGGCTACCCCATCACCTCTATACTTAAGCCTGTACTTGGTTACCCAATTGTTAAAGTGGTCTGGAGTGCCTTGAGTGGCTATAGCTGTCACTGAAGTAGAACTACCAAGATCCGCCTGAAGCCATTGGGAGTAGTCACTTGTTTTAGATACCCAGCCCTGGGCTCCGTGTATCTTGAAATTTAACCTGGCGTATGTTGCAGCATGTTCATCCCATTCTGAAGAGGCGCTTATCTTGTCATTAAAGATTTTTCCATTCTCCATACCAAGAGGTGCCTCGCAATCTATCATTGTTAACCGAAAATATGAAAAGATTTAAAAGCAAGTTAGCTACCAGAAAAATATTTTTGCTCGACTATAGAAAGAAACTGCTAAGTTTCAGTGACATTGTTTTAATGTTGTCCTACCTTTAAGGCTGTTGTTAACGACTAGACAGCCATAGAGCTCTATTCTCATTCCAATATGTCCCTGCCAATGGAGGGGCACTATCCTAATGTAGCGTGCTGTGATGTTTGGACTTATTCTTTTATACACAATGGAATCAGCGTCTACATTTCCATCAAAGACCTGTATTTAAATACAAGCAAATGTCAATTGTTAAATTACACTCGGTCGCCAAACAGCAGGGTTTAAAGAGGAGAGGCAAGTATATGATTTGATGCTTGGATTTTTTCCAAAACAGCTTGACAGAATCCAGGAGAAATAGCATGGAACCCTGCTCGCACATTTTTCCAATGTGGATTGAGTGAAGCCTGCCTTTCTTGAGGCAGAGCACAAAATGCAGCCTTGTTAAATGTTTAAATTTTAATTCCTACCCTTAGGCAATGAGAATTTGTACTGAAAAGCCCGGCTCATATTAGACATCCGCTATGTTAGCTTTTTTCGTAAACCGTTGGAACCTCTGTAGCCTGTATATTAATAACTTTAAGAAAGAAATCGATAAGAGGGGTAAAATTAGGACTGCTGGAGGATTTGTTGCAAACGAGGTTACTTTATCTGACCTCCGCTTTCCAAGAAAATAACTTTGTCTTTCCTCCAGTCTATGAGATTATGACGTGTGGTGAAACTCCACGAAACCAATTGCTTTTCTTTCATCTTTATTCTAAAATGAGTGGCTGCTATCTTTGAACGAAGGTCTATTCGAAGTGAATAAATTTACCCTCGTTCCAAAGAAAAATCCTGACCAACTGAACAGACTTGCGACCTGATAGAAACAAGGAAACTGCAGAATGCAAGCATGATACATTGATATACCTTTGCTAAAGTGTTGTTTGGTGCCTTGTAATTTTGAAAGGTCAGCCCATCATCACTGTGCTGTAGCTTGTACTTAGTAACCAAAGCCTCGTCTGAACTTCCCTGAGTGGCTACACCTGTCACTGAGGTTTTGTTACCAAGATCCACTTGAAGCCATTTATAGAACTCATTAGTTCCAGTTTCCCAGCCCCAGGCTAATTTCTGTCCCTTGAAATTTAGCCTGGCATTTCGTGCAGCTTGTCTATCGTTCCGTTGTGAAGAGGCAGTTATCTGCACATCAGAGATTGCTCCATTCTCCATACCAAGGGGTAACTTGCAACCTATCATTGTCAACCGCAGATGTAAGTGTAGTAAATTAGTTCCCAGAAACACTATTGCTACTTGACTATAGCAAGGAAATGGCAAGTCTGTCCAAAACATTTTGCTGAGTTCTTAGGAAATTTAATGTGGTTCTACGTTCAATCCTGTTGATGAAATCAAAAGTGTTACAATCCAAAGAAGGCAATTATGCTGGAAAATGTTTAGAACAATTTTTCGTTTTACTAGGGCAGAAAGGGGTTTGGGGCAATGTAAGACTAGGTATTACAAAGAAGCGCTGTCGGTTTTAGTTTTTTCTCTTTTTGCATGACCCTCTCGGGGAAGGGGGGGTATGTTATTCTTCTTTCATTCCAACTCATAAAACAAAAACAAAGTCTTTAACAAAGTCCTTATTGTGAGCAATTTCTATCTGATTTGCACGTTACAGCCTTGAAGATTAGGTTCTTTCTTTAAAGAACGTGAGATCGACACACCAACAATTACCACCCCCCCCTCCCCTGCCCACCTGCAAGACACTCTCTTAATCATACAGCTAACAAGTGTGTGTGTGTGTGTTATTCCTGCTTCGTAACCCGAAGTGTCAGAAACATTAAACCGAGATTTATCAACAATACTAACAAGCAAACAATAACAGTGACTTCAATGATTAAAATCATTAAGAAAGGAAGCTTACTTGAACATGTGCCCTCGCAGTAGAACGCACTGAATCCGGTAAAGGAGCCCTTCTTATCTGATTTGAATATAAGAAACATTTGATTGGAAGATGAGTGGATTCCTCTTTTTGATGGAGGGCTACCTCCGTAGAATACTCCCAACGCCTCCCCAGTGCTATTCGTGCCATCATACACGTATAAAGCGTCCGTGTTATTCTCATTTTGTAAACTAAAGTTTGTGAACATCAAGTGAATTTGTTGCGCTGCGCTGACCGTGATCGTCCAGGAGCAGTATTGGCCACCCTGGTACTTCCCTGGATAGTTTGGTGAGTGAAAACTTCCCATGACTCCTGTTAAGCTTTCGTTGCATCCTACAAAAAAGACTCACTTTGAACATCTCCCGCTTAATATGTAAAACGAATTCCAATACAATCTTATCCAAAGGACCTTAATTAGTTATTCTTGAACTTAAGTTTCCTCGATGTTATTATCTATTTCTTTAAAGTTGTACGTATACGTAGAACAAACGGTACGTATGTCCGATAAGGAAGATTACTACTTGGACCTAAGGATGGCGCAGTGGCGAGAGCACTAGCCTCCTATCAATGCGACCCCGGTTCGATTCCCGAAGACACTAAAGCCACATTAGGGTTGGGTTTGTTATTGGCTTTCGTCCCTGTTACGAGGGTTTTCTTCCGGGTTCTCCGTTTTTCTTTCCTCCATAAAAAGCAACACTTCCAACTTCCAATTCAACAATTGACGGTCACCCTAATTAGATTCGTGTTATCTTGGTATTACACTCCCTAAATATTGTTATTTTAGTACAAGTTTAGAAGTGTGCGGTAGCTTGCTTGACAAAAGAGAAACAAAGACATACGTAACGCTGGTATATAAATACAAATAGTTTTTCATTGCAGCTAATCACGATGGAAGATTACAAAAGATATGTTTCGCTAAGGAAGGTTGAAAAGATAATAAAGCTCTAATTTGATAAAAGACGCCATACATTGCTTCGTATTTTATCACGTTTTAGAATTATTGTTCCTTATTATCTCTTAAAAATGCGGGGTTACCTCCAATTTCCGTTTTGGATTCCAGTAACCTTTTCTAAGATCTGCTTTCCCCCCATAGTAATAAACTACACAAAAGTAACGTCTTTTATTTGTGAGAAGGTCACCAACCTTTACAAATAGACTGTATTATTTCATTTCTGATGACAGCGTCTAGCTCTAAGAAGTCGACGATGTAAACATTGCGTGAATTTTCAGCCATCCTCTCCAACTCGGCGCGGTAAGAGTTAGTACCAACCCCAATGGCCAATATGGCAGTTCCTTGGTTTCTAAGCGCATCTGCAGGAGGTCCTATTTCATCATTTGCCTTTCCGTCTGTAATGACGATACAGACATTGGGTATAACTTCCCTGTCGTGGCTTGGTGTGTATATTCGCTCCCTTACCAATGTAAGAGCTCTCCCCGTGTATGTCCCCCCAGAAGGATAGATAATCTGATCTATGGCTCTGTCAAGGCCTGCATAGTCATAGTGAGACTGTAAACCAAACACTTTTCTGACGTACACACGTGAGGAATAGATGACTGCTCCAACATGACTTTTGTCAAAACCTACTCTGAATCCCCTGTAGAGTTGCTTAATGAAGTCTTTTATCCTGTTGAAGTTCCCTTTTCCTGCCTGTTCGATACTCCCACTGCCGTCTATCACAAACACCAGATCAAAGTCTTTGTCGCAGACTGAACAGAAAATAAAAAAGAAAAAACCTCTATCATTTGTTCACCACAGACAGTATCACTGCTGCAATCTTACGAACATCTTATTTCGTTGGACTCGTATATCACGCATCTCTATTGTTTCAGGTATAAGATTTATTGTTTCTCTTGTTTGTTGATTGCTGCTCCACCATAGGGAACTTAAGCACAGACGGTTTTCACGCCATCGCGTTTGTAACGTCAAGCCACAGTCATCAACAAGAGCTTTTCCTGTCCGTGGTAAGGAGCAAAACCTCGCCAAAAAAGGAAACATTTTACAAAAACTTACAAATTACAAAAACTGCAAAATCGCACCATTCGGGTTATAACAAAGTGTGATTACTATTCTAGCGCTACCGCCCTCCGCGGGAAGCTGGTAACGGATAATCTCTGTACCAGAAGCCGAAAAAGGAAAAATTGAATTGATGTTCAAAACTTTAAATGATCAGTCTCCGGAGTACCTGAAAGACCTATTTAAGCCCCTCAGCACGGACTATGGACTTAGGAACAGTGATAACAAATTGGCTCTGCCTAAGTCTCGTACTGATCTTTTGAAACGTAGTTTCTGCTACTGTGGGGCACATTTGTGGAACAGCCTTCCATCTAACGTCAGAGCCATTAGATCTTTTACTAATTTTAGAAATGAGATAGATCGCCAATTGTCCTCCTCGTACTCCCACACGGCAAACATGTAAATCAGTTTTAGTTTTAAATTTTTATCTTGTTACTGATGTTTTTACCGTGTCTAAATAAAGTGTATGTTATGTTATGTTATGGGTGGTGTCCACTAATACAGGGATATTTTTGCGCGGTTTAAAACTATGCGGAGAAAGCAGAACTTAGCAAATGCTCTTAGTATCTAAAATGAAAATTGGGATAACCATGCATTTTTCAGAGGCAATAAGGCTTCCATTTGATGAAAAATGCTATAGATTGCCCAGACATACAGCTTCCACTGTATAACTGAATTTTCATTTCGGAAACGCACACTAAAAAAAAAATAAATAAATAAAAAAAAATATTCGGAGTCAGTATATTAAAATCATTTCAGTTTTCCGTTTTCCATTGCAATGATTGATCGAGTCTTTGGGATTAGTGTATGGCCTTTTGGCATGAGTTAAAAACATAGGACCCTTTGTTTTAACCTGTGGAAAGTATTTGAGTGTTCCGATACACTTTTTTTTTTCAACCGATCAACATAAAATTAACAGCAGCAGGGCTGAAGGAGGGGGTAAAGTTACCGAGTTGAGACTTGGCGAGTTCATATTCAGTAATTCCACAGATGTTTCCTTTGAGGTCCGGAACTTAAGTAGACCGCGTCAGTTTATCCACCCGTTATCTCTCATCAACTACAGAACGAGCGCGATAGATATTAAAACAAACGCGTTTCAAGGGAAGAGTGTCTAACGGATTTTTATACTAAAAGCTCTAGATCAGTACTTTCCTTTGGTTTTTTTTCTCTCCTTTTTATATAGAGGTTAAGGCAAAACTACTGAATACTCATTGATCAAACTTTGAAAATACGCGTGAAAATTTATCTTTAAATATACCAGGAGTTACGCGATCACATTTACCAATAGTTTGCAAAAATGAACGGGTCGTGTTTACAACTCTTGCGCCCTAGGAAATGAAAGCTTAGAAGAACAGGCTTTCCTGGCGACAACTTGAAACGTTTTAGTCGTTCTTATCTACAATATACATAAATTAATACAGACTCTGAGATGCAGACATTACTAAGTTCTTACCTGATGCTTCCAAGACATACACAAAGGCTAACAGGCCTAAAGTTTTCAACCACAGCATATCTGGGAAGAAAAAGTACTTTTGAGTCATATTAACCTGAATTCATTTTATGAAAAAGTTCGTCTATAATTATTTTTCCAAATTGAACATCCTTCACACTGTTTTGTTTCCTTTCATGAGGTCTGACATTGATCACATCATGTTGTGCATTTTTTTAATCACTCCAAGATTGCGGTCGAATCGAGAATGTGTTTACAGCGGTTACCAATAACACGCGACCTACGGCATTCAGAAGAGTCGGATAAAGTTGCGTTTTGGTGGACATCAATCAAACAAAAGTAGCGTTGAAATTATTTTGAATTCTGACAAGTTTCCAAGGTAACCCGGCAAAAAACTAAGAATTTTACCTCGCTAAGAGAAGGTAAACTTTATTTAAATTGATTCTCGAGTCAGATCAAGCGCAAAAAAAAGGCATTTTTGAATTAAAAATTTCAATTTTCACTGCACGTGATAATTTACTCACTGGCTCGCATCGCTGATTTATTATCAGGTGTAGCGATTTCAAATGTTTCATAAAAAATACGGCTTCGTCTAAACAATGCCCATTTTTTTAGATAATCTGGATTGGAAATCAACTTTCATAAAGTTTACCATCCGTCAGCGGATAAAACTGTCAATTTCTTGGTTCTGTTGCATTAAAATGGTCTCAGAATTCAAAATAATTTCAAGGGCTTTTCTATGATTGACGTCCACCAAAACGCCACTTTGTCGGAGTCTTTTGAAGGCGATAGGTCGCGTGTTATTGGTAACCGCTGTAAGGCTGTACAACTTATCAATGCTACCAAAAAATCTGGCAAAATGTTCCCTTCTTCATTTAGTACACCCTAGTAGGGAAATTAAATCTCTAAGACTTTTTCTCATTTTTTTTTTAATGTCAGTTATCATTCTCACTATCACCACCACCACTAGGATCATCAACAAAAGTAAAAAAACCCGAGGTCTATTTAACAAATTATATTTTCTCAATTTAATCCTTAGAATGATTTGGTGCTTATTCTAACAACACTTATACTCCGTGCACGTTTTCACGTCTTCGTAAAATAAATTTATTTTGGTAGTCATGTCAATGAGAAACATGCAAATTACGCATTTTGACAGTCTTAGCTATCGAATCTCGAAACAATTCATCAAGTATACAGAAAAGAGCCCATGTTAATGAATTTACCAAACAGTGCATGCCTGCAAATGCGGGTTAAAATAATACATATTTCCATAGCTCTCAGCCATGTTTTCTCAAAAAATACCATAAGATGTTGAATATTTTATGTAAATTTTTTAGCGAATCCCTTTGTAAATAAGTTGTTTTCAATGGAAAGATTGAGAAGGTTTTTTATAGCTGGTTCAGAGAAGTAATGATTAGCTTATAAATACGTAGATGTTCTGTTATTTTTTATCGTGTGTAAATAATTAGATTATTATTATTATTATTATTATTATTATTATTATTATTATTATTATTATTATTATTATTATAACCCTTTGCTCCCTTTTGATTACAAACAAACCGCTTGTTCAAACCGTTCGAAAAAAAGTGAAACATATACTTAGAAACTTCAATGTCTACTCAACTGGACTCTCATACTGAATGATTGAACAGCCAATGGAGAAATTCTAGTTAACTATAAGCAAGGAACCGCACAACGAAAATGCTGTAGGTATACGCAGGATCTGTAAAAGATCTCATCAGCCAAAAATATAAATGAATCAAATTTATGCAAGGCTGAACTGCGTAGAAAACTTAACACGACAGCGACAAGATAGAGACCAAACCGAGAATCAACAGAATGCGGCGACCGTGGACAGCTGTTTCGAGCTGGTTGGCTCTCGTCAGCACGGTGTAGCACAGCAAAAAGTAGAACAACAACGCGAGTCGAGTGTTCTACCAAATGCACGTGGTAGCCGATTTCGGATGGGCCAAAATTCAGACATCCGCCCACGTCATAGCGCGTGACTTCGAACAATGAACAAAAGAACTGAAATATCATGTCGCTGTCGTCAAGTTAAATGAGAAAAGCAAAACGTTCCTTCACAAGTACATGGCCAAACCAAGTTGAAAAGTACAGCATATCGAATCTAAAAAGATCTACGGTCCAAAACATAAAAGCAAACTATAAGCAAGGAACCGCACAACGAAAATGCTGCAGATATACGCAGGATCTGTAAAAGATCTAATCAGCCAAAAATATAAATGAATCAAATCCGAAATACGGGATATCAGGAAGCGCACAAAACCGTTCGTGTTCGTGAATACCGTGCAAGATTTCTCTCACATCAGCGTCAATTACTGAATAACTCGACTATGAAAGTTAAATGTGAATAGGATACAACTGAGATATAACTCACCTGGAAGACGAAGATCGATCCTCTTTTTACCGAGACGGAAGTCGAAGCGTAATTAGCATCAATTGCACACACTGAAATAAGGCCCTCGACAGCTGCAAAAGGAAACATCAACACTATTATTTTTCCTACTGAGAAAAATAGCAGCCGCTGGCGCGTTGTATATTTGATCTTAAATTGACGACATTTGGCTAAATTTGTTCCTTTATGAATGACTTCAAATAAAGAAACTTTACTTTAATTCCATACGCTTTGCCGACATTTCAGTTCAGAAAAACGCTTGTATTTTGTGGTTGTGTTTTGCTGGTTCAAGGAACCCTAAAAGTGACAAAAATTAAATGTTAATTGTTTTTTTCGATTGTTATGCATGCTAACTTCAAGTAATTTTGTTTTTTAATCAACAGATGGTTGTTTCTTCTTCCTTCAATTAACGAAGATCAAAGGGAATTGAAAATGATTCGTGTTATGGAAAACCTAGGTTTTCTTTACTGTGCATTTTTTTGCAGAGTAACCGGCAGCGTGATATATCGATTGCATCGTCCAGAATGCCTTTTGTTCTCGCGACATTTACTTAAAGTATATGAAATATCTTAAGTCTGTCATTGTGCCCATGATTATCCAATTAACCATGAGCGGTACGAATTTCATTGGCTGATATAAACGCGGACTGTGCGGCGACCTACGCGGCGGGGAATAGTAGTTTGCTCATTAACATGAAAGGGACTATTGGTAGAAATAATGAACCTCAGTGGCTATGGTGTTCGGTTTTGTTTGGGTTATTAGCCCCTATTAATGTGAATTTACATTTTTCATAAGGCACAACAACTGCCAAGAAAAGAACTATAATGGTTTGCCACTGAATCTTACAGAAAGAAAAAAACTTGCGTGCCTTAAATGGGAAGTATCACGCAAATTTGCTGTCATTTCAAAACCTAAAAATGTTCGTCTGTCAGTAGAAACAAAGGGAAGAATTTTCAAGTTTGTCATAAATTATGACCCCAGTGCAATAAAACTGTCGATTAGTGCCTTTCTCCAGAGACAGAGAAGGCCGGTGCGGATTGAAAGTTAAAAAAAATATTTGGGTAATGTTTTTCAAGTTTTTGCATTTTTGTTTCCAAAATGCGCTAGAACAGATCATGAGTTGTTCCTTTCAAGAATTGAGTTGATTTCTTTCCTCTCGTCATTCTAGAATTATTTGGCAGCTGATTGAAGGTCTTATTTCATCATTTTTAACAAAAGATATCAAAAACCCCATGATACTTCCCCTTTAATCTACTTGCCGCTCATGAGCAAACATTATTGTCCACATAATTGTGATACTGAATGTATGCTAATAGTGTCTCGTTCGACAAGTTAGTTGGAATGAGAATAACTAAAATACAGTATGCATAGGGTGTTCTTTTTTTTTTTTCACCCTCGGAGGCCAAATGATATTTACTTCACGAGTATGCGTTTCAAAAAATCTGCCCATGCTTACTCTTATGTAAGAATTTCAGCGAAATCTCGTCGAAATCATGGTTATCTCGCCAAGATCTCGACTATATCTACGATAACGGTGATCTCGGCAAGATTTCAGTAATTTAAGGCGAATTTTTAGAATGCAACGAGACAGGCTCGCTTGCTTCCGTGACAAGAGCGATCGAGAAAACCAATAGAGGGGTTAAGCGGCAGACGTTCTAGAGGTTACGACTGCCAAACGGAAGTCTCTAGAACTAGTTCGCACACACAGCGCATGTCATTGCGTCCTCGTGGTCAAGTCCAATCTCGTATCCAGAGCCCGCTTTCCTTTTGGTCATTACCAAGAACGCGGACATGTGCAAAAGGCAAGAACTCTGGGGTCGAGAGTGGGTCAAGTCCCGGACGCTAGGTCAAACAGTGCTAAGAAATTAAAAGTTAAAAAATTTGAACATGTTAACTAGAATACATAACTACAAACATTTAACTCTCTCGTTCTAATTAACATGTTCTATTGTACACTCTTTTGTTACCTTTGGCTATTTTGCTAGATTGAGGCGCGGTTCATACGTCGAACTTTACATGAGCCGAACCGAATCATTTGGTTCGGCGCATGTAAAGATCGACGTATGAATCAGTTAGGATCAACAGATTTGTATTTGGGTCGACCCGCCGTTCTATTCGACTGCGCCAGTCGAATAGAACGGCAAAAGTATGACTTCGATTCAGACGTCGAACTTTTACATGTGCCGAACCAAATGCATACGTTACGTATAAATTGTATCAATTATATCTATCCCAGAGGTCTGCGCGTTCCATCGACTTGGCATGCGCAAAGGACTTTACCTCGTGTCACGTAAAGCAAATAAAAATTGTTGAAAAAAGGACTTCATTCTGAACAAGATGGCGGGAAAAGAGGAATGTGCTTGTTCTTCTTGTTTCGAAACAACTAAATATACTTGTATGAGATGCGAAAGATTTAAAAAAAAAAAGAATCTATTCTTGATGTGTACACGCACTTCAAACCGACAGAAACTTTCCAATACAGGCTATATCAAAGGCGAAGACTCAAGACCTCTCAGAACAAAATCTTCAAAAACAATATTTAAAGAAATAATTACTCTATTCAAACAGAGATTACGCTACAGAGGTTACCTCGACAACCTTATAGATAAAACTCTTTCAGAAGTCAATTTCCGCGAAAGAATGTCGGCACTACAAAACAAAAAACGCCGTTTATTACGGAATATCGTCCTTCTGTGCCTAACCTAAAACCGTTCAGATGAGTAAATGGCACTTGATAGAAAATCAGCCTCTGCTAAGAGAGATCTACAAAGACCCTTCCCTACTTTCGTACAGAAAAGGGAGATCTTTGAAAGACGTACTCGTAAGAGCAAATTAGCTTTGAAGGTCATATTCTTCCTATCTCGACCAATAGGAGCCGTGCTTGGCCTGTCTTCATTATTTTACCAAACGAGCTCTTCCATGTCAGAATTCATCTTTCCCGCCATTTTGAATGTTATTGAGCAAAAGCAACAGCCGCTGACCACGAAAATCTATTTTCTCACTTTAGCTTTAAGTTCGACTTCAGTTAGGTTCGACGTCTGAATCAACTGCCGAACTTAATTATTTGGGTCGACCTTAATAAGTATTAGGTTCGGCTCTTGTAAAGTTCGACGTATGAACCGGGCCTTATTGCACGTTTGTTATTTATCTTCGTTCAGTATTACATTATTTATTCAAATGTCACTTCAAATTAATTCTACTTTCACCTGAAGATGGTCGTTGGACGACCGAAACATGTCTTGTAAACTCAAATGTGTCGTTATTCTTATAAAAATAGTTCAAGTAATAAAAATGAAAGTGACTTTTGGTGTGAAGTGCATATGGTCAAACAAGAAGATTCAACCGAACATACGGGATATCAGAAAAGCGCACAAAACCGTTCGTGTTCGTAAATACCGTGCAAGATTTCTCTCACATCAGCGTCAATTACTGAATAACTCGACTATGAAAGTTAAACGTGAATAGGATACAACTGTGATATAACTCACCTGGAAGACGAAGATCGATCCTCTTTTTACCGAGACGGAGGTCGAAGCGTAGGTAGCATCAATTGCACGTACTGAAATAAGACCCTCCACAGCTGCAAAAGGGAACATCAAAACTATTATTTTTCCTACTGAGAAAAATAGCAGCTGTTGGCGTGTTGTATATTTTATCTTAAATTGACTACATTTGGCAAAAGTTGTGCCTTTTTGAATGACTTCAAATAAAGAAACTTTTTTTATTCCATACGCTTTGCCGACATTTCAGTTCGGAAAAACACTTGTATTTTGTGGTTATGTTTTGCTAAGCCGTAGGTTCAGTGAACCTTAAAAGAGAGAAAATTAAATGTCAATTGTCTTTTTCGATTGTTATGCATGCTAACTTCAAGTAATTTTGTTTTTAATCAACAGATGGTTGTTTCTTCTTCCTTCAATTAACGTAGATCAAAGGGAAAATGATTTGTGTTATGGAAAACCCAGGTTTTCTTTGCTGTGCATTTTTTTTGCAGAGTAACAGCGTGTAATATCGATTGCATCGTCCAGAATGCCTTTTGTTCTTGCCACATTTACTTAAAGTATATGACGTATCTTAAGTCTGTCATTCTGCCCATGATTATCCAATTAACCAGGAGCGATAACAATTTCATTGGCTAATATAAACGCGGACTGTGCGGCGACCTACGCGGCGGGGAATAGCAGTTTGCTCATTAACATGAAGGGGACGAATGATACAAATAATGAACCTCAGTGGATATTGTGTTCGGTTTTGTTTGGGTTATTAGCCCCTATTAAGGAGAATTTACATTTTTCATAAAGCACAACAACTTTCAGGAAAAGAAGTATAATGTTTTGCCACTGAATCTTACAGAAAGAAAAAAACTTGCGTGCCTTAAATGGGAAGTATCACGCAAATTTGCTGTCATTTCAAAACCTAAAAATGTTCGTCTTTCAGCAGAAACGAGGAGAGAATTGTCAAGTTTGTTATAAATTATGACCCCAGTGCCATAAAACTGTCGATTAGTGCCTTTGGCCAGAGACAGAGAAGGCCGGTACGGATTGAAACTTAAAAAAAATATTAGGCTAATGATTTTCAAGTTTTCGCATTTTTGTTTCCCCTAGAACAGATCACGAGTTGTTCCTTTCAAGAATTGAGTTGATTTCTTTCCTCTCGTCATTCTAGAATTATTTGGCAGCTGATTAAAGGTCTTATTTCATCATTTTTAACAAAAGATGTCAAAAACCCCATGATACTTTCCCTTTAATCTACTCGCCGCTCGTGAGCAAACATTATTGTCCACATAACTGTGATACTGAATGTATGCTAATAGTGTCTTGTTCGACAAGTTAGTTAAAATGAGAATAACTAAATAATCCAGTATGCATAGCATGTTCTTTTTTTTTTTTTACCCTCGGAGGCTAAATGATATTTACTTCACGATTATGCGTTTCAAAAAATCTGCCCGTGCTTATTCCTTTGTTGAATTTCAGCGAGAACTCGTCGAAATCGTGGTAATCTTGACGAGATCTCGCCTATCTCCACGATAACGGTGATCTCGGCAAGATTTCCGTAATTTACAGCGAATTTTTAGAATGCAACGAGACAGGCTTGCTTGCTTTCGTGACAACAGCGATCGAGAAAACCAATAGAGGGGTTATGCGGCAGACGTTCTAGAGGTTATGACTGCCAAGCGGAAGTCTCTAAAACTAGTCCGCACTCACAGCACATGTCATTACATCCTCGTGGTCAAGTCCAATCTCGTCTCCAGAGCCCGCTTTTCTTTTGGTCGGCACCGAAAACGCGGACATGCGCAAAAGGGAAGAACTTTGGGGTCGAGAGTGGGTCAAGTCCCGGACGCCAGGACGAACAGTGCTAAGAAATTAAAAATTAAAAAATATGTTTGTTTTCTGGTCTGTACATAACATTTTAGCGAAAAATGATGTATTATTCCCAATTGCTGCTAGAGAAAGTGAGCCATAAAATTGATTTTCGGCACATTTGTGAATACAATAGCTAATGATCTTTCCGCTTTTGCTAATTCTGGCTGAGTACAATTCAGATAATCTTAGCTATATTATTTTTATTTAAAATCTCCATTAGCGTATTCGTTACCTTCAGCATTCAGAACTATTCTCTACTTTTTGTGGCTACTTTGATTCCGTATTTTTAAAATACACATTTTGAAGGAAAATTTGCAAATATTTCCAAAAATCGATACAAATGCTGAGTTCACTTTAGCATTACGAAAACTGTTAAAAACAATTAAGAGGTCAGTTTTAGCAGTGTCGATTTCCAAACAATCTGGCTTGCATTTGGAGTATTTTTTTTTTCGCCTTCATCTGTCATTAGGAAATAGTGTGGCTTATCAAAGCCCTGTCTCTTGCCTCTTTTAGCGAAGACATCTTTCATATATAAGCTTTTCTGCAGCGACGAGGAGAAGACGCCCCGTATTTCCAAAACTTCAATTGCTTAAACTTCCACGGGTTTTGGCGCCAAAAACGCCGTACTTGATGCACGCGCGCGCAACGTCCCTGCCGTTCGTGACCTCATAAACGTCTGCCGCTTTAAGGTGGCCGAATACAATTTTCTAGTATACAGGTGTTTGTAAACGTTATTTGCAAACTATGTACTTCTGCGGGCCCGAAAAAAGCATGGTTTAAGATTAAATAAGGAGGAAACGAATTTGATACTTGTTGTTAAGCTAGGTGTCGTTGCCATGGTAACGCAGCGAGCTATTAACCGTCCACAAATAACAGTTTTCCTTAATTTTTCGAAAATGTACTCGTAAGATTTTTTCCATTTTGGTCTCCAGAAAAACTCACAAAGTACTGACATAGTGACGCTGCTTTTATTTAGTTTTAACAGAGGAATCTCCTGTAAATAATGCTTTTTCACTTTGATGTTTTGTGAAAATAACCGCTGTCAGATTTCGGTTTTTGTTTTTAGGCAAGGTACGCTTTAAGAGAAGTACTGTTTTGTCAAATTTCAGAAAATTCTAACGAGCGGTTCCTAAGAAAACAGTACATTTCCACTAAAACAACCAGTCGCAATTTTTTGGTTAAATGCGCATGCGTGGCTTTAAATTTAGTTCTTCGTGAACTCACTTTCTTTGTTCGGTGATGAAAGAAAAAGGGTTCACAAACGAGAAACTGAATTATTTTAAGAACAAAACTCGACGTTGTGATCCATTCGATATAATGGATCGCTTTATATACGCCATATTTGCTTTCCACAACCCTAGCGCGTGCTAACCAGCTATCGAGCTCGCCGTCAAGCTAGCGCAAACTGTGTGCGGCCACCTTAACATGAAAGGGATGAACGATAGAAATAATCAACTTCCGTGGTTATTTTGTTCGGTTTTGTTTGAGTTATTAGCCCCTATTAGTGTGAATTTGTAAACCACACATTTGTCAGGAAAGAACTATAAGGCTTTGCAAGTAAATGTAATTTAAGGTACTCGCCGTTCGTGAGCAAATATTATTGTCCGCATAATTGATACTGATTGTATGCTTACAGTGCCCCTTTCCACAAGTTACGTTAGTCTGTCAATTAAGATCATAGTTAATAAAAGGCAATGGTTATGAAGCCTGACAAATTTCTTTGTTTAATATATGTTTTTGTTAGCACTTTTGGCCTTGAGTGTGCACAGACGACAATAGATGTTGAAATGTGTTGGAGCAACACTAAACAATACAAACGTTCCTTTTAAGATATTCAGCTGTCGTAGTATGAACATTAAAACAATTGATTGGGCACGGTCGCGGCCCTCACAACATAAATTGCAGCACCATTGTTTCAATGGTAAGGTTTCATAACCAGTCCCTCAATTAACAAGAACAACAACAACAACAACAACAACAAAATGCACTTGTTTATTCCTTTGTAAGAATTCATCCAGCTAGATCTCGTCGATATCATGGTTATCTCGCCGAGATCTCGCCTATCTCCGCGTTAACGGCGATCTGGTAAGATTTCAGTAATTTACAGCGAATATTAGAAGGCAACGGGACGGGCTAGAAATCGCTTGCCTCCGTGACAAGTGCGATCTCGACAAGAAAATCAATGGTGGGGTTCAGCGGCAGACGTTCCAGAGGTCACGATGGCCAACGGGAAGTCTCTAGAACTAGTCCGCACACACAACGAAGGTCATTCGCCCAGAATGCCCATTGTGCTTATTGTTGCCCAACATTCGTTCAACAAAAGTTTAACGGATGTTGGGCAAATGTTGGATGAACGGAGCGTTCAAACGGTTTCAATGCCATTCAATATTTCCAAGAACGAAGAAAATGTTGCATCGATGTTGAATGAAAGTTTAAACCAATTTAAATTTCATTCAAAACATTTTCAACAAGCTTTTAACAATGTTGAACGACCTGTTCAAACGCCCCCGAAATTTGGTTCAACAACTGTGTTGAACGCATGTTGAAGCAAATGTTGAAACCGCTTATACGGGCCTTTATGCTGCAAAAGTGTCACAACCTTATGACTAAATCTTTCAGTAATACCACTGTCAGGAAAAGAACTGCGAGGTGTTTTAATTGAATCTTACAAAAAGAAAATAACTTGCGTGTCATTAGCTAGTATACTCGCCGCTAGTAAGAGAATGCATGCAAACAGTGTCCTTTTCCACAATTTGGTTATAATAAGAATGACTAAAAGTGCAGTATGCATGGTATGTTACATATGAATACTCATGAAATGAAAGAAAATTTTCGAAATAGTGCCTCCGAATGCTTGGCGCAAGCAAAACCACATTCAGTTGTTCGGGGAGGGCTTGTTTCAAGGAGATGAAAAGGTGGATCGCTGATATAGGTCGCAGCGGAGAATTTGCATTTCAAAGCTGTTTGGATTTCAGTGCCTGAAATTTTCCCATTATTTTGGTTTAACTTTTGTGTCTTTTGGGCGAAGGGCGAGGGGCGGGAAGAGGGGGTAATTAAATTCCTAATTTTACGTCAATACACGAGAAATGAACTTGTTGTTGAATAAATTCTAGAAAACAAGGCCTTCAACCTGTCAGAAGGCATGTTTTTTATAAATCCCACTTGGACTTTGCCTAACATGCCGTTTTTTTGTTATGAAATGCGGCTTTCATCTCTTAGGGCCTCTAGAGACCAGGGCTGGGTTGTCAGAAAGCCGATTTATGCTAATCTCCGATTAAAAGTTAACCGAGGTTTTCATCTCACTCATTAAAATTGATTTTAAAGGCTCATTTTAAGCTAATGGTAGAGAAAAGTCTAAGGCAAAACTAAGGGACAAAAATCTTTTGGACGAATCCTAATGGATTTGTAAATATACTCAAACCAAAGTTCACGTTAACCCAGGATTAGCTTAACCGGGCTTTGAACAACTGGGCCCAGGCAAACTGTTATCGATCACTTTTCAGTTGTCGATGACAAAAAGTTGTCGATGACAAAACATCTCTTGTGTGAATCACGTTATTGACTACAAATATCGAAAAATAAAGTCATTGACAACAAGGTTGTTTTCTTTTTCAGAAGTTGAAACAACTTTAGTTGTCGATAACTAAAGCGGCAGTTTTGTTATCGACAACTCGCTTTCTCCCTTCTGTGGGTAATTCATCGATTACTTAAGTCTTTTTAGCCATTTTCTACTCGATGTACCCTTGCACATTACTAGGCTACCTCAAAACATACAGGTTTTCGACAACTAAAACTTTTGGTGTGCGAAAACGCATTTACGAACACTTAATAGATGTCGATTCAATTAAGTTGTCGATTGGAAATGATTGTCGATAATAATTTGCCTCGTCTATGGAGGCTCTTAATGCAGTCTTTTGAAAAGTCAAATTCTACCAGTTTGTTATCGGTGGTAACTCAATGAGACCTCAATCCTACTCCCTGGTGGTCCAAAATGTCACCCAGACAACTCTGGAGCCGTGCTATGTAGAAACTAAACGTAGTCAGAATGCCGCTTGAGGGCTCAGTTAAACAGACAATATTGCCACGATGACGTCGTGCTATATGGCTTCCGAACCAGCATTTTTCTAATGAAAGTGAACTGTAGCGCAGTTTTCAAAGAGGTCTGATATTTTAGGGCAGCATTAAAGCCGGAATCCGGACTTCGGAATCGGAAACTACAATCCAGAAGAATCCTGAAATAAGTTTCTTAGAACGGAGAAACAAGTAAAAATAAACGATAAAACCGAACAACGTTTCGGGGTCGTCATGACGCCATTTTCAGGTTCGAGGTAATAGAAATAAATGAAGTCATGACAACCCCGAAACGTTGTTCGGTTTTATCGTTTATTTTTACTTGTCTATGTATAACCAAACCTTTACTTATAAGAACGGAAAGAGAAATATTTAATGATGAAATATATGACTTGGGGTAAAAAATACGGAATAATAAAAAACTTAAATCACTCTTTGGAATAAAAAAATACGTTGTTTTTAAAGGACGCTGTTAGGCCGCAAAATGTAACAATTAACGCAAAATGTAACATTAACGCGAAATGTAACAACTTTTGACGCAAAATGTAATATTAACCCGAATTGTAACAACTTCTAACGCAAAATGTAACAAATCCTTTAACGCGAATTGTAACAACTTTTTAACGCGAAATGTAGCAACTTCTTTGACGCGAAATGTAGCAACCCAAAATGTAACAACTCTGGCCTTGGTATATAAAGAGGGAGATTTAGACATATTAGCCTTCTTGTCAAGCTAAACATCTACTGAAAAGCAAATTATACAGACCTACTGGTCACAAGTCCCGTTGAGAGAGGTTGTGGAGCGGTATTTAGCAAAACGGGATGTGGTCGCTAACGAGAAGTGGCCGCTAAGAAAGAGTTAACTGTATCAAATAGAGTCATTCGGTTTAGAAAGATCGATGTTTTCTCTTGAATTAAAATGTTAAGCTAAGAAATCGTTTAATGAAAAGAGGAGAACATTATTCAGGAGCGCATAGAATAAAGAGCGTAGAGTGGTAGAACAACTCTCTTACCCTTGTTAAATGGCTGATTAAATTTGATTTTTAGCTTCTCTTTACTGTAAGGAGCGGTAAGTTAACTTAGTGCATACTTTCTTCTTCTTTTGTTTCATTCATTTTCCAGTTACCCCATTCCAACTTGTTTTTAAAAAGGCTGTTAAATTTTTCGGAAGGTCGCGAAGTAAAACTTCAGGCCAGAGAGGGGGAAAGTTCCAGGTAAGTCAGTAAATCGGAACCGAAGCGCGCTAGGGAAGCGGAGTCTGCTGAACATCATTTGGTGGATTGACCGATTTAATCCGGGTTGTAATTTTTTCATTTATTCTCTATGATTTACCCATAAATACTGAATAATTGTCGAACTTCCGAGCTTGTCATGTTGCCGTGGGATGTTTGTCATTGGTGTGTTGCTGCGTAATTAAACAAGCTGCAAACTGAGAACATAATCTGCTGGCCATGCAGAATGAAACCTTGTGAACGTTATTTTTCTGTAGGTGATATTTGTGGTCTCAAGAAATCTTAATATAGTTTCAAAAGCAAGATATAGACTATGAAATTTATTTTCTTTACTGCGTGGGCGATCATTTTGACAATTTTTAACCGCGTGAAAAAACTCTTTGTTTTATTGGCGGAAAATGATTTAATTAGATTTTTATCTCTGATGTCACGAATCGAAAAATATAAAATTTGCGTTTGACAAGGACGTCACTTCATTCCAACTAAACATTCTACTTTTTCGCTAGCAGTAAATGTTTAGATGCCGTATTGTAGTTCCCGATGATTCCCGATTACGGTTTCCCGTTGCCGGTTTCCGGATTCCGAATTCCGGCCTTTAGTGCTGCCCTACTTTTTATCCCCTCCTACAAAGGTTGTTAAAGCTTATCACAATTCGGACAACCGGCGAAAGTCCCTTGGTCGGTGAAAGTTTCCTATACGGCGATGTATATCAACAATTTAAACTTTAGTAAGTGAGGTGTAGTCAAGAGGTATACGGTTTTTCCTGTGGAGCTTATGGATAACGAACTTGACAACCTTTCATGAGTAACTCTGAAAATAGGCCCTATCACGGTTTCCGACGCCATTTTTACGGGTAGTTGTAGACTTTGTAAACACGCATTTAAGCAAATCAGTGTGATTGAGCCGGATTTAATCCCCGAGATCAAACTCAACATGAACCGACATTACAGATTCTCTCAGGCCCCCTATCCCGTAATAATCCTGTGAGTATCCCGGCATACACTACACCCCTCTTCCCCTAAGAAATAGAGCTTCAAAAGTACAACAGCGTCAAATCAATATAAACTGTCCAATGAGTTCAGATGAATCATTCAATGTAATTCCTATTCTGTCGTCACCCAGCCCCGGCCTGCCGTTAAACAGTCATATACCCGTGGTATACCAGAAGAAGGGGGGAGGGGGGTCAGGGGGGATGTCCAAGGTTCGAATTGAACGGCTCATTACACTAGTTGTTGTTGGCTTTACAAAAATACTAGCTGACTCGGCTTTTTAGCAATTTTTAGCGACATATTTGCCTCTTTAATCACGAAAGAAATTAGTTTTCCAACGATACAAAAGTTTGAGCTGAAATGTTTCGCGAAGAATGTTGCCGACGAATTTAGATCTCTTTACGACTTAATCCAATTTCTGAGATGATTCAAGGCTTTTTGAACAGATACCCAAGAAAACATGCCCTGGTTGGAGGATCTTTAAACTGGTTATAATCCATCCACCATCGCTCGGGACTGGCAAGAACATGGAACTGAATGAATATGAAGACATAATACAAACTCGACTTTTTTCGCGTGGCTGCAGAAAGTGCTGATTCAGCGTTAATTTGGAAGTTGTTCAGTATTTGAGTAAATCGCCAGCTATCTCTGTAGAATAAACAGGGAACGATTAGTGATTCAACGATCATATTTCGTTAGCTTTTATGGATTATTTTTCTTTTTATTCATGTAGTGGAAATGGCGGCACGTTACAACATAGACAATATATCCAGTCAGCATAGAAAGCTTAATGCAATGGACGATTGGGTGAAAGAACAGAAGAGGAAAAGCCACGAGTGAGCAGAGCAAATACCAATTGAAGATGTGGGTAAAGTTCTAGAAGCCGTAATAAAAGGTGCAAAAAAGTTTGAAAGTGGTTCTGAAGTGGAAATTATAAGAGGCGTTTTAGACATCATCTCAAGCATTGCTACGTTGGCAGGTGGGCCTCAGGGGATGGCCATAAAATCCGTCTGCGGCTTTACTGGCGTGATTCTCATTCGTGATGCACCAAAGCAGCCAAGTGCGGTCAACCAACTAGCCAACGCGATGCACAAGGAACTCGTAAACTTCAACAAAAAGCTACGGGACCAGATTTATGATGGCCTGAGAAGTCGTGTGTTAGACCAAACCTCCCAGCTGAGAACAACGAGGCTGGGAGAGAAGCTGGACGATCCAAACTTATGGAATGACTTCACTCAGTTTATGGGTGAGGTGGCCAACAGGTTAGAGTCACCCCTGCCATTTAAGTACGACGAACAGTCCCTTACAAAAGATCCTGACGTGGCAGATTTTGTGACGGATGTGGTAACTTACTGCCAGGCTTACAGCTGCTTCATGGCACTTCTAATGGCTGCCAAAGGAAAGTTTTCAGAAATGGGGAGCGAATACGAGGAAGATGAAGCAGCAGCAGATCGAAAAATTAGCTGTCAGAGAAATGATGCCGAGAAGAAACTTGGTTTTCTTTCCGATAGCAGATATTTAACATTTCTTGAAAGCCTTCCGTACGAGGGTGAAAAACTGACAAAGATCCTCGTTTTAAGTGTAAAATTGTCTGCTAAAAGGCTGGTAGAAGTGGTAAGAACCAGCTTAAGCATGTCCCGAATGCCTGATTCGACAGACGTTGAATCTGCAGCAGTGAAAGTATCTCGCCAGTCGGTGAAGCTGAAGCTAGACCACCGCCGTGATCAAGTACCTCCTGGGAATGGTTTGTCAAAGATGGTGTCAAAGGTGATCCGGGCGCCATTTTGGGTTCAGTTCATCATTGAGACTGACTTCCCCATGAAAGTTGTTTTAGGTCCAGCCGGGCCAGGCGGAAAGCCGCTTTTTGGAACCCTGAGGCTGAACTTTGTCCAGGATGTCCAGCCTCGATCATCATACCCACAAGGATGGTCGGAACCATTTTATTTTTCTACTGGTGGTTACGTCATGATTTACCTGAACGGAATCATGAGTTCCGGGTTAGAACCGCCTAAACATGATGTCAGAATAATAGAGTTTGCTTTATCGCGATTAAGCGGCCGGTTAGTTCACCGTCGAGAAATCAACATTCAAGACAAAACTAACGATGAGTTCACCCGCGGCCACGACGCCTGCGACGCAATGATGAAGCGTGGTGAAACAGCCAACACTCTGTACTGGTTTCATTATGCGAGCAGAGATAGTTAATGGATTTCGAATGGAAATTTGGCGATTCGTCGTTCAAGACTTTGATCCTCTTGCATTACAGGACTAATGAACAGCGCAGTACTGCGTGCAATGTTAACGCCGTGTTTTGGCCGAATAGCCTCAAGGCAACTGGACATTGAAAGAAAGTATCATGTATTTTAAGAACTGATTTAGATTAGCGATAGACATAGGCATTGTGATCCTTTGAAAACTATAGTAGGCGAGGATGGGATGACATTTTCTGCTGTATTACCTGACAGCCAAATCACGTGTTTATGATCGAATAGCTTCAGGGCAACTGGACATTGAAAGAAAGAATCATGAATGTTAGACAGACATTGGGGTTCCTTGATAACTATAGTAGGTGAGGATGGGATGCCGTTTTCTTTTGTGTTACCTGACAGCCAAATCACATGTTTACAAATCGCTATTCCGGCATAGGAATGCACAGAATAGAGGGTATTCATATTGTGTAGGGACAAGTTCTGTTCATTCTTTCCCTGATAAAAGTAAGATTTACTCAGAATAAAAGGCATTAGCAATTGCGTTCTTTCAGGAAAGTTTTCAGGTTTATGTGAATACGCGGAATTGCATTCTAACTCGGCGTTCTTTGAAACTGGTATTCTTTTCTCTTCATTTTCAAATGGTCTCAAAAGAACAACAAAGAAGAAGAAATAAAACGTATTTGGGGACTAACCCATTCAACGCTCCCATCACTCTTTACTGGCACTTTCCCGCCTTACGGTTAAAGGCGGTAAATAATATCGCGATTACACTTAATCCGCGAATAAGGCCATTTCCGAGTTGCTGTAAACATCGTTATGAAAGCGAGGCTAAGTGCAAAGCTTTTCATAAAGCCTCAACTTCCTTAGTTTACAGAAATTATTAGGGCGCGATTTTTCAAGGGCGGACTTAATGATGGCCGTTCAAAACGGTTTTAGTTTGCCAGTGTGATTACCTTGTATTTTCTCTCGAGTCGAGCAAAGACTACAGCTGGCAATGAATTAAAATAAAAATAAATTTGTGAATTTATAACATTTATAAAGCGCATAATTCCATGACGAAATGACCGAGGTATCGAATGCCTGAGGTTTGGCATTATGCTATAAGTCATATTTCTAAGATTGCTATGGATATGAACTATTAAACAGTTTTAAAATATCTACTTAGGAAAACATTAACTTTGGTAGAAGAGCTAGTTAAGGGTCGTATGTAGAGAAACCATGTAACTGCCTTAGATGTGCTGAGGAAAATAAATAAGTAACCGGCTTTACATTAAAGTTAAAAACTGCTTCTAAAAGCAGAAACAGGAATGAATTTTTGACGTGGTTTTGTGAAGATAATAGAGAGATCTAGAATTACGTTTGCAGCAAAAGGAAAACTGGTATACTGCTACTGCTATTGTAAGATATTGTGAGTATTGTGAACACTGTAAGTATTCTGATAAGTATTGTAAGTATAGCATGATTGTATACGGTTAGTATAGTAATAAGTATTGTAAGCAGTTAATATTGTAGTGTGCGTCTAAGGCTAATAAAAATCTTAAAAAACAACAACAACAACAACAACAAAAAAAAAAAACACACACACACACAAACGGAAAACTGCAGAAATGACAACGTGACCATGTTTATCCTACATTTGCCACTCTTGTTTTTCCGTTTCTCAGTAAAATTGAGTAGTGTTAGCACCAAAGGCCAGAACTGTGTTTTCGCTTTTCTCGTTCATGTACTCATTTCATTTTTATAAACTCGAGTCTGACATTTATCGTAAACGTGACAGATGAGAGTCTCACATCCATGCTACAAGATAGTTTTTGGAATAGATAGACTACCATTTCAGGATTTTTAAAATTCACCAAGTGTCGATCATCGAATTAGAGCCAGTCACGACTATAATCTGCATGTGAAAAATAACGATTCGCAATTAATATTGCTAGAAGCACTTTTTTGTATGCATCCTTATTAAGCGGAATATCTTGCCTAGACACGTTGCGCATGCTAGTTATGTAACTCTATTTAGAAAAGACTGAAGATTTATGTAAAGTTGTAATTATTTTTGAATATTTTTTTAGTTTAGAAAATTGCTTCGTATAGGGATAACCGCACGATTTCCTCTTTCAGGAGGTGTTTTTAAGCATTATTTGTAATTCCTGAATAAACTATTATGTTTTGTTATGTTATGTTCGGTTAGTTGTAAAGTTAGCCTAACAGTAAGTTCAAACAATGGATGGTAGGTTTCTTCGAACCTTTGTTTGTCAGCAAGGAAGAAGATGTAACTCCCCGGGTAGCTAATTACGCGGGATGCCCGGAGGGCCCCGAATAGCGCGTGAGTCATATATGCATCTGCTTCTGCCATGACGTTTTCAGAAAGAAATTTCCGGTATGATTTCGAGTACAGTAACGCAATATTTCAATTGCGAAGGGAGAATAGCTTTAAAAATCTGCGTAGCGTACAATGCAAATAAATCAGGCAAAGCATCACACGTAAATGCCAGTAAAGGCCTCTTGTTATAAGTACGTGATCTCTTTCCTTATGAAATGGAGTGATGTTGAGGGTAGGTGTTGAGGGTAGGCGCTTATTGAAAAACATGCCTGTCAAGATTTGGTTGCCATGGAAGAATGAAATTCAATGAAAAATTACCTACAACACCAAATTAGCCTTTTTTTCTGAAAAAGGGCAAACTTTGGTTGCTCGTGGTCAATTTTTAAAAAGGTTGTAAGCGTTAAATAAAATATCGTATCATATCGTCAAAACCCCACGCAGGCAGCCAACATGTTACCCAACCCTACCCCTCCCCCCACACACACCTAGAGTTAAAGGGCCTTTCACATTGTAATCTGAAATGCGATGCGGTAATTGTAATTATGCTGAGGGCAAGAAAGTTGTCATGAAGCCTGTTTTTCACTCTTTCATTTACCAAATTTTAAGCCTTTTACACAATCTTAATATGACGTTAATAAGTTGTTTTGCTACATTTTAGTAACGAACCTGACATTTCTTTGTTTGAATTACTTTTATAGGTGTATTACAAAGTGTTCTGTTAAAGTACCTTTCTCTTGTATACGTAGAGGAAACGTTTAATTAATCACTCAATATAGTCTTGTCAGTCATTTCATTATAATTTTTACCAAAATTGCTATATATTGTTGTTGTTTTCAATATTATTCAATGTTTACTGTGCAAGTGCTTTAAAGTACGGCAGATGAGACTTGTTCTTTTGACAAGAATGAAATAATTATTAATGTTTGATAAATTAAAGCACTCTAGAGTGCAGCAAATGAGGACATGTCCCCCTAACAACAATGAAATAATTATTAATGTTTCATAAATTAAAGCACCCTAGAGTGCGGCAAATGAGGACATGTCCTCCTAACAAGAATGAAATAATTATTAATGTTCCATAAATTAAAGCACCCTAGAGTGCGGCAAATGAGGACATGTCATCCTAACAAGAATGAAATAATTATTATGGTTTGATAAATTAGAGCACCGTAGAGTGCGGCAAACGAGAACTTGTAGTATCGACCCTGACATTTCTTTGTTTGAACTACGTTTATCGGTATGTTACAGAGTGTTACATAGACGAAACGTTTAATGGATCACTAAATTTAGTTTTAACTTATGTTAACCCTCTTGTTCACTTCATTATAATTTTTTTCAAAATTGTTATATATAATTGTTGTTTAAATATTATTAAATGGATACTGAACAAGGCACTTTAAAGTGCGGCAAATGAGGGTTTTTTCTCCTTGTCCTCGTAACGAGAATAAAATAATTATTAATGCTTCTAAAATTTAAGCTCCTTAGAGTGCAGCAAATACGTAATTTTTGTACTTGTCCTCCTAACAAGAATAAAATGTTTAATGAATTAAAGCTTTCTCAATTGTTCTCGTAAGGAAACATGCATTTTTTTTTTATTAATTATGATCCATTTATTGCGTTTTCCTGATGTTTGCTCTTAGCCAATTTATTAAAATGTTATACCAAATGCTGTGAACTCTGATACAATCACAACGAGTAATTTTGAACTTATAACAATTAGAACGTATGACCAAAAAAAAAAAAATACAACAATCAAGCAAACATGCTTTCCTTTTAGCTCTCGTGTTTCTCTTGCATGTCCTTAGTTAGTTCGAGCTCTCATTTTTAGTCCTTGCCGTATTTGCGTTCGCAGGGCTGTCAACCTCACGTCTTCAAATATGGAGAATATCACTTCCCCGGCCAGCACTAAAGAAACGCCTACCAGATGCGTCGCATCAAGGCCAAATTTACGGGTTCAGTCGTACATTCAACACTACCAGAAACAACGCTAAACATTTCAAATTTTCTTGTCGGGAAGTCGAGTCTACGACAAATGGCAAACTTCGTCAATTGTCCGGGAGATTACACACATAAATCTGGAGACCAGAAAATATGGCTCAAAATGTGGCGATTACAGACATAAATCTGGAGACCGGGAGATGCGGTTCAAAATATGGAGACTGCCGGATTATCCGGGAGAGTTGACAGCCCTGCGTTTGTTATGATTGGCTATTGCTTGAGTTTTGATTTCACGACATTAATAGTTTCAACACAGGTCTGCATATAACTGGTATTATTTTTATCAACTGTTCTAAACCAATGTCAATCATAGGGTGTTTACATGTGAAAACTCGCACGGACGAGTTTCATACCGGTATGACATTATGATTTCATACCGTCTTTACATGAAGGGACACTTCATGTCGTCCAACGTAATCGTGACGCCATCTTGGATTGGATGCCGAAACCTACGCATGCGCCACCCGTTCCAGACTCCCGGGAGAGTGATTTTCATGCCGGAGCAAACAGTTGCACCGCATTTGCACGACATCGACATGAGTTTCGTATCGGAATTAAAATCTCGCTCCGGTACAGTGACCGGGATGAACTCGCACCGGTTTGACTCACTCCGTTATGAGATTCTGTGCTGGTAGCATGTAAACAAATACAGAGCCACAAGAGGAAACCGGAGTGAACTCGTACCGGAATGAAAGTCGCACCGGAAGCATGTAAACACCCCTTAATAAGTTTTAAGTCAACAGCCAACTTGATCAGCGCCGGCTGCGGTTTGAAAACTGTAGTTTCTCTACAGTCGAAGACTTGACCAATTTCACCTGGAGGATACCTTTTTCCGTGGTTCAAGAGCTGGTTTTTCATTTTCACCAGCTGCTGCGCCGAGGTCCTCGACCTTTGAATACTTAGCTGCATCATACGCCGACATGTCCATCAGGTCCAGATACATCTGAAATATTAACAAGGGCCAAATGGAGAAAGAGCGTGAGTGATGATTGGTGATGTGACGGCTCGAGTTCACCCAAGAAAACCTATAACTTAAAACCAAAAACTGAACCATACTTTGGCCTAGAGAGTTTCTATTATGTTAGAATTTGTTTAGCTACCCTTGTTTGGCTAGCCGATGCAGTTAACTCAATTGACGTTCGTAAATATAAATGAGGCTCACATTTGAGGGGCCCGACGAAAAAGAGGGCGTAAGTGATAATTTGGCCTTGGTATCCAAATTGCTCTGAATTCCCTCTAATTTGGTATACATACTGACTGGTTCTTGTGTGAGAAACATGTATTTCCATGTTAACTTAGTGATTTGAGGGCTAGAATACGCCCAACAAGCTTGTGACCTGGCGCTGTCTGGAACGATGACGTCAGAAATTGCCAGATATTAGTAGTAAGAATGCTTGTTGGATTGATAAGAAAAATACGTATCGGGTCACATTAAATTGACACTTTCTCTCATAGATAGATAAAAGAAATCAATAATGTCAATAAAAAGCAAGTATCTACAGATTCTTCAGATCTAAAACTGCAAGTGGGTGGACGTAGAAGTGGACAATATAAACCCTTTTAATCACCTCCTTATCACAAACCTTTTTTTCAATGTATGTTTGCATTGTCATCCGAATGTTTTCAAAATGCGGACGAAAGTCTGGGTTCCAGCTCCAGCATCTTTCCATCAAATGATACCTAACAATAAACAGTTTAAATTTAAAAGCAGTTTGGCTGTAAGTTTTTCATTTCGTTCTTAAATGTTCAAAGAACCATTTAATTGATCCAATTATCAGGGTCTCCTAATTCTGTTAAGCAAGAGAAGAGGAGAGGATAAGAGTCTGTAGGAGCTGGTCAAGTAGATCCCAGAGTGTCAGAAATCTCAAGGAGTTGAGGACCCCCTAGACTTTGCAATTGCGAGGTCCGGAACAGAGCAGAAAGATTTGTGAAGTCAATAACGAATCTTCCCCGGAGAAAGCTTTCGGTGGCGATGGAAAAAATACAAAGTGTTACACGCCGAAAGTGCAAGTGAAAGTGCAAGGTGCTATAACTGAAGATTAGTTAGGGCTGTTGTTTTGGGATGGAATGCCTTTGTACTGACATTCGTGGCGGTGCCCTAAACAGTTAAGGCCTACTCTGGGACCTTAAGTCGCCTTAAGTCGCTTAAAGTCGCCTACAGTCGCCTTAAGTTGCCTTAAGTCGCCTAAAGTCGCCTTAAGTCGCCTTAAATACCTCCGGCAGGGGGAGGGGGAATCTCATATTAAATTGATGGGGGTGATTGCCATACCTTTTAGGGGTTAATATTTGTGGCTTGATACCCCTTAGGGTGTACTAGCCCAGCATGAAGTAAGATCAGTGTCAGTTGTGTTTCAAAATTGGTTTTCGATATGATAATCAAAGAACTTTTATATTGTTTATGTTAGATTTTGCACTTTTTGTGTCTTGTTCAAGCGAAATAAACTTGTCAGCCCCCGTTATCCCTTGTCTTGTTATTCTCTAAAAATGCCCTGGCTTGCTGAAAATGTTGGGAGACCCTCATGGTCCCAAAATTAAGTGCCCAGGGTGGTTAATCAAATAAATATGGTATGAACACATGTGTTTTAAAGCAGGTATGAATTAAGCAATGGATTCAAACTGCACGGAGGCTTAAGTTATGTGCAATTACTGAGGCATGGAAAGGAAAACATGAACCGAATTGTGGAAACCTTTTCCTGCATGAACTTTTTATTGGAATATTTTGGATAACACAAATCAATAAAATGAGCTTTCCTTTTCTGATAAAAAGATAATAATTTTTTTAAACTAGGTCCTAAATAAAAATCAAGAGTCGATGTCTCTTATGAAGAATTGATAAACTTTATAAGCTTTTAAAAGTGCACACTGTGTGAAGGTTAAAATTATCCACTATAAGTCACTTACCGATTGGAAAACTTATCAGGTGCCATCGAACAGTACATAAATGCAAGAAAGGATAACTTCTGAATATTGACGTGCCAAATCCATTCGCGATGAGTGTCTATTTCACAACAACCATTTGACTTAGCATTTGTAAACAAACGAAGAAGCTGAAATGTGCCAGGCGTCCACACTAGCTAAAGCTCGTTCTGATTTCATACATACATTGAATTCAGTTTCTTGCCGCAAATCTTCATTGCCAAAATGTTTCCTGTAATTGACCATTAAGTAGAAATGCAATTCTACGGACATCTTTTCCACTGCGACTGGAAATAATTCCAAAACCTCTTAAAATAAATCCAGGAATTCACAAGTTGCATGCGTTTGAAAGAAGTGTGGGCACTGGGAACAAATAGAGATGAAGAAATGCATGCTGGGACGATCGTCTTTAAAATGGGGGCACCAATGCATGCTTTCAAGGTTTGTGTACATTTTTGTGAATTTGTTATGCGTATTCTTGCTCTGTTATATTGTCATCAGTTGAACGGTATATATTTTCTTTTAAACAGGTAAAACGCTACAGAAGGAGGCGTATCAACATTTTTATAGCTCTTTTTCTGGTATTGGTATGAATTTGGCAACGACGGCCATCAAGCAACATTAGTGGAATTTGGCATGGAGGAATTCAGCTATTGACATAAGTGTTATATTGATAGTGAATGTCACAAAATGCTGCAGTTGATCAAATTATTTGATATAAGCTTGCTAAGCTTAATGTGTATTAAATATATCATTGTGATTGATTGAGTGATTTTTGATACTCTTTACATATTTATTACCGATCAATACTCTTGCTTAATAGATGAATTATGTATCAAAAAATTCCAGATGTGATCACTTGTGGGCATAATGTGCATCATGTCAAATTTTTCGGGGATGATCACCCATGGAGTTTCCTGATACATAATGCTTGCATCATAACAACCCAGGCAATATTTTGTTTCCTTTCTTGGACACATTTTGTTCAAGTCTATGCGTGTTAGTTAAGGTCATATTGAACGCCTTTCTGGGCCTGAACTGGGGTATCTGTACTAAGGACTTGAAATCTTTGTGATGATGAAGCCTGGGTAATTTCTCAGTGATCTTAACAGCAAAATGCATTTTAGGGCTTGGTTCCCTGATTGGTGGATTACAATAAATCATTCACAGGCAAGCACATCCTGTTTGCCTTTAAGGTCAAGGGTTCCATATCCATGTGGGACCTAAACAGAGCAAATTAATTGTATTTGTCCACTGTGGTATATTAATAGGCCTAACTATACATGGGCAACAGTCTAGCATACTCACTGCAACTTGTGTAAAATTCTCCTTAAGTCGCCCAAAATCGCCTTAAGTCGCTTAAAATAGCTTCAATTTTAGTGTGTTTTGCTTAAGTTGCCTTAAATCGCCTTAAATCGCCCTAATTCGCCCAAAGTTACGGCGACTTAAGGTCCCAGAGTAGGCCTCAGTTATATAAACAATAGCCTCCATTTGGCGCGAAAATATGCTCAGATATTTGTCCGCGGACATTATCTGTTCCGAGAAGCGAACAGTTTTCCGAGAGCGAAGCTTGAGGAAAACTGTGAGCTTCGAGGAGCAGATAATGTCCAAGGACAATTATTTAAGCATATTTTTAAAGCCAAATGGAGGCTATTGTGGTTATTATCCTTCAAATATTTTTTCGCAACATGCAGCAACGAGCTTGAGTATTTGAACATTTCGTTTAAGAACAGTTTACCGTCAAAAACGTTTAGAACGTATGTTCTTTTCTGATACTGCTTTATCGAGACAGCAGGTTTATCTCTCCTTCTGTCACAAAAGCAAACCGTTCCCCCATCTTGACATTAATTTTAATTGTAAACTAGACGCACGTTGAAGTTTTTGAAATTGGGGAATATCACTTGGGGAATATCATCGGATATTCCCCAGTTTTAGCTGGGGTATATTCAGTCACGTGAGGCGTTTAGACCAATCGCGCACGAGCGAAAATATTTGATAGATTATATTGGCACATATTATGTAGGTTTTGTGAGGGTCACAAAAGGTAATTGATGTCCAGTTGTTAGGGATCACAATCAAGCAACATAATGCTTGATGCTTTGGGAAGGAAGGAAGGAAACAACCAACAGTTGTAATATCAGTCTTGAACGCACAGGTGATAATTACTCAAGGCAATTGGATTACTTTGTATTCCTGTTTCCCAGTTAGCACTGTCTCTGATTGAGTCATGCAGACTGTTCTGACAAGCAAAACTCACAGGGTGTCGTCGATGTGTGGCGGTTTTGGCATGCGGTAGCCATTTTGCACTTCTATCATTGTTTTTCCCTCTGACCAGTCCGGATATGGAATACCCCCTGTTGATCAATTAAATTTTGTTACTTTCCTAGGTTTTAACCGCTCTAGTCGCCATTCCAGTTTTTAACTTTGAGTCTTCGACAGAAGTCGAACTACGAACTAGGGGGTAGGAGTGGCACAGTGGTGAGGGCACTCGCCTACCACCAGTGCACGGCTTCAAATACCACGTCCTTGCTCCAGGTACTCGGATTTTCTCCCATCCTCAAAAACCAAGATGTCTAATTCCAATTCGATTTGTAAAGTGTCCCCAACTAGTGCTTTGCGCTAAATACAGTTAATTTATTTTTATTTTTACAGAGACCCAGCAATAACAAATGTTATTGTTAAAGTTACTGAAAAAAAAAATAATTAGAAATCAACTTTATTTTGTTGTTAGACATTTTTCGTTATTCCACGTGCGAATAGTTTTGCGATAAAGCAGTGTACCTGAATGTTCAATGAATGCTGTTCATATTTTTGGCTAATTTTTGGTCCTGGAAGATCTTGCAGTGTAGGTATGCCTTTGCTGTACCTGAATAAGTCAGCACAACCATTTTATTTGGCCGTACGTAGATAAAATAGCTTCAGTTCTTTATTTTACTCTACGATGTAATTAAAGTCTTTGTGTAAGGGCAATTTCAACAATAATATAAAACCTACCAATGGTGAATATCTCGTAGAGGACGATTCCATATGACCACCTGTTAAGTAGAATGCATATCAGTTAGAAAGGTTTCTCCAACGCTCTATTCGTATGTTCATACTTGTGAAACATTATACATAATATGCTGTTGCGTACACTGTTAAACATACAGGGGTTGTTTGTTTTGACTTTAAAGTTGGACCTTGCAACTAGCTTTTGGGCGTTAGTTGTCTTGGTTATCTTTTATTATACTTTACAAGGTAATTTTGCTAGTAATGAGTTCAATGTCAATTGTCAAGTCTTTTTCCCATTTGGAAAGTCACAAACTTTGGTGATGCTTTGATCTTCATAGTCAGTGTTTTCCCTTACAGAGGATGAATAGGCTTCCACCGTAAAATTGCCGAGTGATGACAAGCCATACTATGTAGTTTCCAGATCATTACTTAAGGGATTGGGCTGGAGATGAGCTACGTCATCACGGGAAGGTTACAAGGTGTGGGGCTACTCCAGTTCATGATAGCTGAATTATAATTAGTCAGAAGCCCATGACCCGTAGCCTCTATCTCTCGAACTAAGCAATGGAATCAACCCTTTCCAGAGTAGATTAATTTTTATAACGGCTCTCTGGGGACCTTTGGAACGGCAAAATTCCAAATACCCAATAAAAGAAGAGCATTTAGAACTGAATTGTCACACGTCATACTTTTTCACTGGGAAAGCAGTTCTATAAAGGAATCTTCTCGGGAATGAGTTCACGTGAGAAATTCATACAGATAGCGGCTTCTAGTTATGGCCTACTGAAGTGGTTTAGTTATAGTAATTTCACATACACATCACTTTTCGCTGATAGATCTGCAGGATTTCCAAAAAGAATCTCAGGTGCTGTCCATTTAATTGGCATGCAACCCTACAAAAGCAAGCAGCATCAAAGTTATTTAATATACCTGGACTGAAGGTGATAGATAAACTGAATTACAGTGAGTTACGTTGGGATAAAAACTATATCAGACCTGCTTTGATTTTCTCAGCATTTTATCCTTAAAGCGCTATGGTCAAGTCGTGATTATTTAAAAGCTAAACAATTGTAGACAAAAAATGAAAATATAAAATGAAAACATATGTGACTAAATGAAATTTAGGCAAAGTTAATCTCATGACAATACTGATCAGCAGTCCAACTGTGCGCTGGATAGAGGGGCGGCTCAAATTTCTAGCAGGGGCAATTTGTGACACTTGATGCCGCAGTTGGTTTTGTCGCATTGCTCGTACAAAGGTCATTTTTGCGGGTCGTTCTTTCTTAGCTGCAGCCTGCTGTCTATCTACTGCGTTATTTAGCTCGGTCGTTCGTTGTCGTCCCGTATCGTTTTCCTTCAGAGTCATGCCTAATACTCGCAACGCCAACAACAGTTTTTCTTCTGCGGTTTTCCTGCAAGAACACTTGTCTCCACGTGCGGTGGAAGTACCGATGATACAGCCTTTTTAGCGACTGTTGTGGACGCTGTTACGCTTGTTTTATCCTCCGAGAGCTTCAGGATGTCATCCCGAGTGAGCGCTAATCCTGGAGTCGTCATTTTGATTGTACCTTCTCAACCTTCACCAGTTCCTGTAGTTTAGTGTCTTCTCTCCTCAATCGTCCGATTTGGAAGCGCGTGCGACTGCCTTATTATTTGCCTCAGATGTGGGTTTTTCAGTTCCAACAGCCTCCTTCACCCCCTAAGCGACTTATGGCAAAACTACCTTTTTTGTACCTTCTTTGTTACAACTTTTAGTGCGCCTCTTGCCGGCCTCAATCGCGACCCCCGCAACAGCGACTGTCACAGTTCCTTAGCGTTTCACTGGAAGACATTTGCCTCCTCGATCGCGCAGCGTCCCGTCACTACCTACCCCAAATCAACCGAACGTTGTCGGCCAACCCAAGTGAAACTCGAAACGCCGTAAAGCTTCTCCAGCTCCGTCCTCCTCTGCCCTTGCCAAATCCAAGCATTGATAAGGATCTACCGCTGTCGACTGCGACTTCAACTGTTAGTGTTATTGCCTTTGCATCTTGTTAGTTAACTAGCGCTTGTCACGTAATAGACAAGTACAAGCCTCCTCCTGCAACTTGCTTAGTTTTCCATAGTAGCGCTCGTTACCTAACGTTTAATTGTCAGTCTTTTTAGTAGCATTTATGCGCTCGACGCGTACCTTGCCTCGGCTTCGTAGTTCATTGCATCAACATACCTATCATGTTTCAGGCTTATTCATTAGGCTTTGTGTGCGGCATAGTAAACTCAACTGTCTACAGAAGAATTTTAGGGCCTTATTTGGCTCTATTAGTTTGCTAGTTGTGGACTGTGGATAAGGATTGGTTTGTCATCTTCTTAGTGACTCAGCCCGGCATCGCTCACGTTTGTAGGTGCCTCTAGGTTCAGAAGCAATTGTTCTGACGCTTACTCTGCTACAGGACACACGTTAAAGTTTTTTTTAGTTCACTGTCATTTTACACGAGTCCTTCCCGTGCATTTCTTTTTGTTTTATTGCGTCTCCAGCATCGGCCGACTTTCCCAGTGTTGCAGTGACCCCTCTCAATGTGGAGGAATTTTCGCAGGATTTGGCGGGGTCATCCCAATCAGTAACAGGTCGCTTTTGTCCTCCATTGTCGTAGGCAAGGCCTCAAGGAGGGATTTCTCTCGTTCCACAAACTTAGGTAGGTGGTTCTACGACTAGTGGGATAAAGCCCAAATTCAGCCATCCATCACCTACGAGGAGCTCTTCCTAGTTGTAATAGATGCTCATCTGTACGGTCACCATTGGACCAAGAGGTTCGTTCTGTTCTGTTCTGACAATGCTGTTGTAGCTGCAATTCTTCGTGCGAGATCTTCAGAAATCCCAGTCTTAATTTATCTTCTTCGTAAGCTCCTTCTTTCCGCGTGCGTTTCGGTTTTGCCTTTAGCGCTTGCCCCTTGCTTGGCCCTATAAGCCATCTTGGCGCCTGGGGACAAGTGAAGTGATGCTTTCCCCGCCCCTAGCCTGCGAAATAAGATTGCTTAATAATATGTTGTTTCCCGTTTTCGTTGGTAGGGGTTTAGTCAGCTTGCTCGCGAGGCTCAGCTGCCGTTCCTCCTTGCTAGATTCCTCAACCTTTTCCTCGTGCGTGGCTTTCCCTGCTCAACCCAAAGGACCTATGCAACTGGTTAGAGAAAGTTCTGCACCTTTTGTTGCCAGGATAGCAAGCTTCGTGCCAACGCATCACCTTCCCCAGCTTACGAGCGGACCATGTGTTTTTTTTGCGTCTTTCTTGGCAGACTCAGTGTAGCACTTCTTTGTTACAGTTTAACTGTCTGCTATTCGTTACTTACACATCGAGCGAGGTTTTCTTGATCCCTTGCTGAACTGCCTGCGGTTGTAACAGGTCTTAATGGGGATTAGGCGATTAAAAGGTTCCCCTGAAGCGCAACACCTTCCAGTCACAGACAACATCATGGTGGTCATTTGGAAAGCCTTGGACGTTTCTTTGTACGACCATTGCATCTTTTAGGCTGCATGCACCTTCAGGCTTACTTAATTTTGATTCCGTCACTCCGCCGAGTTTACCGTCCCTATCTTAGGTATTCCTTTGCCTTCTCTGCACTCTTCTGTTCCCGATATTTCAGTAGACTCCTCCTTGGCCCCTTGCTGTTTGCAGGCTAGGATCAAGGCTTTTAAAAGTGACCTCTTTCGAAAGGGGTATTTTACGCACATTCTTCAAAAAAAGGTTTTCTCTCTGTGTAGTAGATGCGATGATGCCTTACCTTGTCGCGTACCATCTTGACCGACTGGCTTCTACTTATACTGTCAGTGATTGGCGTCTCAGGGCACTTTTTGAGCCAACGCTTCCAAATCAGTGCAGCCACTGTTGCTGCTCGCAGTGGCTCGCCGGATTACCTGATTCAGGCTCTCGGGCGTTGGACAAGAAGCGTTTATCAGTACTACATTCGCACTCCCTCGAAAACACTAGCCAGCCTCTGGCCTAGCAGCTCTCCCGAACCTGCTTATGGAGCGTGTGTGTGTGTAAGCCGCTTCGTGGGTCCGGGGCTACTCAGGCGTTCCATTGGTGATACTTGCGTGGTTATAGATTCCGAGGTCCCATTCTACCTAGCCTCTTGGTTCACTCCATTTCAAGGCACCCTTGGTAAAGGAGGGGCTGGGTGGTTGTCGTTTAATTTGTATGGTTGGTTGGCAATGGATACCTCCTTGCCGCCAGAGTTCCGCTTGTCTTCACCACCATTGTGGCACCTGTTCCCAAGCTCATCTATTGGCAATGAGTTTAACCCCAAGTGTTTACATTTGTAAGTCTATTGAGGTGTGAATTACTGATTAAATGACAAAAACGTGTTCGATTTGTATTCCCATTAACGCGTGGCAATACAAAAATATAAAAAAAACCCTCCAAGAAGATAACAGTTTGTTCTTGAAAATCGGCAAGACATCGTCAGGGGGCAACAGTTCACAACGCCGAATTGTAAATTTGATGAAAAGTCCACATTCAATTTCAAACATAAGTTTATGAAATTATTTGCTTTAAGTTCACTGTACCTTTTTGGCGTTGCCATGTCCATATTTGAAGTTCTGATACGCTAAACCAAAATCTGTCACCTTGCACACGAAGTTTCGATCCAAGAGGATGTTTCGTGCTGCCAAATCACGGTGGACTACCTACAGAAACAAAATCGTAGCCAAAGTACATTCATTTTGGGTCACAGTTCTTGCTGGGCGAACTTTTACCGAGCCTTGATACGAGAAAATCCAGAAAAGTTATCCCGGTTGACCACATCAAATTTAACTCTACTTTTATATTATTCATTGCCCAAGCTCAATTATTCACAACTTGAATATCCCTTTTTCCCTTACATTTCTTTCTTTAATTTATCGTCTTTCATTGCCAACGAGACACCCTCGCGAGGACGCGAGGGTGACGAGGCGGCAGCATTATAAAGCCGACGCGCGAGTTAGTTTTGTTACAGGCAGAAAAAATCTCGAATGAAAATGTAAGCATAAGGTAAGCATAAGGGAATGTAAGAGTGACATCATCGGTGATTGTTTTCGAGCTAGCCAATGGCATCGCGGTATTTTTTATCTAAACCAATCACATCAGGAGTATCATGATCGGTGAGCGCTAGTACCCAGATTCTTCTTACACACGCGCGAACTTAAATTTTATAAACAATATGGCGGCCTAAGTGGCGAATTTAGTTGTCTTTGCTCTGTTCAAGAGATTTGGATAAGAATAGCAGTGTTTATACGTCTTACTGTATCAGGATGGTGTATAAAAATAGCAAAGATCTTTTTAAGCGCTAGGAAACTTTGCAGAAGTTTTCACGTTTAGAAGCAATCGAATTTTTCCTACGCGCCATCTTATTTTTCGATCCTGCGCGACTGTGTGGAAATGTTCCGCACTAATGGCAGATTAGTTGCTCCGTTGGTGGACGGCGAAAATTCCGACGGCTCTGTCAATCGAGGAGGTAAGAGAATTCAAGTCTTAACTGTCTGTAGGGTGTTTTGTTTTCTGAGGAGGGAGCAAGTTTCTTAAAGTAACCTTTAATCTTTAATCATGATAATATTCAAATTGCAAGCTAATACGGACTATAGTAGGCCAGTGTCGTTATATGTGAATTCATGTGGTCGGTAACATAATATGCACAATAAAGATATCATTCCAAACTGATACACTACGGACCAACACGAATCCTTAATTATAGGGATTTACCAAATATTTTAGATTTCATCGTTTTCTAGTCAAATTGAGTGTTTTTTTGGTTGATGTTTAGGTTCTGTTTAGGGGAGATGCACATTGGAGATGTTTGAATACAGGAGAAATATTTCAAGGCAATTGCAACTTAGCTTTGTGCCATTCTTCTATTTTCTTTTAAATACCGTACTTGTGGCTCATTAATTCAATAAATTGGATTAGAAAGCTCATTTTTATTGTAAAATTCTGTTATTCCTAGGTTGATAGCTATTCTTGTACACATTAAAGTTGTTTATTTTGGTTTTTGTATAAACTCAAACAGGTAATGCAAGGGCCACAGATGTTTCACCTCTAATCTACCTCACAAGTTTAGATCTTATAGACATTCTGAACAACAAAGAATAGCATGAGAGTTTTGCAATGCTTTATTAAACAATGATTCAGTTTGAAAACTGTTTTGTAGTCTGGTTACTTCTTAATTTTCATTCGGCAAGCAACTGTGACAGTTTTGACTCGTTGGCACTCTACTGGCAGGTATTACTAGTAATAATTCAAGTCATTATGCTCATTTTTAAAGCTAATCCGTACTTTACGTGAAACAAGGCACCCAAAGAGTTGGCTCGCTTACCTAAACCAATGCGTTTGTATGAGAAGAGTTTGTCCCGTTAGCCGGGTCCCTTGGAAAGGTTAACTCGGCTATTCAGGACAACTTCGAGTTTCTTATCTAAACAATTGGCAGCGTTAATTTGTAAAGAAATGTAAGAAACGGTGCCTTTCCCAGATGAGCTTGGATAGACCGGTGACCCTTCTAACAGGGAGAACTTTTCTCCATGTAAACAGGACCTTAGAGTGGCCAGGGTCTTCTCCACCTCGTTCCATCGTCATAAAAGTGGAGATGACCTTCAAGATGTTGAGTGTCGGCAACAGTTCATGACCTCTGGAAAATCTAAGAAAATGGCGTCCTCGGGACGCATGTTATGTACAATAAATTTCTTTCCTCATTTAAGTAATGTTTAAAACATGAGCAGCAGTGTTTTATCGGGATTTAAAACCACAAGGCACAGCCGAGTGGATTTTAGACCCGATAAAACACGTGGTGAAGTTTTTTGAACGGCTTCAAAAACATTCTGGAAAAGCGCGTGTCAAGAGAGTTCATGAAACAATGATGCTTTTGTGAACGTTGGAAATTAGCATACGAGAAAAACATTAAACACCGCATACTGATAAGGAGGAGATTTTTATAGGGTTTTAAAACCACTGCAAATGATGTTTTATCGACCATTTAATAGGTCAATGGGCTTATGAATTATTAAATGAGTTTTTGAAGATAAGAAAAGAGTTGAAAAAATGTCACTTGTGAAATGTTCGTGGCTAGTCACAAGTGACATTTTTTCAATTCTTTATTGTATAAATTTCAAATCGCGTACGTGCGGTTGGGAATCCTTCTGCGATAGAGGGCCAGACTGCTAACATCTTGAATTTGCGAACGGGACTTTGAGCGCGATGCTCAACGAGTTTGCCTAGAAATTCTAAAGGTCTCTGAAGAGTCTCTTGGCCGAGACGAAACGCCGCGTCAGACTAGCCACGAACATTTCACAAGTGATCAGAAAAGAGCTTCAAGTTAATAACAAAAATGGCGGACGAAGTTAAGAAACGAGCTCAAAGATGAACGGCAGCAAATTGAGCAAAAAAGTGAAGTTTCGTAAGCATTTGATTTATTTTCTCCGGGTACTCCCGTTTTCTTTTCTCCTCAAAAACCAACACTTCCAAATTCCAATTCGATCTGGAAAGTGTCCCCAATTAGTGCCCTGCGCCAAAATCATTGATACTTAAATAAACTGATTTTTTTATTCGAGGGAATAAGTCTATTTACACAAATAAATGTACGATAACCAGTGCTTTCCTGAATGCCATATATTTTTTTTATAAGAATTATAAAATAGAGTCCGTATTCCCTCAAGTTTGAAGTAGGTAACTCTCCGTTTTTTTTTTCCACGCCAAATTTATTTAAAACTTTGAGTTTTCTTTTAATTCCCTGTTTAAAGGTGTCACATTAACCGCAAATTGTGCTTTCACCTTTCACTTACTGAAATAATTCTGCGAGATTGTTTCAAAGAGTAATTTGTTGAGCCATCTAATTACCGCTGCTCGAAACAATGGGAAAAATATTGTCCATGACAAGTCACAACAGATTGCGGAAGGACTCAATAGCAACTGCTTAGTAATTTCTCCGTTAAAATGAACATACCCCTCTGGATCCAAGGAACACCATTCCACTAGCAATTTGTTTTGCAAATGAGACCAGGTTGTATGTTGTCAGCTCTAAGGTACCACCCTCTCCAAAATGATACTTGTCAACAATTCCTCGGCTTTTTCTCAGATAACCAAGCAAATCTCCAGACGCCAAGTACTCCATGATGAGAATTGGGTGAACTATGAGCAGAAATACAGCAGATAAATATATTATACATAGGTTCCACTCACTGGTGGACTTAAAAGTCTTAGCCATTGGTGCCGGTCTTCAAGACAAGAAGGAATAAAGTGCCCGGGTAATATGGGTTTATGCTGGCCCAGGATGCTATTCAGAACTGGTGTAGCACTATTTCGTTCTTATCTTCTTGGTAATGGGCTCGACTGAGTGACTTAGGTGCTATCGGAAAGGCCCCTGGAAGGCTGAGCATCTGAGTGTGTACCCTACAAAACACACTCGCTGTCTAGAGTCTCACTGCAAACACTCTGGATAATTTCTGTGAATCTGCTGAGATATAAAATAAATAAACAGGGAGAGAATTAAGAGGAGTGAACAGAAATGCATCTCCTTACGTTGTGTTGTGACACATCCAATAAAATTGATAATGTTTGGCTGAGGATTTTCTCCAAACATTTTTCCCAACTCGATCTCTCTCATAAGTGCTTTTCTTCCTTCTTCTCCAGAGGTGGCTACAAGATATAAGACATCAGGGTTAAATCAGATAGGCAAGATGGTCAGTGTGTCACATAGGATGCACTCAACACATTCATTGTAATTGTCTCAGAAAAATTAATAAGACGTTTTTATTTTGTTGTGTTGTTTTGAAGCTTCAAAAGCAAGCAGTGTAGATAATATATAGAAGTAGAGTTAGTTTAACAGTGGGATTGTTAAATGGACTCTAAGGCCCGGTTCATACGTCGAACTTTACATGAGCCGAGCCTAATCATTTTGTTCGGCTCATGTAAAGATCGACGTATGAATCAGTTAGGATCGACAGATTTGTATTTGGGTCGACCCGTTGTTCTATTCGACTGCGCCAGTCGAATAGAACGGCAAGAGTTTGACTTCGATTCAGACGTCGAACCAAATGCATACGTTACGTATAAATTATATAAATTATATCTATCCCAGAGGTCTGCGCGTTCCATCGACTTGGCATGCGTAAAGGAATTCATTCTGAACAAGATGGCGGGAAAAGAGGAATGTGCTTGTTCTTGTTGTTTCGAAACAAATAAATATACTTGTCTGAGACGCAAAAGCTTTAAAAAAAAGAATCTATTCTTGATGTGCACACGCACTTCAAACCGATAGAAACTGTCCAATACAGGCAATATCAGAGTCGAAGCATCAAGACTTCTCAGAACAAAATCTTCAAAAACAACATTTGAAGAGAACATTACTCTATTCAAACAGAGATTACGCTACAGAGGTTACCTCGATAACCTTATAGATAAAACTCTTTCAGAAGTCAATTTCCGCGAAAGAATGTCGGCACTACAAAACAAACAAAAAACGCGCAAAAACATTTTGCCGTTTGTTACGGAATATCGCCCTTCTGTGCCTAACCTAAAACCATTCAGATGATCAAATGGCACTTGATAGAAAATCAGTTTCTGCTAAGAGAGATCTACAAAGATCCTTGCCTACTTTCGTACAGAAAACGGAGATCTTTGAAAGACGTACTCGTAAGAGGAAATTAGCTTTGAAGGTCATATTCTTCCTATCTCGACCGATAGGAGCCGTGTTTGGCCTGTCTTCATTATTTTACCAAACAAGCTCTTCCATGTCAAAATTCATCTTTCCCGCCTTTTTGCAATCTCGTACCCGGAGTCCTCAGGCTCTTTGGCCAGCGGTTAGTCGCCAGGAGAGACTCGGGGGACATCGAATTTTATTACCGTAGGATTTCTGCGGTAAAACAATGGAAACCGTACAGAACAACCAATCAAAAAATTTGAATTTTTTCGATGTCTCCAGAGTCTTCCCGACGTTGCCCCGCTGACCAAAAAGCCTGAAGACTCTGGGTACGAGATTGGCCTTTTTGTATCTTGTTGATTAAAGAAAACAGCCGCTGACCACGAAAATCTATTTTCTCACTGAAGTTCGACTTCAGTTAGGTTCGACGTCTGAATCAACTGCCGAACTAAATTATTTGGGTCGACCTTAATAGGTATTAGGTTCGGCTCAAGTAAAGTTCGACGTATGAACCGGGCCAGATATTACTTACTAAAGAAAACGCAACACGCCTAGACAGCATAGATCAAGTAAACGTACATTTTTTGAAAGCTTTGTAACTTAAATGAAACTCTCCTCGTTGATATTATGATAAGTCTGGAAATTTTATAGAGTGGTTCTTACGTGTGAAGCACTTCGCTGCAACAACACGTTTTCCATATCCTCCAGTTGGTTGACTCAAAGTTGCTCGCCAAACCACTCCATATGCCCCAGAACCTATGACCTCTCGCAGTGCTATACGGTCACGTGAAATCTCCCATTCATTCACTTTATGGCCCAAAACATCCATCTCGTAACCCTCCTCTTCATTTTGTCTTGATGATCTTCAAAAAGAAAAACGTACACCTTCATCAAAATACTCTGCTGATAGTATATATGTCAATTAATTATATATTTAGTTTCATCTTTCGGATATAAATTGGAACATCTGCAGAACCAAAAACTCAATTGAAATCAATTGGATTTTCATGGTGCAGAAAAGTGTTATTAAGGCAAGTAAGGTAGTTATCGATGGGTGTGAAAATAATCCTTTTTACTTACTTCATTTGGTACACCAGCATGTGTCCTTTGTACGCCGCGCGTACCCCGTCTGTTAGATAAACCCTCAGGCGCTGACTTTCATATACAAAAAGCAAATCGAACAAATCTTTTCACCTCGTTCCTTTTCTTTCAAGACCTGTGCCCTGATAGCAAGTGCAGTCATACCACCCACCAAGAGTAATTTTAATAAAATAATCGAAAGTCATTTGACTTACCTGATCTCCGTCTTGGCCTTGACTGTGTTCCCAGTAAGTGAAAAACAAAATGAAGTAAATCAAATAAGACTAAGAATCTATATCGACAGAGACAGTTATATTTGTCGCGAAAAAAAAAAAAAAGAATACAGGGACAGTCGACACTACGACCATCGAGATAATTTAATTAAAACCAACCTCGGCCGCGTTGGTGGAAAAGTATATTTGAAAGGGATTCCTCTGGCCACTTTGGAGGTCATGTTCACCTCAAGACCAAAGAATTAATGGTATTGAAAGTTGAGAATTTTTTAATAAATTTGAGAAATCTCTCACCCATACTTGCCTCGTGAAAAAGACGAGATGACAACTTTTCCGGTATGTGGGGTCTTAAAAATACTCCGTCTAACGAAAATGTAAGTTTACATGTTTTTGTTAATGCTGATAATGTTTAAAATGTTTTTTTTTTTGTTAAATATTTAATTGAACTTGTGATGACATGCCTTCCTTTTTAGCAATAAATTATGTCTTACTTTTGATAATGACGATTTTGTAAATTTTAGCTTGTTGACCTTTGTAATCCAGTCCCTGTACTTTGCAAATTTTTCATTGTCAATTTTTATTGTAAAATTTAAAGTATTAAAGTTTGACACCTTGTAATTCCTGAAGTATGCAAAAATGTGTCGTGTAACATTGTTATTCATATTCCTATTCTACATTTCTTTGGATAATACTATTTCAGTTTAGTCTCACTTTTACTGGCAATCGTAAATCTAAAAAGCTAACTTACGGAATAAAATAAACGGTCCGTGCCCTAAGAATTGTGTCTAATACCTTTTCTTCGACGTTTGCAAATGTACCAGGCGATTAATGTTAGAGATACGACAGCCGACAAAGGCCCAACAATGAAGTACCACTCCAGTGTCGTTCCACTGGAAGGAGTATCTGTAAAGAAAAATGAATTGTGTTGTAAATCTAATTAAAAAAGGACTATTACTGGTCTTCTAACTAGTTTTTTTTAAGGAGTTCTTAGCTTTGAAGCTGGTGCTTTAAGAGCTTGTGTATAAAAACATACAGTAGGTTAGGATGTGGAGTGGTCCTCGTTTGATGCACTAAAAGGTGATATCAACTTCTGCCACCCCAGGGAGTTCTTTGCATAGCCTTGGTTCCCCAGGGACGCATTAGGAAGCTGTCAGTACACTTAGCGTGTCCGAAAACCTCAAAAATCAAGGCTGAACAAGATCTCGACAAACGTCTGGTAACTCTCCTGTGAACTCTCCGTGGAAATGGAAAAGATGGAAGATAGAAAGATAGAAAGATAGAAATCCAAAGATGGAAGTTCCTATTGCTAAAAAGGGCAAAAAAAATACCTGCATCGCAGCCATACAGCTCTATCCTCATTCCAATATTGGTTTCCCATTGTACTGGCATGATCCTGATGTAACGTGTTTCTATTGGTGGGTTTATTCTGTTGTACACAGTATGGTCACTGTCTGTATTTCCATCGAACACCTATATATGTAAAGAGAGTCTGTTTGTCATCAACCAGCAGTGTCACGAGGAGTGGGAAGGGTATGTAAAGAAGCCTTGCAATTCTTACTTTACAGTTCATTGAGCCATGGAGTAATACGAAATTTAGCCTGGAAACGGCCAACTTCCATTGATGCTTTTTATGCAATAGCACTCATCGTCACCTGTCGGCTGAGAAACAGTCGACAGTACGTAAGCCCTCTCCAACTGGCTTGGTCTTGAACAATGAGCTGCAATGCGTACGATGCCATGCTCTGAGAGGTAATTGTTGATTCAATTCATTCCTAGACTTGGCCCCCCAAAATATCCCTGGGGGTCTTCTCCTGTTGGAGGGCTCAGAAAACGCGTAAATATTGGCGGGTTCATTCTTATCCATGCGCAAAATGTGGCTAAAGAAGTAGCACTGTCGCAAGATGAGCTGCAATGACCTGCAATGCGCACGATGTAAACCTCTGAGAGGTAATTGTTGGAGTCAATCCATTCCTAGACTTGGCCCCCACGATCACCCTGGGGGTTTTCTCCCGTTGGAGGGCTCATAAAACGCGTAAATATTGGCGGGTCCATTCTTATCCATGCGCAAAATGTGGCTAAGGACCTAGCGCTGTTGCAAGATGACTATCAACAGCAAAGGACTGGTGCCTGTGAGGATCGTCAATTCTGTCATTGAAGACTTTGTCCAGGCGTTTGATATTCAACATGATCCTGTCGCATGTGGCGAAAGCATTTAGTTTCGCACCCATGTTCTTGGTGATTATCCATGTTTCGCAACCATACAGTAGAACAAATACACATGTTATTCTAAAAAGGCGGAGCTTCAAGTCCAGAGGTAGTCACAGTGAACACCAGAACTCGTGGAGGCTCCAGAACGCGGACCATCCGGCGCTTGAAGTCGTTGAGGCTCCTGGTAACCATGGATCCTAAATAGCGGACGCTGTTGACCTGTTTCAGTGCAATAGCACTATGTAAATTGTTGGATTTTTTATTGATATTGATAATTCTATCTTTTTAATGGTCGCAATTCGTTTCCCTGAAACCTAATAAACAAAAAAAAGTAACTCCTTATATATTAATAGCAGTTGGAAGTTTGAAGTTGAATGCAACACCAAGTAACTGACATACCTTTGGCGGATTCTCGCCTGGATTCCTGTAAAACGTAAAGGACACTCCATCATCACTGAACTGTAGCCAATACTTGGTGACCCACTGGTCGGTTTTGTTATTTGTGGTCCCCTGAGTGGCCACACCTGTCACAGCTGTGTGGCTATCGAGATCGACTTGAAGCCATTGATTGAGGTCGTTGTGTTTTGTCGTCCAGCCGAAAGATCTCTGTTCCTTGAAATTTAACCTGGCATTTCGTGCTGGATGTTTATCATCCCATTGTGAAGAGGCTCTTATCTGGTCATCAGAGATTGCTCCACTCTCCACGCCAAGAGGTGCAGTGCAACCTGATATGACAGCCAAAAATAAAGAAAAGGTATTGCAAGTAGTGCTGGCCTCAGTTTTAAATAAGCAGGTAGTAATTGTAGCATTTTTTGGACAGTAAGGGAATGCACATTACTTAGAATTTAACTTCCAAAATTCGAGTCTTTGATGAAATCTAAAGCGTGCTTTTGAAAAGAATACTTTCTTCAGTGCTGAAAGACATGATGTAAGACATCGGGAAGTGCGACCATACAAGTAATGGGTGTTCGGCGGTCCTTCTTTGTCATGATGTTTAAAGTTATGTCGTACAAGGTTATCACGTTAGCCTGATTACAGAATGGTTAAAAATTTTGACCCTTCGAATAAAAATTGAAAAATTTGACCTTTCACTGTTTAACATTGAGAGTTGTGAATGCTTTTTTCCAGTATGGAAGCTTGGAGCACCTTGAATCAAGCGGGAAATGTTGTTGTTGTTGCTTTAGTTCGCGATGACAGCAGTGGTTTCAGATAAATAGAAGCGAACGAAAAATGTGGCTGACATATTCGTTGTTTGGCCCTAACCTGATCTCCCCTGGAGGAAGTACGGAATGCCCATGCAAGAACTGGAGGTATTTGAAGTAACTTTGAAGCTGTGCTTGTTGCCTTAAATTAGTTCTATTTAACATTCATACCTGGATGTATCACTCCCTGGTCAATCACGGATGACGCAATTGTCAGTTCTGTTTTAGACGGCGAAATGGCATGATTTGTGATGAATGAAGGTGTTACCAAAACTGCAATTTAGGAAAGCTCTGCTTCAGATGACTCACTCTCAAATTAATGGCGCTATTATTGGTCTTATCAGAGTTGATAATTTTATCACTCCTATCTTACATGATGTAATTCTTACGTACAGGTGAGTGTAGAAATATTAGCGGAAAGAATTAGGATGAACCAAGATATTAAGGGAATTTCTATAAACGGAAATGAAATTAAAATCAGTCAATATGCGGACGACACCACACTTATCCTTAATGGGTTTGAAAAATCATTTACAGCCGCTTTGCATGATTTAGAACTTTTCAGTACGATTTCTGGCCTGAAACTCAACAATAAGAAAACAGAGGTACTCTGGATTGGTTCTTGCACTGGTCGTGAAGATCGACTCAGTCCCGAAAAGAACTTGAAATGGGCCAAAGACAAAGTGAGGTCCTTAGGTGTGTGGATATCAACAAACTCAACAATAAGCATGAACAAAAATTACAGCGAAAAATTAGAAAAGATTCGGAGCTGTTTAAGCTGCTGGGAATACCGCCGTCTTAGCCTTTTGGGAGAAATTGTCGTGCTTAAGAGCCTAATCGCTTCACAGATTGTTTATATCCTCTCGCCCTTACCAACCAATCAGCAGGTTTTGGACGAGATCAATAATATTTTCTATAAATTCCTTTGGGACGGGAAGGGGGACAAAATCAAAAGAAGCATTATGATTAGTGACTATGGAAATGGGGGACTAAAGATGATCGATCTAAACTCCTTTAACAAAGCACTTAAGTTATCCTGGGTGAGGAAATACCTAAACAACGATAACAGTGCAAAATGGAAGCTGCTGTTCGATTTCCAATTACAAGATTATGGTGGATCAGACTTCTTCAGATGTAACCTCAACAGAAAAGACCTGTCTAAATATATTAATGTGCCAGACTCTTTTATCGCTGAAATTGTGCAAATATGGGCAGAAATTAGTTTTGATGATAGTGTAATATCTATTGACCACCTTGTCACATTAAACCTATGGCACAATTCTCTTATAAAGGTTGGAAAACAAGCCAATTTATTACAAATCATGGTCCGCTAAAGGCATTCAAAAGGTTGGGCACTTGATGAGAGACAAAAAACAAGTTTCTAGCCTTTTCAGAATTTAAGGAACGTTTTGATATCAACCCGAACTTCCTCGCTTTTTATGGTGTTATATCTTCTATAAAACCCTAAAGGATACGGTAAAAGGGCAGCTCGTCTCAGAAGGAAATGATGACAAGTTTATTGACGTCTTTTTAAGTGCTAAAAAATCAAACACAATAGTTTATCAGAAATGTATCAGCTCTAAAAAGACCAGCCCCAGTAAAACTCAAAATAAATGGCTTGCCGACTGTAATATTATTTGCTCAAATTCCATCAACTGGAAGGCTGCATACAAATTCCCTTTTCGTTGCACTAAAATATCGAAATTAATAATTTTCCAGTTTAAGCTTCTTCACAGACGATTGGCAACAAACGATTTCCTGAACAAAATAGGCTTTAGACAAGATGATCGTTGCTCTTTCTGTGGAGATGAGAGAGAATCTCTTATCCACCTTTTCTGGTCCTGCAGGACGACCATACTCTTCTGGCAAAACTTTCAAGATTGGCTGGTTAAAAATATAACGTCGTTGAAACCTAACAGCTCTGTATCATCAGCCGCAGTTCTTGGTCTAGAGACAAATTTCTTTTCTAGCACAAAACAGTGCTTTCATTTTCTTGTTGCTAGATATTACATTTGGACCTTTAAAATGCGAGAAATAATCCCCAGGATAGAAGGCTTTCCAAGCTTTCTCTCCACCTTCAGTCTTCCGGAAATAACTCCTAACTCACCCTGAATGAAGCTATAGCAAAACAGAGATAAGCTAATTTGAAATCCTTTGTGAAACACGTCTTACACTTGTTTGATCTGGCGAACTTATTGTTATACCTCAAATATTTCCTTCTTTTTGTTTAAGTATAATAAGTATAATTTTAACAGTTTAAGTATATCGTAAGTTTTTTGCAAGACTTTAGTTTCGGAAAAGAAGGCTAATAATAGTGGGTTGTAAATAATTGAGAGGAAAGAAGGAAATGTTTGTATTGTAAGGAATGTGGTATTGCAAGTAATGTAGTATTGCAAGTACTGTAGTATTGTAATTAACGTCGTACCGTAGTATTGTAAGTAATTGTTGTATTGTTAGTACTGTAGTATTGTAAGTAATGTCGTATTGTAAGTACCGTAGTATTGTAAGTAATGTAGTATTGTAAGTACTGTAGTTTTTTTGTAAATACTGTAGTATTGTAAGTAATATAGTAAAGCAAGTACTGTAGTATTGTAAGTACTGTGGTATTCAAGTAATGTAGTAATGCAAGTACTGTACTGTAGTATTGCAAGTAAATAAATGATTAAAAAAAAGATGATCTGTGATGAATGAAGGTGTTATCAAAACTGCAATTGAGGAAAGCTCTGCCTCAGATGACTCGCTCTCAAATTAATGGCGCTATTATAGGTCTTATCAGAGTTGATAATTTTATCGCTCCTATCTTGCATGATGTAATTCTTACATACAGGTGAGTGTGATCGTAGGTTTGATAAAAAAAGGACTTAGGGTTAGAACTTGCAATTGAAATGATCTAAGGAATTCGAATACAAAGGCCAATTTAGCCTGTCATTTCGTGCAGCTTGTCTATCGTTCCGTTGTGAAAAGGCAGTTATCTGGACATCAGAGATTGCTCCATTCTCCATACCAAGGGGTAACTTGCAACCTATCATTGTCAACCGAAGATGTAAGAGTGAATTAGTTGCCAGAAACAATATATTGCTACTTAACAATGGCAAGGAAATGGCAAGCCTTTCCAAAAACGTTTGCTGAGTTCTTATGAAATTTATATAAATGTGGTCCTACGCTCGAGCCTGTTGATGAAATCCAAAGTGTTACCATCCAGAAAAGGCAATAACGCTAGAAAATTCGGTCTAGAAACGTTTTCGTTTTACTAAGGCAGGAAGGAGGTGTGGGCAATGTAAGACTACGTATTATGAAGAAGCGCTGCAGGTTTCAGTTTCTTCTCTTTGTGCATGACCCTGACGGGGACGGCGGAAATGTTATTCTTCTTTCATTCCAACTCACAAAACATAAACAGACGATATGCTGTCTTTAACAAAGTCCTTATCGTAAGCACTTTCTATCTGATTTGCATGTTACAAACACGAGGATTAGGTTCATTTTTTTAAAGAACGTGAGATCGACACACCAACAAACCCCCCCCCCCCCCTTCCCCCGCCTACAAGACACTCTCTCAATCATACACCTAACAGGTGTGTGTGTTATTCTCACTTCGGAACCCGAAGTGTCAGAAACATTAAACAGAGACCTATCACCAATACTAGCAGGCAAACAATAACAGTGACTTCAATGATTAAAATCGTTAAATAAGGAAGCTTACTTGAACAAGTACCCTCGCAGTAGAATGCACTGAATCCGGTGTAAGAGTCCATCTTATCTGATTTGAATGTTACAAACATGTGGTTGGAAGAGGAGTAGATTCCTTTTTTTGATGGAGGATTACCTCCGTACAATACTCCCAACACCTCCCCAGTGCTATTCGTACCATCATACACGTATAAAGCGTCCGTGTTATTCTCATTTTGCAAACTAAAGTTTGTGAATATTAAGTGAACGTGTTGTGCTGTGTTAACCGTGATCCTCCAGGAGCAGTACTGTCCATCCGGGTACTTTCCTGGATAGTTTGGTGAGTGAAAACTTCCCATGACTCCTGTTAGGCTTTCGTTGCATCCTACAAAAAGAAAGATCTTTCGCTTAGTATTGAAAACGAATTGCAATGCAATCTTATACAGTAAAAACCCGCGTATAAGAACCTGGATTTTTTATTTTAGCCTAAACAGGTTCATATATAAATGGTACTTAAAGCAAATTTAGGCTACCAAGGTTCTTAAAATTGTTTCTTATATTTCCATATGAATTTCATTTAAATATAGTATAAATATCATCTCATCTCTTTACTGGTCTTAAAGTCCTAACATATCTCCGAGGAGACCTCTCAGTATAAGCCCTGGGGTTTCTTGAGGTCTCCTCGCCACTTCTTACTTCTTCTTTTACTTCTTCTTTTACTATTATTATTTACTCTAAACTTATGTAAGATCCTAGTCTATTATTCCTTGTAACTTTCTATGTTTGTATGTCGTGGTGAATAAATAAATAAATAAATAAATAAATAAATAAATAAATAAATAAATAAATAAATAAATAGATAATAAATAAATAAATAAATAAATAAATAAATCATTTATTTGAATGGTAAACACAATAAACACACAATACAGTACTTAAGCTTGAAAGAAAAAATGTTATGTCAAGTTACTTTTGATTTTTATCAGATGGTGATCTTGACTCAGCAGTTTCTACCTATATACTCTTACAGCAACTCCACTGATAAGAACCTAACTTAAATTTTTTTGACCCTTAATAAGTTCTTATGTGGAGGGGGCTTAAAATGAACATTTTAGCCTAACAGGTTCTCAAAACCCAGGTTCTTATAAGCGGATTTTTACTGTATCTAAAGGACCTTAATTAGTTATTCTTAAACTTAATTTTCCTCGATGTTACTATCTATTGGTTTAAATTTGTACGCATACATGGAACATACGGTATGTACGTCCTACAATGAAGGTTGCTACTTGGGGGCAAGGATGTGCATTGGTGAGAGCACTCGCCTCCCAACGATGTGGCCCGGCTTGAGTCCCGGCGTTGAAGTCATATGAGGTTTGATTTTGTTATTAGTTCTCGTCCCTGCTACGAGGGTTTTCCTCCGGGTTCTCTGTTTTTCTTTCCTCCGTAAAAACCAACACTTCCAACTTTCAATTTGACTATTGAGGGTCACCCTAATTAGATTTGTGTTATCTTAGTACTACCCTCCCTAAATATTGTTATTTTAGTTCAAGTTTAGAAGGCTGCAGTAGCTTGCCTGAGAGAAGAGAAACAAAAACATAAGTAACGCTGGTATATAAATACAAATCACGATCACTGGTTACAAAAAAATTGTTTCGCTAACGAAGGTTGAAAGTCACTCACCCTGATAGTAACAGTAATGGATTTTGTGATTACTGATTCCTGCACCATATGGATAAGATCCTCCTTCGTTGTCTGCATTACCTGTATCTTCATTATCAAACTTTATCCACTCCACATTAACTACGGCCCACTTCACCTGCTGACATTCAGCTGACTCATAAGCTAGCAAGAAAAATGGCGTCGTGGTGGGAAGAGAGATAGGTTGCCTTTTATCGCCGTCTGTTCTACAGCAAAATTCAATCTTTGTATCGATGGTATATTCCCCATCAGGAAGTGTTCCCGATTTGCTGTTTCTGTTGTTGTTGTTTTCGTCGTCCCATTTAATAAATCCAGATGACAAATTGGTAGGGCAGGCGCCGCCTTTTTTGTAAATGCAGTATTTACCTGAAGCCAGTCAGATAAAAATTGTGTTAATTGCGTTTTAGCTCTTTAAATTCTCGCTATAATGATATTTCGTGAATAGAAATATATCATTGCATTACCTTTAGGCCAGAGTCTTGGTTTCATCTCTGTCGAGTTAGTCGTTTTCATACAGAATGATCGTTCAATGTCATTCCTGCTTACTGTCGCGTCAAGGTGAAGCTTGTTGGATCTGAAGCTGTTAGGACTGTCATCTTCGGTGTCCTGGTATCTCCGTCCACTCAACCACTGAAAGCCATCAGCATACGGACACCCGAATACAGATTTTGGCAGCCCGTATGAACCCACTGGCCAAAAAGCGGATTCTGTAAAAGTAATGGTTTTCACACTTGCAAAACTATTTTGATAGACTATAGAACGAAGGTTTCAAATCGCTTTGCAACTCTTCACTTCCAATGACCACCGCTTCAGATCCTCAATTGCTCTAAAACCTCAGAAATTTAATTAAATCATTCAAGTTAACCCAACGATAAACTGAAACCATTTACGAATCGGTAAAATGGTAGGAATACAAAAGTACCGACAATAAAAGTAAACTTTGCAATCAAAAGGTCAAACTCCACTTTTCTTATTGTAAGCACTTTCTATCTGCTTTGAATGTCACAAACATGAGGATTAGGTTCATGTTTTTAAAGAACGTGAGATCGACGCACCAACAACTCCCACGCCACTGCCTACAAGACATTCTCTCAATCATACACCTAACAGGTGTGTGTGTTATTCCTGCTTTGTAACCCGAAGTGTCAGAACATTAAACAGAGACCTATCACCAATACTAACATGCAAACAATAACAGTGACTCAAATGAATAAAATCGTTAAAAAAGGAAGCTTACTTGAACATGTACCCTCGCAGTAGAATGCACTGAATCCGGTGTAAGAGCCGCTCTTATCTGATTTGAATATAACAAACATTTGATTGGAAGAGGAGTAGATTCCTTTTTTTGATGGAGGGCTACCTCCGTAGAATACTCCCAACACCTCCCCAGTGCTATTCGTGCCATCATGGACGTATAAAGCGTCTGTGTTATTCTCATTTTGCAAGCGAAAGTTTGTGAACATCAAGTGAATTTGTTGTGTTCGGTTGACCGTGATCGTCCAAGAGCAGTACTGGCCATCCGGGTACTTCCCTGGATAGTTTGGTGAGTGAAAACTTCCCATGACTCCTGTTAGGCTTTCGTTGCATCCTACAAAAAGAAACATATTCCGCTTAGTATGGAACACGAATTGCAATGCAATCTTATATCCAAAGGACTTTAATTGGTCATTCTTAAACTCAATTTTCCTCGATGATACTATCTATTGGTTTAAATTTGTACGCATACGTGGAACAAACGATATGTATGTCCCACAATGAAGGTTGCCACTAAATACTCTTAAGACCTCTCCGGTGATATTCTCTCCGTCATACACATATAAAGCATCTGTGTTATTATAGTTTTGCAAACTGAAGTTTGTGAACGTTAATTGAATTTATGTAATGGAGCAACCGTGATCCTCCAGGAGCAGTACTGACCATCCGGGTTCTTTTTTGGATAGTTTGGTTAGTCTTTGGTCAGTTTCAACGACTTAGTGTTATTTTAGTAACATGTATTCGTTGAATGTAATAATTCTCTGCGAAATGATATTTGAAATATCTGAATTTGATCGTTTTATTATTTATTTAAGTGAGGCCTTAAAGGTAGGAAAAAACCCAATATCTAGCAAAATTGTGTTTGTTTACACAAATGTAACCTCACCCGTGTCATAGACCTCCACTCTTAGGCAGTTCCAGTTGTGTTGTTTAAATGGATGGAATCGAATATATCTTGTTTTTACTGGCAGTGGTAACACATGTTTGTCAATAGTGTTGCTGTTGCCTGACCTGTGAAATTCCTTCAAACACAACAATTAAGATTTAGTACTAAAGTTCTTCTGTTGCTGCTGTCTCCCATTTGTGGTGGGAATAATTCGTTTGTAGTGTTGATGGCTGAGACGTCAAACTAGGGGATGGCTCGCGGGGTTATTGAAATAAATGGTTTGGATGCCAGTATCCTTAATTTGAGATCATATTCATTCTCTGGGTCAAAGCGAAGAGGAAGGGTGCTTATTCCGCAGGTCTTGACGAGGAAAGAGAGGATCCAAACCTTTTCCCGTAGTAATCCAGGTTCCAGTTCGAGTTTCGTAAAATCTATCAGCCTAACGGAACGGTATTTTCCGTTCAAATGCAAACCCGTTGAATCACTGGTTTTCCACGTTAACGGGAATAACACAGTCAAATTAACCTTAAGAAACTGGGCCCGAGTAAAGTTTTTTTTTTCGAATTAATTTTCTGGAACGTTTGGAAAACCTCGCGAAGTATGTCTAAAGGTCAGTAATTACAAACACTCAGCACGATCGGTTCTTTTAATCTACTAGAAAAATGGAACAAAATAATGGCAAACCCAGAGTAAGTCAGAGGTTAAAATAAAAATGTGTTCTCGCATTATTTGCGATGTCTCACAAGTATTGTGATGGTAACAGTCCACCAGGGGGGGCTGGCAGCTACCTTCGATCTTGCCGCATTTCGGAAAGACATGATCGCCCCAGTAAAGAAATCTGTCAATCATTCGAAAACCGTAACGAGCATGCGTGAAATGCGAAGAATTCATGCTATTTTGTCCGTGGCGACTCGACGGTGGAAAACGCATAGCCTGTTGCGGTAGTACGAAGATTGAACACTACGATTAATCAAGACCGCTGGAATGAGGTGCCAGCTTTGTTTTAGGTTAGTAGAGCCGTCAGCATTGAAATTGCGAGCAACATGTTCTCAGCTAAGCTGAGATTTTACCAGCGAGTGTATGTGGTGAAGAATATGATTTGTAATGTAGCGAACGATTACGGTTTTCGTCGTCTCAGGAAGATATTGTACGTCGACAATAGTAGATTTCAATTTCGATGCTTGTTCAGTTCTGAAGAAACTAGAAGCCATGCAGTGTTTCACGACTGTCATCGCGAAAGAATGTAAGCTTATTTCTCAAGATCGTCTTGGAACTTTATAAATGTAAGCTTATTAAAAGTATTTGTCCCACATTTTATGCGTATTAACTGTTGAAAGCGTCGTTACGAATCAAACAGCATGTTTTTTTTTTTGTGGAATTCTCCCTCTGTTTAAATGTTGCGTGACGACAGTTATTCCTGTAAGTTTAATTTTAATGCACAAATGGTTTAAATGCATACACAAGGAAAACGGCTTGGGTCCTTTAGAAATTTTTAGATAAGAAAATTTTGCAACTGGAAAGGATAACTTATAAAGATCTCAGAAGAAGATTGCTCAACATTATTGTGAATAGAGCTACCAGGTTTGTATGAGCGGTTGCAAGGGTAATTGTCTCTTGTCTGTACGGGGAGATTAACTTACGTGAGAAGACATTCAGGTCCTTATTCTCTTGTGCAAAAAATTGGGAAGTTGGGTTCAGTAGCACCGGGTGAACAATGTACTTATACACTGAGATCCTGCAGAAACCACATGCATGTGCAGAAACCGTGGAAGGTACATGTAAATATTATTGTCTTACATGTCACCCTTTAATACATCTAGATGTCCATGACCACCTGTATCGGTATGGTGGTTTTCCCCCATTGGTGGATGCCAAAATGGAGCTACTGGGAATACACCCTAAAACCCGACTGCAAGGGAGATACAGTACCAAATAGATCCCGGGATGGCAAATCAACCATGGTTTCTCTATGTATGCAACAGCCATTTCGAAGAAGACAATCTAAATTATCACCCCCTCGATTACTGAAGTGTTTCTAGCAACTCGAGGATTAACCCAGCTGACCACATTACTTTGCAGTATAATTATGTCATCTGCACATGACCATATACGTCAGAACCGCAACATATTACAATACTGTTAAATTGGTACATATTGTGTAACATAGTCAAGTGTAATTAGCATATTGTAAATTATGCAATCACTGCACATTTTCACACACTTGAACAGTGTAATGACTGGCTGGAGTATTGCTGTTTAGCACCCTGTCTCTTTTATGTTCCAGTTCTCACCCCAGAGATATGACAGACAAAATCTAAAATAATGAAAGATAACTTCACTTCTTTCTTTAAAATGATGAGATTTATTACCAAGCATACATAATGAATTCAAAAGTCAATATTTGTGGCTCACTTGGCAAAGTTGAAGGGCAAAGTGCTGCTAACATCACCTCTCAACTTTTCACCATTTAGAAAAGATTGGAAAAGAAAAATCTGTTGTTGAGAGTATGATAGTAACATTTTAAGCAAAACAGAAAATTAGATCACCAGAACCTCCACAGTTTGTTGACTCCCAGTTGGTAGTTGCTGTAAAGGGAGGAAATTCTACAGTGTACTTAAATGAAAAAATAGGGAAGATAACGATAAAGTGGAATAGAGGAAGTCTTACTACCTCTCGCGAGTGTCGACAGGAGCAGGTCTAGCCCTGTGAACTATGTGGGTCAGCTAGTCGTTGGTTACAGTATTGACCAAAACTTCAGGTGAAAGGGCGACCGAAACCTTCCTGTGATGTTTGGACGTCGAATAGCCAAATTGTTTGCGAATTCGCACAGACGCGCTTTCACATAAAATCGCCGCCATGTTTGTTTATCAAAAAATCAGTACTTAGTCTCGCTCGGCCAAATTTCTTAACTGGGGCGATCATAAACTCGGATCCAGGCCTCGCTGCTGACCCCCCCCCCCCCCCCTGCAGTCCACATTTAAAGAGGAAGTATCATGGGGTTCTTGATATCTTTTGTTAAAAATGATGAAATAAGACCTTCAATCACCTGCCAAATAATTCTAGAATGATGAGAGGAAAGAAATCAACTCAATTCTTCAAAGAAACAACTCGTGATCTGTTCTAGCGCATTTTGGAAACAAAAATGCGAGAACTTGAAAAACATTAGCCTAATATTTTTCAAGTCTCAACCCAAACCGGCCTACTCTGTCTCTGGCCAGAGGCACTAATCGACAGTTTTATTGCACTGGGGTGATAATTTATAACAAACTTGACAATTATTTCGTTGTTTCTGCTGACAGTCAAACATTTGGGTTTTGAAATGACAGCAAATTTTCGTGATACTTCCCCTTTAAATACCATATCCGGGGAGGAACAGCTTTTTCACAAAACGAGGCAGACATGTGTTTTCAACTGACCGATCGAGGTTTAGGACGTAGCATGTTCGTTTGCGTTCGATTGAGGAACTCTTTTGTGGAGTTCGATTTTACTTGACTGTGTTCAAACTCAATAGACAGGCATCCCAAGGCCCCAAGCACGCGTCACTTGAGAGTGTGTAATAATAAGAATTTAAGCGCGTTATAAGACTTTGTATTGGAAATAAAATACTTAAATAACGTTAATTTGAATTTCAATCATTTATATGAATAAAATTGACTCGCCTCTGGTTTATTCTTGTGCTTTGTGGATTATTTTACCGTTTCGGGCATTCTTTGAAATCACTGTCAGTGTCATTCTGAAACAAAGGCCGCGAATGAGACTACCTTAACTGTACTCCGTCTTATGAAGGGAATGACACAGACATTCTGAAACAAAGGCCGCGAATGAGACTACCTTAACTGTACTCCGTCTTATGAAGGGAATGACACAGACATTTGTGATTTCAAAGAATGCCCGAAACGGTAAAATAATCAAAAAACGCACAAAAATACACCAGAGCTAAGTCAGTTTTATTCATTTTATTGAATGAAAGTTAGATTTAGCTTTATTTAGGCTATAGAATAGACAGTGTTTTATTCCCATACAAAGTCTTAAAACGCGTTTAAATTCTCAACGGTTGCCTATAGCCCAATACCGCTTCCACTCAAAGGTCACCGTTCCTCCAGTAACTAATAATTACATGCTCTCTAGTAACGCGAACTTGGGCTGCCTGTGCTTAATACAACAATTCCGTTACATTGATTACTGACTGCTCGGGTTGCTCTGCCAGAATTTAAATCTTACCACTTCCGTGCCATTTAAATATTTACACGTTGTCCATTTTTGTCCGTAAGATGAGTAAGACAGCTTGAAGTCTGTTGTCCATTCATTGCCATTTATGTCCCCCTGGGTAGCAACAGCACACACCTGAACTGTTTTCCCAAGATTAACCTGCAGCCAGTCGTCATTCCTCCTGGCTTCTTCGGCACACCAGCCATCACCCCTGTTCCCATTAAGTCGACCATAAGCAGCTTGAAAACCATCGCCATGCCGTGAAGAGGCTGTGAGCTGATAATCAGGAATTTTTAATGTGTCAGATACTCCTACAGGTGTAGTGCAAATATCTGCAGTCATAGAAAACGTTAAGGTCTAAATTAGCATATTACTAGAAGCAATTGACGGCGTCTTCAGCCGTAGGTTATGATCATAGGCAATAAAATTCCATATTTATTAACGAGGTAGAAAATTCATGTTTATTGCGCTGAAAACAAATTCAAATTTGTTACACTCAAATTTATCATTTCATTCCAACATTAAGACTTTGGAGCCGTGTATACGATTGGTCTTCGACCCAACGCCCAGGAACTAAAAGTGCCTAGCCTGAGTAGGAAAAAGTAATTCAGGACTCCATTGAATGCTATGCCGCACCGCAAAATGCACACATCGGGCAACGTTCCCTGCAATCGATATCGAACATATCGAAACCATTTAACCCACTCAAATTAAAGGGAAAGTGTCACAGGGATTTTGACCTTTTATGGTGAAAATGATGCGACAACTCCTTTACTTAGTTGCAAAATAATTCAAGACTAGTAGTAGGTTATGAGTGGAATTAACCTGGTTAGTGTCGAGGTTAGGTCGAGGTGTCGAGGTAAATCATTGATATTCCTAAGCGTCGAGTCCATGACGTCATCTATTGTTATAACCTAGGGAAAAAATGCGTTCCTGCATACTAATAACTGTCTTCCTCCATACTAATGAAGTGTCGAGGTTTACTAATGAGCGTCACTCTTGCACAAAGGAAACAATAGACATGCCCAGGCTTGCCCGCTCTATTCCCACCCTGATTGGATCTTAAGATTTGTATGGCCAGTTTGAATAAAAGCGCGCTTTCTCTTGGTAGCGTCACTCTTGCAATCGCTTTGCTGGGAAAACTTTTTTTCGATTTTTAAAACGTTAGTACCGTTGAAAATGGCTTTTTTCACAAACGTTGTTGATCTTCAAGCTGCCTTGAGCGCTTGTTTAACTGTCCGCGACTGGGAGGTGTTGTTTGAAGCCCCGTTTGCTGGGAAAATTTATCTCCGAGATTTCAGGTTATTCGTGACGATTATCGATCATTACCGTCAAAAAACAAAACACACACACACATATATACACAAAGTGGCGCTGAAAACTCTATATTTCAAGTTTGTTTGACTATTACAAGACCGTTTTCTCCTACCTATCTCGAGGAAATAAAAAAACTATTAAAGTCACGCACCGTTAGTCAGTTAATTATGCGGATCCACGAGTCTTAAGTTGCATACAAATTAGTTCAGTTCTGCTGGAAAAACCCAAGGGAGTATCTTGACGCATTAGTATATAATCAATTTTATATAACTTAACAAGGATCAATTAAAACACGCGACTTATAATTGCTAGCAATAGAACCAGACAAGAGATACCGTTTAAAAAACTTTATTAAAAAACAATGAGGAAAAAGAGTCAAATACTCAGCGATTTGAAAGGAAAAGGAATGAAAATGAATCATTTGACTGACTATTACAAATCCGTTTTTTCCGTTTTATTTCGAGGAATAATAAATATTCCTTCCGTGTCTACACAATTTTCCTATGGCCTCTAAGCCAAGAGTTCGACTTTCTTTGTTTCTTGCGGTTTGCCTTGTTCTTTGAAGTCGGTCTTTTAGTTTTTGCTTTAAAAGAGGCCTCATTTCTCCGCTGTCTTGACAGTTCGTACACCGTTTCTTGTGTCTGTGCTGGATTGTGAAAGTGATTTTTTCCGGATTTATCCGCTTTACTTTCGTAAACGACGACTTTAACTTTAGGTTGCAGTTTCGCCTCTTGTAAATACTGTCTTCGCTGTATGTGCCCTAACTGATGAACATCCGCGAGATGGTTAGCTAATCTGACAAGGTATTTAGCCCCGCACGATGGAATCGGACAGTTTCTGCAAACTCTCTTGTAAACCATGTTGACAGTTTGTTGACTGAACACAAATGACATCTTTTTCGCAAATAGTCAGGTTATATAGAGTGTCAGAAGGGCCAAACACAGACCAGAAAGGCCATAACCAGGCCAAACACAGTCCTGAAAGGCCATAACCAGGCCTGAAAGGCCAAAACCACGCCAAAAGGGACAAAAAGAGACAAACGGGCCATTTCTAGTCTTCTTTTATTTATGAAGGAGAACGCTTAGTAACCCCGCCTTCATCAATTTTCTATAAAAGAGACGCGTTACTTTCTGAAGTTTAGTTTCCTGTCAGAAGGCGTGCGGTTCAAACCAAAGATGACGAGCACAAACTATACCTTATACCTGCAACAAGGTGCTGGAAATGATGAAGACAATGAAGAAAGCGATTTCTCCCAAGAAAGCGAAGTTTCTAGTCAAGGAACGGAGTCTTCCCAAGAAGAAGAAACAGAAAACTTAGAGCCGTGGTCACGCATTCTTGATGAAGCCGAGAACCGCCACAAGACCCAGCTTAACGCTTTGATCAATCAATACCAAGAAAACGGCGATTCAGAAAATGTGGCTCGTAGTAAAGCCGTAAACGCTCTCGTTCCTGTTTACAGAAAAGAGCTAAGAAAAGTACTCTTAGAGAATCTACAGTGGATGCGTGCAATGAAAAAAGATCCCACCTTCAAAAAAGTGATGGAAACTCAAAAAGAGCTTAAAGACACAGAAGGATTTGATTGGTTGGAATCGACTGAACTTGCTATCGATAAGCGAAAATTCTTACTCAATCGATTATACGAAAAGTAGCCCATTCCACAAGATCAAGACTAAACCTACTATGAATGTTATGGAATTTTTTTTTATTTCCGGGACCTTTGTATTGTTGCATTTCAATAAAACTGTAAACAAGCAAACTTTAAGTGTGTTGATTGATGACTTGAAAATAATAACAATAATAGTAAACTTGTACAAAAAATTAAAATAAAAATCTGAAATTTGAAATACAAATTACTAAAGCAAGATCAAAACTTTTTAATTAAACACTGTTATTTGTGATGACACTTTTAAATAAAGATGATGATTCCAAAGTTGAGAGCTGTTGCGTGACTAGCGACGCGCGCGCCCACGCGTGTGTCTGAGAAAAATACTACTACTACTACTACTACTACTACTACTACTACTACTACTACTACTACTACTACTACTACTAATAATAATAATAATAATAATAATAATCATAATAATAAAAACATATAACTACAAATGGCCCGTTTGTCTCTTTTTGTCCCTTTTGGCGTGGTTTTGGCCTTTCAGGCCTGGTTATGGCCTTTCAGGCCTGTGTTTGGCCTGGTTATGGCCTTTCTGGTCTGTGTTTGGCCCTTCTGACACTCTATATAACCTGACTATTTGCGAAAAAGATGTCATTTGTGTTCAGTCAACAAACTGTCAACATGGTTTACAAGAGAGTTTGCAGAAACTGTCCGATTCCATCGTGCGGGGCTAAATACGTTGTCAGATTAGCTAACCATCTCGCGGATGTTCATCAGTTAGGGCACATACAGCGAAGACAGTATTTACAAGAGGCGAAACTGCAACCTAAAGTTAAAGTCGTCGTTTACGAAAGTGAAGCGGATAAATCCGGAAAAAATCACTTTCACAATCCAGCACAGACACAAGAAACGGTGTACGAACTGTCAAGACAGCGGAGAAATGAGGCCTCTTTTAAAGCAAAAACTAAAAGACCGACTTCAAAGAACAAGGCAAACCGCAAGAAACAAAGAAAGTCGAACTCTTGGCTTAGAGGCCATAGGAAAATTGTGTAGACACGGAAGGAATATTTATTATTCCTCGAAATAAAACGGAAAAAACGGATTTGTAATAGTCAGTCAAATGATTCATTTTCATTCCTTTTCCTTTCAAATCGCTGAGTATTTGACTCTTTTTCCTCATTGTTTTTTAATAAAGTTTTTTAAACGGTATCTCTTGTCTGGTTCTATTGCTAGCAATTATAAGTCGCGTGTTTTAATTGATCCTTGTTAAGTTATATAAAATTGATTATATACTAATGCGTCAAGATACTCCCTTGGGTTTTTCCAGCAGAACTGAACTAATTTGTATGCAACTTAAGACTCGTGGATCCGCATAATTAACTGACTAACGGTGCGTGACTTTAATAGTTTTTTATTTCCTCGAGATAGGTAGGAGAAAACGGTCTTGTAATAGTCAAACAAACTTGAAATATAGAGTTTTCAGCGCCACTTTGTGTATATATGTGTGTGTGTGTTTTGTTTTTTGACGGTAATGATCGATAATCGTCACGAATAACCTGAAATCTCGGAGATAAATTTTCCCAGCAAACGGGGCTTCAAACAACACCTCCCAGTCGCGGACAGTTAAACAAGCGCTCAAGGCAGCTTGAAGATCAACAACGTTTGTGAAAAAAGCCATTTTCAACGGTACTAACGTTTTAAAAATCGAAAAAAAGTTTTCCCAGCAAAGCGATTGCAAGAGTGACGCTACCAAGAGAAAGCGCGCTTTTATTCAAACTGGCCATACAAATCTTAAGATCCAATCAGGGTGGGAATAGAGCGGGCAAGCCTGGGCATGTCTATTGTTTCCTTTGTGCAAGAGTGACGCTCATTAGTAAACCTCGACACTTAATATTATGCAGGAAGACACTTAATTAGTATGGAGGAAGACAGTTATTAGTATGCAGGAACGCATTTTTTCCCTAGGTTATAACAATAGATGACGTCATGGACTCGACGCTTATGCATATCAATGATTTACCTCGACACCTCGACCTTACCTCGACACTAACCAGGTTAATTCCACTCATAACCTACTACTAAGACTGACACAAAAAAGGAATTAACTAAATTATTGAAAGGAGCAGCTCCATGACCTGCTCTAGTGCATTTTTGAAACGAAATTGCAAGAACTTGAAAACAGTTAGCCTAACATTTTTCAAGATGCAGTCCATTTTAACCCTGCCCCATAAGTGGCTAGAGACACTCATCGATAGTCTTGCTGCACCTAACACTGAGGGGAAATCTACAACAAATTTGAACAATATTTTAAGGTTTCTGTTGATTAAAATAACTTTTTAGAGTATATGATATAACACCAAATTCCCGTGATACTTCCCCTTTAAGCCGGTCAGTTTGGCGCGTTAAGTGAAGTTATGTTTAAAGCCTGGTCAATAAATGATTTACGTATTTTCTCCGAGTCAGTCAGTAACACAGGCATACTCGAAAAAGAAAATTTGAACTCTGCCAACAGAAGTTGAATCTATCAACTTCCGATTGCTAGTTCGGATGCTCTACCACAGTTGCATTAGACTCGTTGGGGCAAGACCATTAAACTAGGTACATGCAAATTGACAGTATTTGTTTCAGTTAAATTACCCGCCTTGACCATATTCGTCAGCAGCTAATAAGCTAAAATGTTTGTGTTATTAGACTTTTACGCTTGTAATTTAGAAGCTGGGCCATTTCTTTTAGCTGCGAACATAAGAAACAACCTAATATGTGGTTTTAAATAACCGTTTTAAATAACCGTTTAGAGGGAGAGTTTCACGGTTCGGCGCATGTGCGAGCGATAACGTAAGCGCTGTCAAGCCAATTGTTTTTGGACCAATTAGAAGCGAGCACACAACACCGGCTGGATACGGCGGGCAAGTCTTATAACTTGCTGGCATAAAAATAAAACTGATCGGCCAGTGTTTCGGTCACGTTTCAGAAAGAAACAAAAAGGCTGTCCATGTAAAACACATGGGGATTTTTGCAGCGCCGCTTCGTGCATGTCCCATGACATTCAAGAAATGCCAGAACTTATGAACTTATGCGAACGTATATGGTTTCATTTTACTACAATGTCGATATCTCGCGGCATCGATCTTTTTTTATTACGCGCGGTTCGAAAAGCCGAGAAGCTCCCTCAAACTTAGGTACTTAAATCCAGTATTTCATCAGCATTCAATGATAAACTTACTAAATGTGTTCGTTTGATAGCCTGATTTTATTAGACCAGCGAAAAGGCGAAGAATGAGAAATCCGGAAGCTTCAGGAAGCGATGGACCGTTTAGTAACATCAACACTGAGCGTCCTTCCGAGATGCTGGAATGCATTTGAGAAAACTCTGCCATGGTGGCAAATCAAAACTGCGTTTGCCATTCGCAATGACCATAATTTTATAGATAATTGAATACCTTACAATAGATTTTGTAGTTTGCCGCATTTAGCATTTAGATAACAGTCCAAGATTAGATCTCTATCATTATTAGGGGTCCATGAAGATGGCTTCTTAAAACTATTATATCTTTTTCTTATTGTGTGCTATTGTCGTTCCAAAAGAATTATTTTAGTCGCATGCGACGGGACCAGTTTTTAACATCAGCAATTAGTTCTGTTTTGTTAATGTTTGTGGGTTTTGTTTTTTTTCGCGGTTTCGCACCGCCCAAAACAAATGTGTAAAAAATATATTCTTTGCTCAAAAAAGAGAAAATGCCTCTGTTTACTTCAATCTACTGGGAATTCTAACCATTGACAATGCATTCAAACTCAAGGTTGCCATTTTCACGTTAAAATAATAAATGATCAAATATGTCCTGTTTTTGCAAACTCTATTTCCACAGCATCCTCTCGGCACTCGTACAATACCCGATTTTCATCTCGACAAAATTTTAGCAGACCAAAAATACGTACTAACTACGGTAAACACACTTTTCAATTCGCAGCATCACAAATATGGGAAACAATAGATTGTAACATTAAGCAATCAAACTCCGCTTCTTCATTTAAAACCAAATACATGAAAAATTTGCTTATAAACCAAAAGTAATGTAGACTTCTTCACTGTCATCCGTTCGCTAAACACGTTCTTTTTTCTTTTTCAAACCTTTCCAAATAATTTTCCCCTCCACCGAAATAATTTTCTCTTCCATCATAAGCAGTGCCCAACTCGAAAGCAGCATGCTCCTTTGGGCACTGCTCACACTAAACCAAACAAATTTATCCTAATTCTTTTTAATCCTCCCTTGTAATATAAATGTTTATTGTTTTTTTTATGTATTGTATTGAATCTTGTTGTACGTGTGAAAAATAAAATTGAATTGAATTGAATTGCCGCAAATCTTTTGGGGTTTTTTTCTACTGCCCGCTATTCGAGCCTGCTAATAGACGACTACAACTAACTTGCACATTTGATCACATATTTATTCGCTTCGCGTCTCTCAGTGTTGTACAATTTTTTCCATCCAAAGCAAAACACTGTTGTTTGATGCTGTTTGTCCGTCGAATTCTCAGTTTTTGACAGTTGACTTCCATGTGAACAAACAGTACGATTGAAATCTAGAAAATCCTCGCGAGTTCATCCAAAGCCAGTTGGTGAGCTTTGCCATTTCCAGCGAAAGCAGATGTGCCACGAAATCGTTGTCTATTTTGAACAGACTTATCCCTTTACCAATTTTCCACGTTTGGTGGACGTATCTTGTTAACCACACAGGATTTCTACATCCACTCCACTCTGTCCGCTTTAACTTCTGTGCTTCGAGAGAGTCCACAGAACATCCCGTCGCCGGTCGGCCGCGACGTTTCCTTTGACGATCCATCGAAAAAAATCGAACTTATATTTACAACAGGAAACAAAGTTTATAAAAAGCGAAGAACGAGGAGCGGATGATCCAAATTCGGGCGCGATTTCAAAAGATTGTTCCACCACAAGCTGTCATCGAATTTAGTGTCGATCCGTACTATTTAGTTTTGAGCCGGTCTGCTAGCGCATGCGCTTGACCGTGAACATTGGCCTTTAATACTGTTCTAAAACAAAATACAATACTCCAAAACAACCTCGTGGTTTGAAAACGACCCAAAACATATTCACAATCCTCGTAGGGCATGTGACCCAAAACGATTGTAAACAACTTGATATACAGCACTCCAAGCATCCTCCACATCATTTTCCCCCTTCTCGATGGGCCAGTGGCTCATCGAACCCATAACGTTTATACTTATTGTTCTCAGTGTTCCTTAGTATGGTTTAAAGCGTTCTCAATGTTTCTAAATGCTCATAACGTCAGTGTTCTTATTGTTTATCTTGTCTCCTGGCTGCTGCGTCCTCTGCGACACATTCTAACGGAAAATCCTGGCGATTGCTCCGATCAAAGCATTATGACCCACTTGCACTTTCACTGCTCGAACATGCCTGTCCTGTCCAGGGTAAACCTCCTGAACTCTACCCAGGGGCCAATGCCCACGAGGCGTGTCTGGGGAAATCACTAACATCATTGACTCGGATGTCTTTCTGTTCCTTCTGCCACTTTGTCCTACGGTTGAGTGTCGGTAGCCATTCTCGAAGCCAGCGGTGCCAGAAATGCGGCACCAGCTCTTGAAGACGTCTCCAACGCTTTCGTAGGCTAAATTGGCTACTGTCAACTGTTTCTGGAGCAAAGTGACCCCCCACATCATCTAAGGGGTTTGCAGACTGGCACGTTAACGGTCTGGAGATAATAAGAGCTTCAGCACCAGTAAAGGCAGTCGTCAGTTCCTAGGAATAGTTGTTGCTAAAAAGGGTGCTACCCGTGTTTTAGAAGCCACTAAGACTGTGCCATCTTTGTAAAGGTATCTTGCATATGTCGCCGCTCCATATGCTTCAGCTGACGCGTCAGTAAAGGTGTGTAGGGTCAGTGCCTCAACACTACGATCCAATTGCAACGGGAAATTCGGACATCTGATTACTCTCCGAGTTCCTCAAAACACCTTTTAGCTCTTCTAGCTTGGCTTTGGTCTAGTAGGTCATCCCAGTCCAATCCAGAGGTCCATATCTCTTGAAGAAGTATCTGCGCTAATCTCATAGCTAGGAATAGCATAAAATCGCAGAAAGTTCCGCTTGGTTAAGGGATAGTCATCCTCAGGTGGGCTCCCTCTGTAATTAAAAACATCTTCTTTGGCCAGCCACAACACGCCAAGTGTCTTTACCGAAGGCAAATTTCCTTTGTCAAAATTAACTTCAGCGGCTCTGTCTCCTTCTGGAGTCTTCTCAAGTACTCGCTCGGAGTTTGAAAGCCATTTCCCTGCGTGCATACCGGCTGACCCCTACAGTTTTGACAACTAGTCATACACTTCTAAGCATTCCTCATCACTAGGTGCAGAATCCATACTATCATCCATGTATGATGACTCCAAGATCATTTCAGTAGCTTTTGGGTGCTGTTCCTTACTTTCCACACACTCAAACAACACGGCAGGAACAAAGTCACACGTTTTTTTTCATTGTGCTGATCGACTGCTTCATTGAAGAAGATAAAAGAGCTGTAAAGTTTGATTTGCACTACTTTTTCCTGCGACATCGAAATGGTATGCAAATTTGTTGCACATATTTCGTAGGCTAATTGACCGGAATAACTATATTATTTTAGAGCAGAATAGGAAAAAAATCTGGGATCGAAAAACATTGAATGGCTGTCTTCAGTCAATCTGATAAGTTTTAGGGCCCAATATGTGATGTTTGGAAACATTCACGGGCTCCAGATGTCAAGTGTTTGTGAATCGGTTCTGATCTCATAATTCGTGACGTGAATTGCGAGCCAAAAGTATGGCACGCATATTCGATCTTCCTTGAGTGGGAAAGAGTTTGAATCAGAGCTTGAAACTTGGAACAAATAAAATTCTTTTCTCCTTTTTTGAAATATGAGATTTAATTTAGAGAAAATTACATACCAGAAACACTTCTATTTTAATGAAGATAGGCACTAGTTTCAAGGCCATTTTGGGTAGCATACACAAATCTGCATGCTTTAGAAAGCAGCTAGCGAGTTTGGAATGTTTATTGTATTAATGTTCTTGTCAAGATGGTTGGTCTAGGTTTGTGTAAAGTTTCAAGTTCATTGGGTTATTTTACACCGTGAACGGGACTTCGTCCTTTGACCTAAAATTTCGCGGTTTTCATCGGCCGGTGACCGCACCTAGGCCGCATCTCAAACTCTTGCAATTTTCTCAAAAAATGAAATACCCTGGAACTTTAAAATAAGATTTTCGAAAATAGTTAATCCAAGGATATATTCAGACGAAATATCAGAAATTCGACCAAGTGGTCGCTGAAATGCAGTTCTCGATTCTTACAGGCAGCCGCTCTTAAATTAGTACTTTCCGGGAGGACATGACTGATCTAAATCTCTCCATAAGAAGCGATGAAAAGGTCCACTCGATGGCTCCATCCCAATTAGCAGATACATCTCAGCAATGTTACAGACAAGGGCAACTGGGAATCTCCGAAAACGAAGCAGCACATCAAAGACATCACGTTGAAGCTTGGGTCCTTGAAAAATAACATCATTAAATGATACACCATTGCATTTTGCAGAAGCATCGAAAAAACCACGCGAGTCTAAGTTGTCGTCTTCTCTGGACTTACAATTGCGAAGTGAGGGACGTACCAGGACTCATCCTTTTTGGAGGGCGACACCTTGGAGATATAGCCTTTAAGTACTCAGTGATGACGTTAGAATATGATCCTGACAACAGCAGGTCCTTCAAGTGCCGTTTTTCTGTGCTAAGCAATCGATTTACTGCCATGTCATATAGTTGTCTGGAAATTTTGCAGCATCTGGTTTCCACGGCATGGCGACTTCATATCTCCCTTCTTTGAACTGCACTGAGTTTTCAAATCCTTTGATGACTAACTCTTACTCTGGTCATAGTTTCTCTCTTTTTGTCTCTGATCCACATGTCTCAATCTCCCAAAACGTTTGTAGAACAGAGGTTAGCTCCTTCTTCCGATGATGTAGGCCAAAATGGCCTACATCATGTAGGCCACAAAGTAGGCCATGTTAAGATGGGTCAAAGGTGTACCGCCAGCAATCATACCTGCCACCCCCATACATTTCCAGGTGTCAGTCGGGCCACAGGCCCACCAGGTTGCCCACAAATTTCCTTAATTGAATAATGCAGTTCCACATAGTCTATCCCGATCAGCATGTTCACGACTGGTCGAGGACCAAGATCGGGGAAGTTGATGTCTTGTGGATTCTCCCATTTTGCAGCTTGCATCTTCCAGTTGACTGGCCGCATGTTTCCAGTTACTCGTGTTGCGGTAGATGCTAAAATCCTTACATAAGTCCTGCCATCCACACCTTGCAGGTCAAACTCCACCAGCATTGTCTGGAAAAAATCCTCTCTCCATTGAGGACATTAACAGTGATCCTCTGCATGGTGCCCTCCAACCCTAACTCATCAGCAGCCACATCACCGTTTATGTAAGTCTTGGTACTAGCGTCATCCAACAATGCATTCAAGACCAACCTCCGCCCTCCATTCTTCACAACTACCGGTACGTTACGCAAAGCCACAAAATGTGCCTATTCTGGGGGCTTTGAAGCCATCACTGTTGTTGTTAAGGAACTCTCGTTCAAAAACCTTCGCTCCCCCTCCGCGCTAGGACTGGCTGAAACATTTCCGCTCCGTGAATGTCCCATCTCAGTAACCAATGCTCTTTCCGGCTCCTGGTCTGCTATCTCCGGCCCATGGTTCACTCGGTCATCAGCAAAATCATTTCTCGTTGCTAGACATCCACACAGCAATCTATTCTGCGTTCTTTGACAGCCATCAATACCACAGGGCTTACTTCGGGAACAGAAGCAAACTCTCACTTGTTTAGCCGTAAGCCAACGGCTTTAGACATCCATTTTCTTAAGGTCTTCACAACGCCACGGGGGGTTGTCTTTCCTGCAAAACTCACAGTCAAGGTTGTTAGCCTTTCCTGATGCTCTTGTCTGTCCAAAGAAGGTCAACACTCGTTCTCGGCGCCTTCCTGTGACTCCACATAATGTCTCTGCTGCAACAGTCTGGAACTCAGCTTCTTGAATGATCCACTATGAAAGTTTCTCAACACCCTCTGATTTCTTATGCTCAAACACCCATCTGTTGTAATTAGCGAGCATTAACTCGGTCATTTTCTTCTGTATCTTTATGTACAAAGACCCATGGCCATGTTCCTCGTGTCTTCGAGATTCTCTGAGATTAATGACGATCACATTTAGCAGGTCTGCTAATCTATCCAGATCTTTAGCATTACAAATACGAATAGGTCGAAACTGGTCTAATTCCTCCATATACAAATTGACCTGGCGACGCTGTCCACCATATTTTCTCTCTAATCAACCCTTAGCTGTTTCATAGGCTTCCATTGAAAGACCAAGACTTTCGACCGCCTTCAATGCTCTTCAAAAAGTTACTTCTTAAACTGCAACAACTTATACTCTGCAGTGACTAAGGCCTTGTCAACACAAATCATGAATGCGGCTTTCCAGCTCCCATAACACCGTTTGTCTCCACTGAAGACCGGAATTGATACTGTCGTTAATTGTTTCCACATATCCTTTCCAAGCCCATGATTGGACGATCCATCTTCGTTGGTTTCCGACTTTGTATCATTCTTTGGCAACGATAACCCTAGTTCCTTATCCATGGCACCATCGAGTTTGCATAATTTATCTTTAGCATCTTGTTTTGGCAGCGAAAACTCTTCGTTAGCTTCTCGAATTTTGGTTTCCATCTGCTTTTGACGGCGCGCGCATTCTTCGTCAAATTGTTTTCGAGCGCGATTGATTGATTCTTCCTTTTTACAAAATTTCTTGCGAGGTCGGTCACATGTTGGCGCACTTTCTTTGCCTGTGAATGCAAACCCAATAGTTTCCCGGAAAATTCTGAGGGCGTGCAAATAATCTTGAAAACATTCTTAACCTTTAGCGAATTCTTCTTCGATATCCTCAATTTCACGACTTGTTTTCTCCAGAGCACTACGATTGCTTGCTTTCGAATACAGTTCTGCTAACGTTGACAGACCCTCAATAACACGTTCTTGTGCCTCATCCAACAGTTTTTGGGAATCTCGAATCTCACGATGATTCGCTGCGATCGCATCTTCTAATAAATCCAACAACTGATTTTTTCCTCCTTTTAACGACGATTTCGACTCAGCTTTTGCGACTTTCCGTTCCTGGATCTTGTCTGCAATTTCTTGGCGGGCATCGTCGGCTCCGGCACTGTCTTCAGTTTCTGCTTTGTTCTTCTTTTTTGGATTTCTTGGCATTTTTCCCTTCAAGAACCTCCCTCTGCTACAAGTATGGTTTTAAGTAACCATTTGATCCTTTAAAAAAAAAACAATACTCCAAAACAAACCTCGTGGTCTGCAAACGACCCAAAACGTGTTTTCAATCCTGGTAGGTCATGTAACCCAAAACAATGGTAAGCAACCTCATATACAGCACTCAAAGCATCCTCCACATCAGCCATGTTGGTGTACAAAAGAAAAGAAAACTTGTAAACATTGTTTGCACAAAAATGGAGTTAACTGTCAGAGGAGAAAATCTTATTGTTCCTTTTCACCAACATGGCTGCCATAACGTCACAAGCCATCAATAAAAAGTGCGAAATTTAGTTCAATAATCCCCATTAAAGACTTCTACTAATGTTTAATGAGGGCGTTTTCTGTACGCATGTGTAATTAGAAGGCACCGTTTCTTAGCTACTAGTGTAAACGTTTTACTGAATTGTAAAGCATTATTACTGTTATCACAACCACTTACTGCCTTTGCTGAATTGAGATATGGGTGGCGAGATTTTGCAAAGATAGAGGGTCGTAAGACAGAGAAAGGAAATGAAGGATGCGTCGCCGAAGGGGAAGTGGGTGTGTTAAAAAAAGAAAAACATTCTGAAATCCCAGAACGGCGTAACTTGGCAACAAGGACCAAAGAGCAGGAATAGTTTGCTAAAATAGACAGGTGAAGTCCCACGAGACACGGATGGCATTGACTTTAAAACACCGAGGCGTTACAAACATGTCAGCGTTGCGCGCAGGCTAGTTTCGTGGTTATCTAGACAGTGAGAATAGGCCCCAGTGTCTTTCGATTTGACATTTAATTGCTCACTTGACATGGTGTTTCCATGGAAACACGTTTGATTGCCAAATGAAGCAATCTCCTACCTAGAGTCTTCAGGCTCTTTGGCGAGCAGTTGGTCGCCAGGAGAGAATTCATTGTCCACCATGTTTTTTTAGCCGCTGACCAGTTCGTTTACTGGCTCAAAAAAATGAAACATGATGGTGGACAGTGATTTCTCTTCAATTTGATGGACTTATCTCGTTACATGACAGCTTTAATGAAACTCTGCCGGAGTTTTCTTAGTTTGTTGCTAACATTTGTTGACGCCATGTTCGGTGCAAATATGGCCGCGTTAGTTTAATTTCACAAGTTTTACCTCTCACTTGTGGACCAAAAACTGGATTGCGACCAAATGTTTTAACAGATTTACACAGATGATGGATGAAACTTTCCACTGATATGTAGAAGAGACTGTGACAAGCGGCCACTTTTGCAATTTATTCCTTTGAACTTGGGCTAAATGGCATGTTGTGATACGTGCTCAAAGTAGATATACTCTGACCCCCAGATTTATAACAGTAATTAAAGCCTATGATTGCAATTCATCACATTGTAAACGTGAAGGGTCATTGTTTATAACTAGCGAATTTGGAGGTTTTGAATAATCTGTATTTTCCAGAACTAACAGATTACGAGCATGTGGTTTGAGGAAGAGTAGATAACTTTCTTGGGGGGAGGGTCACCACCATAGAATATTCCAAGCACCTCCCCCGTGATATTCTCTCAATCATACACGTATAAAGTGTCCGTGTTAATTTTCATGGGAGTGGATTGCTCTGCCATTTCGTACGGGCAATTTCACGGATCGCTGCGCACGTGCAAACATTGACAGCCGAAATGTCAAAAAGGAAAACAAACAGATGGAATGCCGCGCCGCAGGCGAAAACCGGTTTGGTAAATTATCTGATACGACTAACTGCAGGGAAATGAGGTTCTGGGTACGTGTGACTAGATGTTATTTTTTCCTTCTCTTCGCCGCGGATCTCTCAATTTCGAAAAAATTAACCTCTGGCTCCGCACAACAAGGGCGAATTTCATCCGCTAATTGCGAGGAGATGTGTTTGTTTGCACAAGATTACGACGAGGTGACACGTTTCATCAATAAAAATAGATTAACAGACAAAAAGCTTTCCTAAATAAAAAAAAAATTATTCAGATGGGTCTTTTTATAGGCCTAAGGAGCAAAAGCGTATAACTTTCACCGCGAGGCGACTTGCAAGTGATTTGAAGTAAATTTTAAAGCGAATTAATCGGTCTATTAGAATAGTATTTCAGTACAAATTCACAATCAAACCTATAATTATTCGTGTGCTGTATTCCTAGGATCACTCGAACATTACCATGAAATTCCGCAGATTAAAAGTTGATTTGAGATCCGCCCGCTCATCGGCTTGATAAAACCTCCAATTGAAAAACAATTCCTTGCCGTTAATTCTTGATTTTCACTGTTGAAACTGTCAAGCATTACTAAGAAGTTCCTCTTTCGATTAACCGTTTCGAAAAGGTATGTTTTCCTTCAAAAAACGCGAAATTGGAGAATGTTTAAGTTTACGACCACATCCGAGTGAAATTCCCCTACATTACGATAACTCATTCACTGCGCATGCCTGAAGGTTGACAACCCACCGACGACCGACCAAGTGACAAAAACCCCACATCGCAATAGCTCGTTAATTGCGCATGCGCGCATTCACGAGTTTAAAAAAAGAACCATTTGTAGTCAGCTATTTATTTCTGTGGAAAGTATTCAGGTGTTCCGATACGCTTTTTGCGAGATCACACTTCACTTTTTCAACCGATCAACATGAAATTTACAGCAGCAGGGGTGAGGGTGGAGGTGAAGTTAGCGAATTGACACTTGGCGGGCTCATATCAAGTCCACAGATGTTTCCTTTAAGGTCTGGAACTTATTATAATACTCATTCGAAGTTTGAAAATACCTGTGAAAATTAATCTTTAATAATTGTTTGCAAAAATTAACGTGTGGTGTTTACAACTTTTACGCTCTAGGAAATGAGAGCTTACAAGAAAAGTCTTTCCTGGGTGAGACTTTGAAATGTTTTAGTCGTTCTTATCCTACAATATTCATAAATTAATGCAGACTCTGAGATGCAGTCATTACTAAGTTCTTACCTGATGCTTCTAAGACGTACACAAAGGCTAACAGGCCTAAAGCTTTCAACCACAGCATCTCTGGGAAGGGAAAGCAGTTTTAAGTCATATTTACATATGAATTTATTTTATAAAACATTAGTCTATAATTATTCTATCAAATTGAACACCCTTTGCATTGTTTTGTTTCCTTTCATGAGGCCTGACATCGATCACATTGGTTCATTTGTAATCAAATAACCCCAAGATTGCGGTCGAAATCGAGAATGTGTTAAGGCTGTACAACTTATCAATGCTACCAAAAAATCTGGTGAAATGTTCCCTTCTTCATTTAGTACACCATAGCAGGGGAATTAAATCTCTAAGCCTTTTTCCCAATTTTTTTACGTTAGTTATCATTCTCATTATCAACACCACCACCAGAATCAGCATCCTCATCCGTCAACAAAAGTGAAAAGCCACGAGGTCTGTTTAACAAATTATATTTTCTCAATTAAATTCTTAGAATAATTCGATGTTAATTCTAACAACACTTATGGTCTGTGCACGTTTTTACGACAACAACAACAACAACAACAATACTTTATTCCACCCCATTATAATTTCAATAGAAAATATAAATATATTTATATATTAAATATATATATATATATATACATACATACATACATACATACATACATACATACATACATACATATATATATATATATATATATATATATATATATATATATATATATATATATATATATATATACCTGGATTTTTGAAAACGTGACTCCCAGAAATTGGGCACATTTTGAGACCTTCTAGGCTGAAGGAATATGCTAGTCATTAACAAGACTTCAATTAGGGTTTGTCACAAGATTTTAAACAAGGTCAAAGAATAGTATGGGAGAGAAAAACAAAAGAGGCTTTTCTTTGGAATTAGACATGACACTAATTAAAAACATCTGCATGAAATGAAACATGACCTGTGAACTTCCTACAAAATGTGTCAGAATTTAGCGATGATTAACCGCGCCAACGCATCGAAAATCTGGCCCAAAACCCGGTCTTTTAGCGCTCAAGTCTAGCTTTCTTCAACAGGATCGGCTTCTTGAGAGAAAGACAGCGTTTCAAATTGATTTTTTATGTTCATACTAGATTCATGCTGCACGCGAACTAGGATCACGGCGACCGAACATCTGCAGGAACCTATTTATGAAACTCGAGAGCGGAAATACCACCCAAAATCGCATATCTCGACTAATCGATCACTAGCCTAACGACGCTACAGTTATAAGGGTGAAAAATAATCGAATAGCTTTTCAAACTCACGCTTTTTGAAGAGAAAATCCTTGCCCATCCTTGCTAGTGTTTTCATACTAACTTAAGTTCCCAGATGTTGAAATCAACATTTGAAAAGGGAAGGGTTAGCGCCCTTTTCTACCACAAAAATATACTAAGTCTTTGGCTGGGTAACAAATTCGCGGAAATTTCACGTTGGCCGAAAAGAAATCATCCCTAAGACCTACTTTTTAAAGCCAAAGACTGTCACCTCCTCAAGCAAAGCACACAACATACTACCCTTTGTAGTTCACGCCCGAGTAACTGAAAGTTACCCGTTTAGCTTGAAAAAGAACTAAATAGGCAGCATGTTAGACAAGGCAGGACGCTGCACTCGTTAGACTTTTTTCCCTCATTAGACTTAATGATGTCCTCAGGAAAACTTTGCTTCAGGAAGCCAAACGAAACGCTAGGTCTAATGACTTAGTTCTGATCTCAGAGCGCGCGCCGAATTCAAAGCCAAATCGTTGCGTTGTTAAAAGACGTTTGAGAGAGAGTGGGGCTAGGTTAGCAAAACAAGGAAGGAGGGAGGGGGGGGGGGGGGGAGAAAAATATTTTGAGTTTATAAATATCTGCTAATGACCCTTTATATTTTTTTCTTATTGACCTAGAACAAAAAAAAAATGCAAAAAAAAAATAGATAAATAAATAAAAAAGCAAAATCTCACAAGAGAAACTAACATAAGGCAATATTTCTGGAGCCATCTTTTCAAAAATTCAGGTATATATATATATATATATATATATATATATATATATATATATATATATATATATCTGTCTGAATTTAAAAGAACATACCCTCAGAAATCTATGATTTTTGTTAACTTTTCTTAACATATAACTTGTTTTTTTTATTATTTTTTTATTTCCCATTAAATTTAAGGATTTACGATACAAGAGTCACCAGCAGTCATTTTAAAGACAAAAGCTATTCTTCTCCTGACCCCCCGTCCCCAAAACTACCCGATGTAGACTCATTTAATTGTTTTGCCCAGCTAGCCCCATTCTCTCTCAAACGTTTATACACGGCACAACGAACTCGCTTTGAATTCGGCGCGCTCCTAGCTGAGAAGAAATTCATTAGCCCTAGCGTTTTGTTTGGCTTTCTTAAGCAAAGTTTTCCTGAGGACATCATTAAGTCTAATGAGGGAAAAAGTCTTCCGAGTGCAGTTGCTGCCCGGTCTAATATGCTTGCTACCAGTAGTCCTGTTTTTCAGCTAAACGGGTAAACTTTAGTTACTCGGGCTTGGACGAAGGCTGGCATATTTTGGGCTTTGCTTGAGAGTAGTTAGATATTTGGGTGTATCAGCTCACTTTTCAAAAAATGATAAAAAATCCCATACGAAACCTTATAAATCCAATATTTTTCCTAACTCCTGCAACGGAGACGCCATAAACCACACATTATCTCACCCCAATAACTACATAAAATACTATTTCAGCCTTTGAATTCAACCCTAAACTCAGAAACCTAAAAACCTAAATCCTCGGTTTTGAAAAAACCTAAATTTAGGTTTTTCATAAATGACACCAAACTGATCCCCAACTCACAAACAATCATCGATTAAATCCAACCAACTCATCAATCGCTGATTTGAATGATGAATACAATATTTTTGAACACCAATTTGGATAAAAAAATAATCATTATGGTTGTTGTGTGACTGGATGCCGTTACTGTCACGCGTGACGTTGTGTGACTTGTCACGAAAATGGACAAAGCCCTAGACGTGGGGTGCTCGGTTGGCTGTTTACTTGCCTGGCCCCAGCCAGGTCTTTTTCCCGCCGCTGGACAAAGGCGGCTGTCCCTTCCCAGTTTACCTCTGGGACAGAGGTTGAGTTCGGGAAAGAACTCTGAGCACCCCGCTGTAAACCAGTAGGGCCTGAGCGGGCTCACCCTGGAGGTACCGTCTACTGGAAGACATCCCACACTACTCAGTAATTCACCATCTGCACAAGCCGTCAAACAGGTTTCAGTCAGGGGCCAACTGACACCACCCTAAAGCTTCACCAGAGTTTGTGAACTAATGTAACAATGGCCTGATTACCTATATATTACACTCAGTTCTGAAATTTTTACACTTGTGGTGCTATTTTTCTGTATATTGCGTAATATTGCTTGATTTGGATTAACACGCATGCGCTTTCATGCAAGTACACGATGACACAACCCAAAGGGGACTGGACACTAGTTTGTTAATACACGTGTCGGCCATTTTGTCGCCATTTTGTGAAGAGCTTGTGTTTTGATGTTTATCGTTCATGTTTTGGGTTTATATTGGACATTTATTTCTCCACTTTCATCGTTCTGATGTTTGTAGACGCTTTTTGAGGTAAGAATATCATTTATCTTGCACACAACAATAGATTTTTTTATTGGATCGACTCGCTATCGAATATTCGTGAGGCCGTGAAATGAGCTTATTTATTTTTGCACATCGACTAAATCCTTGATTGGGATCCAAGAGTTGAAGGCATCATTGTATCCTTTCCACTTTACCAAAGCTTGTTTCTTCTTGTAATCTCTCCTGATAACTTTATCGATTCTGAATATCTCCTGTTTAGCTTTCAATAATTCCGGTTCATAAAAGCTCCCTGTAATCTGTTCATCGTTTAGATCTTTCAGTTTATAAGTGATTGGTGTAGTGTATTGAATTTTATCGATAATGAAGACCTCTTCTGTCCAGTTTTCTGTATAACCTCGATCAAACAGCTTTCTTTTATAATTTGATATTCTAACCTTATCACCAACTTTAAATTTTGCTTGGGATGACAATTGCTTCAAATTGCCATAAAGATTGAAGTAAACAGTTCCTTCATTCTTTTTCTTAGATGCTTCTGTCGGTGTCATTTTTTATTGAACTGTGTTTAGTGTTATTATACTGATTCAATATTTCAGGCAAAATATCCAGATACATTGTATTGCCTTGGGCAGTGAATCGTTTCCACATTTTATTTTTAATCGTCCGGTTCCACCTTTCCACCACTGATGACTTTTCTTCATTTTCAGTCGAATACAGTGTAATGTTATGTTTATTGAGCAAGTCTTTGAAATGTTTGTTGTAGAACTCTGAGCCTTTATCAGTCCATAGATACTTTGGTTTTCGACCCTCTTTGAATATGCTTTGAAATGCTTTAGTTATGGTCTCACCTTTTTTATCTTTTAATGGGACAATCCAACCGTATTTACTGAAAACATCTATAGTCATGAGAAGATACCTATTACCTTTATTCCATTTACTGAATTGTTGCATTTCAACAAGATCAGCAGCCCATATTTCATCAATATTATTTACAATAACACGCCGCCGAGTAAAGTTACGCCTTATGGGTTTATGCAGCTCATTAGCTAATTCTTCTTGCCAGTTTTCCTCTTTACCCGACGGCTTTTGACGTTTTTTGGAACCCCAAGTCCCAATTTTGATTTTGTATTGATTGCATTTCTTGCCAACCAATGTCCCCATTGACGATCCTTATAAGGAATCGCATCCAATGACTTTACCATCTTTTTGTCAGCTTTTAATTTACATTTTTTGTCATCTTTGCGGACTGAATAATCAACATCATGTTGCATGGCTATTGCATCTGTTTTGCCTGTTGGTTTATCATATATTTCCAATATTTGCCATGTTTTGGGGTTATATTTTACTTGTTTTTCCAAATCATTGTATGGACCAGTGTATTTATGCCCAGGCAATACCCAACCAGCTTTTGGTCGAGGTAATTTACCAATCATTTTGTGTATATCAACTGAACCACCGCTTTTGGGTCGTCCTTTGATTCCTTTATCATACTCATTCCAATTTGGTGGATGCCAACCAATGGAATCATAGCTTGAACAACTTGGTGTGTTATGATATTTGCTTCAAATTTTTACCATGCTTTCACATGGATAATCTTTGTATTTTTCTAATGTCTTTTTCCCAGCCTTGCCAGACCAAAATTGACTCGACAATATGCCAGTATCTGTGCTAAATGCACTTTTGGCAATGTCTCCAGATTTGTAACTATCAAAGACTTCCTTTGTTGATGGAATTAATGTTCCAACAACATCCATCGACTTCGATGCAACCTTACCTGGTGTACCGAGTTGTTCCAAAATTGTATTCAAATTACCACCATCAAGTTCTTTTCGGTCAGTTTTGTACCTTCTTTTTGGTCTTACTTTGGTTGATAATTTATCAAACATCTCTGATCTAGTCTTTTGAACAAAAGGAGTTGCTTTAGAGATAGCATAATCAATAGCTTTTTTCTGCAATTTAGGGTTTCTAAGTGCTTCAGACCCATAATATCGACCCATTTCAACTGCTTTCTTTCCCATCCATGGTAATGCATGTTGAATTAACATATTAGCACCAGTTGATGCTAAAGTATCCATTATGCCCGCCCCTTCGAACGGGCTATTTAGTTTCCCTGTTTTTTAACAAATTTGGTTTTAGTTATACCACATTCAGCACATGTACAGAAGAACATGAGCCGACCATTTTTGGCTTGCTTGTAACCTGAAGGCTGAACACATTCAGTTTGTTTCTTTTGTTTAACACAATATGATTTGACCATTTTATATCACTATATTAGATTAATTATCATCAGAGTCAGACTCATAATCCGTCTCATAATCCTCTGACTCAGAATCTGTTACCAATGTACACCATAAACATAATTTTCCTGAAAATTCTGTGTATTCATCACATTCTTCACAATATCTTATATCAACCATTATACAAATTAATTAGATAATTTTTTAAAATATTGGATTATAAAATTATGATTGACACTTTGATTGTTCATGTTAAAATGTGCATTGTGGATTGTTTTCAATATACTTGTACCCTTTTGTCTCTCAAATAAATAATACAAACACCAATAGCCACATAATACTGAATCTCTTTCCTGGATTTCATCACCTGAATACATTAATCGTTTGCCACTTGTTGACATGAATTGCATAATTTCTTTTGGCATAATTAACCCAAAACTATCAAAATATTCTACATATTTGTCTCCGTTTCGATACGCAACCCAATGTGTACCTGGTCCAATCTGTGAATCCAGGTTAATGATACCAACTTCATCTTTTTTCATCCTTTGTGGTAGATTATCTCTGCTGTAAATGCCTCTGAAGTGTTTTATTTTGAGTTTTTTGACCCAATCAATGAGTTCAAAGTTACTGAGTGGTTTATTTATGAATTTCACAGAATGTCTCCGATTAATGGAATCCCCTTGAATGGACTGTTTTTGCCTAATAACAGACCTTTTCCTTTTTTGGTTTTTTTTTCCCTTTGCCATATTGATCCCATGTACCGAAAAATGGAGGCGGCCTATAATTAACTGATAGGACCAAACCACCATCTTTTTTGGTTGTGTTTGGAACAAAAACTGGGACCGATCTTCTGGATCTACTTTTATCCACCTGCAAGCCTTTACCCATTAATGCATTCAAAACCATTGGAATGCCAATTGAAGCCAATAAAGTACCCAAAAAACCTCCTGATTGTGTCTTAGTTGGTTTAATTACAATCTGTCCACCAGTATGTATTGCATTGACAATTTGCTTCTTTTGTGCTTCAGTGAGCCAATCTTTGTATTTTATTAATTGATCAATTTTATTTTGAGGAATGAGGAAACCACCAACTTGTCCTCTACCAAATATTTTATTGACTCCCACATTTGCAAGCCCAGAAAGTGCTCCAGTAGCTAATGGTCCAACTGCTTTTGCTGCCATTGGTAGTAATTTTGTGCCAATTTTGAATAATGATGACCAAAGACTGCCTCCTTGTTGTACAGCTTTTCGTATCTGTGTTTTGCTTATTTTAATATCTGCTCCAGTTTTGTTTTGCATTGCCTTTTTCAACCTATTTATTTGTGTTTTGGTTAACATCAGCTGATCCGGACCAGTTAATTCAGAATTTGATAATCTTATTGTTATTGCTGAATTGTTTCTCAAAGCCCGAGCAAGTTTATCTTTTTGCTCAATTGATAGTTTTACTCCATGTGAATGATAAGTTGTCATATCTTTTATATAACTAACGTTACATTAAAAATTTATTCCATTTATCGAAACAATATTTTACCATCTCTCTGGATGAGCTCAGCTTCTTGTTCATATAATGTCAATGCATAAACTGAATATGCAGTTGCAGTTGTACCAGATAATTCATAATGAAATGTCAGCTTTGTGGTACCATCTTTGATATCCATTTTTTGTTTTGTTAAATCGAAATACAAGAATGGAAATAGTGTTTTGAAATTGTTGACATTCAATAAAGTCCCCTGACTGTATTCATTATTTGCATGCACATATTTGAGGACATCTCTGTAAACTCGAGTCAAATCAGCCTCTGGAGTGTAATGTACATCAGGATATTCATTGCCATTAGCCACAGATAAATGACAATTTAGCAATGTTCTGGGATCTGTTGATACACTAAATGTATTGTACAAAAATGGATTTACTGTTTGTGCAGCAAGATTTGCATCATTGATAATGAAAACAAACACATGTCTTGGCTTTGAAATCCCACTTGTTATCTGAAAATGGCCACTTCTTTGTGTTGAAGAATTACTTCTCTCAATATTTTCTCGCAAATAAACCCATTTATGTGGCTTCAAAAACTGACTCATATACAGTGATTGCCCCTCTGAATTGAAAGTGATTCGTGGCACAATAAGCTCCATTCTCGTAATCATTACACGACAATCAGCCCCAGCTTGCCATATTAGAATAGTATCAGATTCAATCTGCAAATTTAATTCCAATCTTGTTGATGGTAATAACTCATCCATCAATGCTTCAAAGAATGAGTATCGATTCAATGGTATTTCTGTATTGACAACCACTGATAGACCCAAAAGTGCTTTTCTTGCAGCAAATCCTTTCTTGAACAAAGCTTGTGCAGGTCTCTCTTCAGCACTTCGGTTTGTATCCAGATAGAAAAACTCATTGGTTGCAGTTGATTGAGCATATCCTGGACTATATTCCAATATTCTTAATATTTACACAATGATTTGCATCATTACAATCATATACCATTTTACCATTCAATCTTACATCAAAATCATGTATAAGACTGTGTGAACCATTAACAATACCATTATGGTCTTTAGCTGCTATATTCACATTTTGCATTGTTTGGACTTTAAAACCAACTGATATTCTTGCATTATACCAATCAAATGGTATTACTTCTCCTGTGTTGTCAACAACAAAACGATAACCATCTTTCTTTTGTGACCTATTATTTCCTGGATTGCCAGTATTCAATGGTGTCTCCAATTGGAAGAAGACATCTTCGTATCTCTCAATGTATTTTGGATTTCTGAATGATTTCATTATACAGATATGTTACATTATTTTCATTTTCTCCTTCTTTTGAGTTTTCCACCGGATATCATCTGATTGACTCTCTCAGCTATTTGAAAATCAGTCAGTGGCTGCTCCATTTTTGGTTGGCTCATTGTCACTGATTTTGTTTTGGAAGGTTGTTTTTTGCTCAATAATTGAATTATTTTATCACCTGCTTTATTACCAGCAAACTCACCAGTTTTGGTGACTGCTTTTTCAGCTGCAGTTTTGGCTCCTTTTTTAGCTAATTCTTTTGCTGTTTTTCCGAAAAGTTTTGAACCAACTGATCTGAAAACATCCATAATTCCTTCACCATGGATATGTTTTATCGCATAACAACCCAATTCTGGGTCAAAACGTGGTTTAAATTCACTTTGTCGTACCATATATTGATATATTATATTAAACTAGACCTGAGAATCAAGCTCATGAACCAGTCAATGCCATTCAAGTCAATTGGCCGACCCAAAGCGTCAGTCACTGTTATCCCCATTTCTGAAATAATTGATTTGGAAACTGGGCTGAATAATGCTCTTTTTGGCTCAAAAGTAAATGGATAACTCCTTGTTAAATTGTCAGTGGGTATCATTATCAGTGTATTTGTGAATCGTCCATCACTGAGGCTATCAGTTATAATATCACAATTAATATTCAAAACGTCAATATCATTGGTAATATTTGGCAATTTTGTCCCATGTTCAGTTTGGTTAATTAACTTTGGTTCAAATCCAATAAGCGCTCCAAAATTAGAGTTTCTAATATCAAGCTTCCATTGGTTGTCTAGCTCAATGACAACTCTATATGATGAAAGCACAAAATATAGATTGATGCCCTTGCTGGAAGATGGTTTATCTCCATTTTGAATTATTGATTGAGTGATATAATCATCAAGATCATCATATGAATACATTCCATCAACAAATGTGATTGTCTTCCATTTTGTACCATTATCTGGGCTGTATTTTATTGTATTATTGTTGTATCCTGCATTGACATTATGCCACGAGTATGTCATTGAAACTCGATCAACAGCTAGCTCATGTCTCATTGTTGTGTCAAGCTTTAATGGTGGATCAAATTTGATAATAAAGTCTTCAGGCCGACTTTGAGCTATTTTTTGTCGGTTAACAGATGAAATATGTATCGCCCTTTCTTGCATATATTATTTGATTATATATTATGCAAGAAAAATCCGCGTCCTAGCGGTGCATATATCATTACATTATATATTGTTGCAATAAATCAATGAGTTGTTTGTTGTTTATTAAGCCAAGTTGATTCAATTTATGGGCTATTTGTGAAAATTCCTCTTTGACTCCATTATTGCCAGCCAAAATGGATCCACCAAGCAATTCCATTCTGTCAATCAAATCATTAGCATCATTGAAATAAACAACACCAGAGCCCAATTTCTTGAATTTTTTGCTGGATTTATGGATTGGAATCTCACTGAGTTGGTTCAATTCATCAAATACCATTTTGGCAATATCACTGTATTTCTTCTTTGAATTAAATCTCTTGGTCAATAAATCGATTGTATCGAAATCAACCTTTTTGTCCATAACTTTGCGTTTATCTTTTGTTGCCACAAGTCTGAGTTGTGCCATTAATTTTGGAATATCAATCATTAGTCCACCATATTTCCCAGAAGATGATATTTTGTATGCATTTATCTTTGGTTGCGCATAACCATAACCTTTTTTGATGGTTTTCATTCCTTCTGGGATTATTTTAATGCGCCCTCTGTATTTTTGTAATAATTTTATATCTTCATCTATTTTATCAATTTTGTCTTTATTCTTGGTCTTTCCTTGGCCCTTGGATAAAGGACCCTTCTTTGTTCCAAGTTTTTTCAACATTTTGCCAATATTAGCATCGTAATCCTTGATGTCAATATCTCCTTGCATAGAAGCTTGGAGAACAGAACTCGGAGGTGCAAGATCGTATTGCATCAATTTTTGGAACTCATCATCATCAAAACCAGCATCCAAATTTGACATTGCTGGTTGATAATCTATTGGTAGCTTTGCTTCTGGTGGTTGTGGTTTTGTTTCTGGTTGATAAGTTAACATAGCAATGTCTTCCAAACCTGAAGTCAACGCTTTTTGGTTTTTCTCCAATTGTTCAATCAGTTTGTCTTGTTTTTCATCAATTGTTTGTTTTGTTTCCTCTTGAGCTTTAATAATTGGTTTGAAAGTTTCTGATAAACCTTGTTGTAAATCTTGTTTATCATGCTTGTACTCCTTCAATGTATCTCTAACTTGTTTGGTTATTGTTCCAGCCTTAATCTTGGCTTCAGATAATTGTTTTAATCTCTGTAAATCCATTATATTATTAACTTATATTAACTTTTCTCAATTTATATAATGTATTGATATACATGGAAATCCCAAATTATGACAGACATGATAAAAACACTAATTTCAAAAGATTGTATGGTTACATGCCAAGTGACACGTTTCGGATGTTAATATGTGGTAATTCAGGATCTGGAAAGACAAATTTATTGTACCATATGCTGATGAAACCACTTTTGTATTATGATAGAATACATTTATATGCCAAAAATTTGGAGCAACAAAAATACAAGGATATGCTACAAACATTGACTGATATATCAAATAGTGTCGGGTATAATGTCCTTGTTTGTAGCAATGATGATATAATTCCAGTAGAGGAATTGAAGGATGAGGATGCCCAGAAGATAGTCATATTTGATGACTTTATTTGTGAAAAAAACCAGAAACCATTGATTGATTATTTCATTCGTGGCAGGCACAAAAACTGCTCTGTTATTTATCTGAGCCAATCGTTCTACAAAACACCAAAAGATATTCGACTCAATTGCTCTCATTTCTGTGTCTATGACTTTCCTAGCAGCAATGAAAGAGGTCTGATATCCCGTGAGTTGGGTGTCGAAAAGGATAAATACATCAAAGCAACCAAAGAGCCATTTTCATTTCTATATGTTGATAAGCCCATGAAGAGAATTAACAGGAATTTTTATGGAACAATATAACCAAATGATATAAATGGGAATATTCAACGAACATAGTTCATCGTCTTCTTTCACAACAGGAGGATTCAGAACGGTTCCTCTTAAAGGAGCCGCTGGGCCTCAAGGAATAGGGTTTAAATTGACCCAAAATGGCAATTATGATATACAAAACAAAAAACTTGTTAATGTTAAACAAGGAGCTGATCCCAATGATGTTGTCACAAAGAGCCAAATACAATTGCTGGATAATGCTCCTGGTAATGTACAAGCTGATAAAGCAGTAATTTACAGCAATACTGGTAGTGTTCATACCAATAGTATCTATCTACAAGACACACCAGACGGGGCTGGTAGCTCCAATGATTATTTATTGACTAAGCATCAGCCTTATGAAAACATTCATCTTAATATACCAGATTTGAAAAACTTTGATGGCCATGGTGGACGAGCTAAAAGCGAAATAATGGTTACATCAACAGAACAACATATTACTGGACGGAAAACATTTTTTTGATATTAGTGTTTTAAAACCTGATAATAACGATCAAGCGGCGAATAAAAAATATGTCGATGATGAGATTAAAAAAATACCATCACCTGATTTATCTACATATTTGAAAAAAGATGGCACTGTTGAAATGACTGGAAATCTGGATATGGGTAATCAACAAATTACTAATCTTGGAGCCAATATACAAAATACATATGATGTCGTTAATTTAGGTTTCTGTGATACAAAATATTTACAAAAAGTCTCCAATAGTGACCTCGATATGGACAATCATAAAATCAAAGATATGGCTCAACCTGTTGATGATAATGATGCTGTTAATAAACACTACGTTGATCATAACTTTCTCAACAGGTTAACACCCAATGCTATTGGTGGTGATTTAGATATGAGAGGTCATAAAATAATGATTCTTGGAAATCCTTCCGATCCCAATGATGCTTCCACTAAAGCATATGTGGATACAGAAATAGCTAAAATACCATCTGTTGGAAGTGATTTGAGTGTATATTTGAAAAAAGATGGAAGTGTTGCAATGACTGGAAATCTTGATATGAATAATAAACAAATAAAAGATATGGCTCAACCAACTGATGATAATGATGCTACTACCAAAAAATATTTTCATGACAAATTGGAGCAAAGTCATCTTGTCAGCAGCCATAAAACAAATGAATTCAAATATCTTACAGATACCGATGAAAGCAGTTCAGAATATAATATCACAGTGAATGGAATAGCTGCTTTCAATCAATCCCCACATCAGAATAAAAAAGCTTATGATATCACATTGATTAAAGACAGTGGAAGTAATGATTACAGATCAAGGATAGGTTTCAATATTTATACTCTTGCTATTGGAACATACACAATTGTGTTTGAATTCTACCCACCAGAAATGACTAATATTCAATTATCATGTACTGCATCTGAAGCATACATCCACAAAGCTGTACAGCGTGACTTCACTGCTCATAGCAAGCTATTGGTTCAATTCAATAACAACAGCAAACAAACTCCAGATTACATCTATTTGACGATGCATGGCACAGCTACAGCGACTCCAGTACAATGTCATCTGGTTGTTTATGGTGTCAAAGATTGGTCAGATAGCGTTTATCCAGGAGTGTATGATGGCTTGGACAATGTCATGTTTGAATATAAAAATGGAGATATGCAGATGCAAGTCAATTTGGATATGAATAATAAGATTATTTCTGGTTTAATAAATCCGATATATGATTCTGAAGCAATGAATTTGGGTTATTTTACCAACTTATTCAAAACGAAATACACTGGAACTATTGCCAGTGGTGTTTTTCACAATTTCAGTATTCCTGTCTCAGGAAATATTTATTTCAATTTGTATACAGTTGTTTTGGTAAGCAATATTCAAGTTTCAAATGCACAAATATTGATTAGGGGGAAACTGCAAGGACAAACATCAAACACTGACACATATGACAGAATAGGAAACATAATCAATGGAAGTAATACGTTTAATATGCCCAAATCAAGGAAATTTGTCAGTATTGATTCTATGTCAATATTGGATAATATTGGAGAAGGAACTGCTGTTAATGGAACTTTTGAATTGAAAGTATTATACTCTGATTTTTTTGAAAGACATCATGCTGACAATAAAAGTTGGTTGTCAAATATTGAAACTTCAAGTGTTGTTAACGGCGACATAAAAAATGGAGTTTTTGAAAATGTACATGGTTACAATTTTGGAACATTAGGCCCGGTTAAAATAAAAAATATTGTAATTAATACAAAAAATCAATACCAAGTTTCTTTTATCGCCATTGCTAACAGTAAAAGTTTATTTTCCAATTTAATACAATTTAATATGAAAATTGGGAGAAATTTTGTAACTACAAATACAACAATCAAACGCATGATAATTCAAATGGGGATTTTTAAAAGAATTTCAGGGTTTACTTCTCCAATTATAAACACAGAAGTCACAGGAACTTTTGAAATTTATTTATCAACACTATTAATATAATGCCATACATTGAAGATGAAAATGGAAACCATATTCTTGATGAAAATGGAAATAAAATTGAATTTACAGTCACTTATGAAAATTTACCAGATGGATTCAAATATAGAGAACCAATACATCTGAATGATGATGGTCATTTGGATACAGAAAACAGACATTTGGTGATAAAAGATGGAGTTAATTCAAATCATGCAATTTCACTCCAACAATTAATTAACAACAATGAGGACATCATCAAACCATATGTTGAAACACAAATACAACAAGCTCTGGCTCAGTTTAAAGCTCAACAAGCTCAGGAAGCTGTAACGTTTCTCAACAATCAAGTTGCAATGAGAATAGGAAGAAAAAGTGGTACAATACCAAAAACAAATTACACATGGATAAAATTATTAAGTAAAGATGACATTAAAGGAATCAATACATTGCAAGAGATTATTGTGACAAACACATATATCAGGAGAAATGACAGATATCATCATTCCAAATCCGATTTGGTGTCATCATCATTTGATCAATTGGAATTCTTCTTTGATGTGTCAATTGAAAACTATTATTGCTACTTCAACAATCATCCATCTGATTGGACAATGAAGTATTTTGTTGAATATATTAGGATACAATTACCTGACAATAATGACCACTAGGTCGTGGACTCCGTTGCTTTATTTTATAAAATAACTAAATAAAAATATTGTAATCAAATTGTATAATGAAAGAATTGTCAGAATTGCAAGAACACATTCGAACATCGATGATAGATTTTCACCGTAAATCGAGTCTTCCAATATTACCTAGACAGGAATGCAAGATAAAAAGTATCGTAATATTCACATATTTGTATGAAAAACATTACAACACAGGTTTACCTGATGAAGTTTACAAAGAGTTAATTCATGATAGAATCGGATTAATTGGACCTGGAGATGGATGTTTGACAGCTATTCTCCATCGATTATTTGATTGGCAACCATATATCAGATCACATGGAATATTACATGATGCCTATGGTCAATTTTACAACAAATATCATCGTGACAAAGGATACATGTACACCATTAATGAGAAAAAAACATTCAATTGGATGAAAAAATGCATGTTTTTGGGTCAAATAACTGGTCTCTATTATTGCATCAAAAATAAGATAACCATATAATATATGCAAAACAATTCAAAACAAAAGAAGAGATTAATAATTGATTTCAATCATATTTCAAATCGATTATCAAAAGAAGAAATTGATGAATTGAAAGCTTATTACATGACATATCACAAAAAGATGTGGATGAACAAAAGTGCATACAAAAGATTAAAAAAATGGGAGTTTGCTGGTAATATTTCATCCATTGTGTTTGCAACTGGTGGTATTGCATCATCAATTGCAACCAGTGGAGCTTCATTATTGGCAATATCATCAGTTTCTGTCGTAATTCAAGCTTATATGAAACATAAAAATATTGAAATAAGGTTGTATCAATGCCAATATGCTTTTCAAACTTACGGACATTTATTAAATGAAATAAAAGAAATAATGAGAAATGGACATTTTGATAGAAATGATTTGACAAACAAGCTTACTCAAAATGATGATTTCATTTTGGATAATTCGCCGATTGTCGATAAATGGGGTGACAAATATGATAAAAAATATCAGATATTCACTTATGTTTGATTAATAATGTGCATGATTTTGGGGCCAATAATATTCATAATTTTATCCCAATATACATTGTATAATTTCATTGTTTTTTTGGATTTTGTCAACTCAATTTGGGAAGAATCAATTTTCATCAATTGCAATATTCTATGCAAAAGATATTTCAAACTGATTATTCTCTTTCGTTTGCCATTGATTTGTGGCAGTATTTTGTTTATTTCAACGAATATTTTATGAATTTTGAAATTGGTTGAACAACTGATTTCAACTTTGTTTTTCAAAATAATTTGATCTAATGTATGCGACAACTGGTATTTTCTATTATACACTGTTTTCTTGTATATTTTGAACAAATTGGCATGAAAATTGATGTATTCTGTTTTGAAATCCTCACCAATCACTTGTCCACAATGAATGCAAGTCAATTGACCAGAGATATCTCGAATGTTTTGATTTTCACAGCAATAAGGCATATTTGTTAGTTTATCATTGGTTGGTTCTTCATGAAAGTCACAAAAAACATATTCATCTTTGCAATGCAGGAATTGACACAGAGATGATTCCACCTGCATGGAATCAAACTGATTTAGATATTTACTTGTTTCATTGGGATTCCAATTTTGCATGTATTTGTTGTTGGCTTTACCGTATCTATTGGCTATGTAACTAATTCCTCCACGAAGGCCCTTTTCAACAAATTGATACATATCAATATCCGTAATGAGTTCCAAATTGACTTCAGTCATTTTCAACATTGCATCCCAAGATAATCCCGGAGATGTAAAATAATGACATGGATCCAATCTATTATTTTCCAAACATGTTTTCCTGAAATTTTCAAATACATCAGCCAGCAATAAAACATCAGATTTGAGATATAAATCATGGTATTCGCCCATATTTTTCAAATTAAAAGTATTCCAAACATTTTGTGCATGACTGTATTCTTCATCAGTAATATGTGTATTATTCATTTGACTGTAAAATTCATCTTTGGTTGGTAATTGAGTATCATTGAATTTATCAAAATTACTCATATAATCGTACGGATAAACTCCTTTTTGTTTCATTAATTGCAGTTTTTCACCTTTGAAGACTTCATTGGTATATTTGTATGCATCTTCTGGTAGATTCTTTACAAGATTAGCCAATGATTGATTCATAAACTGAAGACTGTCGATAAATACTAAATTATAACCCAACATGAAGGCCATGTATTTCTCCATACTATTTGGGATTACATTAATTTTGTGTTGTCTGGTTTCACCTTTTCTATCCACATAAGTATTGGTCTCAATAATTTTACCAATTTCTTGCATTATAAAATGACTATCATATCCTTTCAAATTATGAAATATTACAGGGATTTTGTCAGTTATTGTAAAATCCCTGTTACATTGATTATGGGCTGAGCCACGGAATTCGCCATTAATATGACAATGATCTCTGACACGTTTATCTGTTTTCTTGTATTTTTTACCACAAATATGACAAGATGTTGCTTTTTGGAATTTGTCTTCATCTTCTGGAGACATAACTAATGGTTTATTGAATTTGTATTTAATAGTTTGTCTGCAGTATTTGACTTCAGCAAGCATTGCCTCCATGAATTTGTAAACAGCTTTTTCTCCACGATAATATTTTATTGGTTTGGAATATTTGTCATCATAGCAGCAAACAACTTTGTATCCATAACCACAATCAGTGTGTTTTTGATAAGCTTCAGTAAACGATTGTTGGTTAGATTGATTACAACCATGAATTGGTTCAGTAATTGCTTCAAAATCTGCATAAATCACGAATGGCGCTTTCATTTGTTTATTATAATTTTTGAATTCTATTTTGGAACCAACTTCGGGCATTTTGATTGATTGTTCACCATTGATTTCAATACATACTTCCTGATGCTTGTTTAAAACTCGTTCTGATGAAAAACATTGCAAACAATGCATACAAAAATGTTTTCTTTGATGTGATTTGGTTTTGTGGTGCATAAATCGATTAAAATCTTTGATAAGACAGTAATGTTTATTTTCATCATCTGAGATTAACAGCAAATTCAATACATCATCAAACTTTTCTTTTGAAACATAAATTGGATAAGTTTGTTTGTTTTCATAACCGAATACGTTGATGTTAATACTGTTTTGGGTTTCAATTTTGTTGTATTGTTTGACTGAAACAGGAAATTCAATTCCTTGGTAATCCAATTGTGGCATGAATGCTTTATCTGTTTTTTTTGATTCTTTGTGGATCTTTAATTTGTGGATTTAAATGTCTAACGTGACACCATCGAAAGCATTGATTGTCTTTATTCTGTAGATTGATTAATCCATGTTTGTTATGTTGTAGTTCAGTTGGAAGTTTAATGTAAGAACTTCCAGTAAGAGGCTCATATTTGATAATATTAATGTAATGTCCATTGATTGATTTAATTATCCAAGCTGAACCTTCACTAATCCATTTGTGAATATCATTCATAATTTGTTCAACATTAACATCCAAAGATTCTTGAAAATCATTGGCATTAGTTGTTGTTTTTGGTTTACTATTAAAATATCCAATTCTGGAAACAGTTTGGTTTCCTTTTTGTTGTTCAAAATAAATTGTCAAAGTTTCAATAAATTTAATTCCTTTTTATTTGAGTTAATAATTGTTTCATAAAATGAGCAATAGCTAATCTGGTTGAACTCATTTGAATCAAAGGATCTGTTTCATTTTTAATTCCAACTTCATAAGATTTTGTATATCCCTTGAATGCTCTTGCAACTTCTGTGATTTGAGTTCTTTGTGTTGGAATCGGAGTCACTTTCTTTTTTCGAGGCATTGGAATTGGACGTCTGGGTATTAATTGATTATCAAATGATACTTTTTTCACTCTGGGTGCAGCTTTGGGTTTATCAGCAAATTGCCTCGGAGGTGGAATTATGTTGTTTCTCGGCAAAGGTTGAGGTCCATCTCTAAATTGCATTGGCGGCTTGATGATTGTATTTTCATAATCTTTTACCATTTGTTTGACAGATTGTCTAGGCTTTGGAATTGGAACCATTTTCTTAGTTCGAGGCTTTGGAACAGGATGTTGTTTTTCCAATAATAATGCTATTAATTGATCTTTCGTCAATTTGGATAGATTAGATTTGTTCATATTATACTTATATGTCATATTATTTTCAAAAGGTGCGTTCAAATTTTGTGGCAGATTAGCTAATGAATGTTGACTGCCAACAACATTCATGTCAGATATCCGTTGTACATCTGACGGGTACATTCTCTTATTTATTTGTTGAGCCATACGGCCTTAAATTCCATTTATTTTCATGAAATCTAAGGTCAAATATTGACATAAATTAATTAATTGAATACAAGATTTTTTATGTAAATATTTACTTCCATTTTTTAATTGTTTATTGCAATATGGACATGTGAATATTTGTTGGCTCCATTTTTTAACCCGTTTGCGTTGTAAAATTCTTTTTTCTTCATCAGTATGTTTCCGTGGTCGGATGTTTGATGATTTAAAATGATTATCAGGTAAATCAGCTTCATCAATGTATTCAAAAATATATGCTTGATGATTCATTTTGGAGATTGCAGTTTTACACATGTTTAATCCCTCAGCAACCATTTTAACTAATCCAGGATTAATTCCAAGATGTTCATTAATTGAATACATACTTTTAAAATAACTAACTTCTTTTGTGGAACAATTTGTTGCCTTAACACATCTCCGATTTTTGTGATTATTTGCTGCAAATGTGTAATCACGTTTTTTAGCTGATTTCAAACAATTTTTTTTGTTGTGTCATTATTTGTAAATTTTTTATTCGGTTATCATCTTTGATATCATTAATATGGTCAATAACCTTTCCATTTGGGATAATACCATAAAAGCATTCATAAATAAATCTATGCGCCATAATCGTTTTTTGTTTCTTATTATCTATTTTTAAAGTAACTTTTACATAACCATTATATCTTTTGGACCCAATTATTTGATTCATTGTTTCACAATTAAATACCTTACCAGATTTTCTTACACAATATTGATTGTAAACTGGATGAATATAATATATTTTTCCATTATAAATAATAGTATTTGTACAAAATTTTTTCGAAGATGATTCCAAAATTTGTTTTTCAGATTTTTGATTTTCCATTTCTCTCATATGATACTCTATTATATTAGTATCGCTTTAAGCCATTAAGGTAAAAAATTTAGAGAAAATGTATGAGACAAAAATTTTATATCAAATATTGTTAAAACATATATTGATTCAACAACATTTATAAACAAACAACATACAAAACACTAATCAAAAATTGTGACATATTAGCATCTATTCCAAATAAATAATTTGATAAATGTCTTTCAAATTTGAATCATAAGGTGGTTTTAGAACAGCAAAAACAACAACGTGTGGACTTTCAATAAATACAGTCCGTATATTACCATGAGATAGATGAAAATATCCTTTTTTGATATCTTCGATACAAGAGTGGTTAACAGTTTTGAATTTCATGTTTGATATTGCATGAATTAAAATAATTTTTGGTTCCGTACCATTTACACGGATAAATTTAGCCATAATAAATTTCATAGATGTATTAGAAGCTGGAGCAATAATTGCTTTATGATTTTCACCCATATATTGAATAAAATCATATATTTCAGTGGTTTTTTTCTGAGTGTAAATCCAATAAATGTCTCGACAACCTGGTTTGGATGTCGTTATTATTTCTTCCAATTGTCCTTGCCAAGATAATGGTTCATATTTGTTTGCAGATGGCTTACTCAAAATATTACTCATATATTATATAATTAGATAATTTAATCATAATATAGTGGAAATTGTCTATCATCCATATCGTGACACATTCTGTAATACATCTTATTGATTAACCTGTTTTCTGTGCGTGTAAACTCACAATCATTGTCTTCCATTGGTGGAAATTCCATTAACCTATTGACTGTTTGCAATTCTTCTTCAGAGTATGAGCTGTTAAAAAAGGCTTTTCTGGCTTTGTGCATGTGTTTCATATTTTCAGAGGCTGTTACCAATTGCAAATTTTCAATTGAATTCTTCTGGCGATTGGAATCAATGTGATTTACCTGTATTTTAGACTGAATATGTGTCTGATTTACAGCCTCATAGACGAATCGATGAGCGGGGCATGTATTGTTACGTCCCGGAGAAATTATATAATAGCCGTTCTCAGACAAATATCCTTTTCTTGGTTCCAATCTTTTTCGGTTGATTATGTAACCATCATATGAGGCTCCGTAATTTTCAAATGTTGGATGAATAAAATATGTTTTATCATTGTGATCAAAGGTGTTACTCATTTTTCGAATATAAATAAGGTTACATAAAATTGAATAACCGGTTTAAACCGGTTTTGAAAAACCTAAATTTAGGTTTTTAGGTTTTTAGGTTTTTGAGTTTAGGGTTGAATTCAAAGGCTGAAATAGTATTTTATGTAGTTATTGGGGTGAGATAATGTGTGGTTTATGGCGTCTCCGTTGCAGGAGTTGGGAATAATATTGGATTTATAAGGTTTCGTATGGGATTTTTTATCATTTTTTGAAAAGTGAGCTGATACAAGCCGTTCTGCACAATTTGAGCCCAAATACTAATAATATCTGTCTGAATTTGAAAGAACATACCCTCAGAAATCTATGATTTTTGTTAACTTTTCTTAACATATAACGTTTTTTTATTATTATTATTATTTTTATTTCCCATTAAATTTAGCGATGTACGATACAAGAGTCACCAGCAGTCATTTTAAAGACAAAAGCTATTCTTCTCCTGACCCCCCCCCCCTCCCCGAAACTACCCGATGTAGACTCATTTAATTGTTTTGCCCAGCTAGCCCCATTCTCTCTCAAACGTTTATACACGGCACAACGAACTCGCGTTGAATTCGGCGCGCTCTTAGCTGAGAAGAAATTCACTAGCCCTAGCGTTTTGTTTGGCTTCCTTAAGCAAAGTTTTCCTGAGGACATCATTAAGTCTAATGAGGGAAAAAGTCTTCCCAGTGCAGTTCCTGCCTGGTCTAATATGCTTGCTACCAGTAGTCCTGTTTTTCAGCTAAACGGGTAAACTTTAGTTACTCGGGCTTGGACGAAGGCTGGCATACTTTGGGCTTTGCTTGAGGAGGTAACAGTCTTTGGCTTTAAAAAGTAGCTCTTAGGGATGATTTCTAGTCGGGCAAGATAAAATTATCGGGAATTTTTAACCTGGTCAAAGACTTAGTTTCTTTTCTTGTTGAAAACCGCCATATGTGTTCCCCGTTCCAATCTTTTTGCCAACATCCGGGACTTAAAGTTATATCACTAAACACGAACAAGAAATGGCAAGGATTTTCTCTTCAAAAAGCGTGAGTTTGAAAAGCTATTCGATTATTTTTCGCCGTTATAACTGTAGCGTTGTTAGGCTAGTGATCGATTAGTCGAGAGGTGCAGTTTGGGGTCAGATTTCCGGACTCAATGTCATAAATAATATCCAGATGTCGTTCGGCGTGATTCGTTTCGATTTGTAAATATAGAAGAGATTCGGAAAATCAATTTAGAACGCTGTCTTGCTCCGATTAAGCCGATTCTGTTGTAGAAAGCTAGACTGGACCGCTAAAAGACCGGGTTTTGGGTGAGATTTAAGATGCGTTGGCGCCGTTAATAATTGCGAAATGTCGCACTTGTTTTGTCAACACATAGGCCATGTTTCATGTCAGTTCAAATGTCAGTGCTAGTGTCATGTCCAATTTCAAAGACAAACCTTCTATACCAGGTCTGTAGTATTCTTTGACCTTGCTTTCTTGTGATGAGCCCTAATTAAAGTCATGTTCTGGACTAGCATATTCCATCAGCCTAGAAAGTCTCAAAATGTGGTTAATTTCTGAGGGCATGTTCTTAAAAATCCAGACAGATATATATATAGATTAGTGTAAGCAAGTTTCGACTTGAAGACAAACTTCTAACTGTTCCGGCTTTTAATTCACGACGTTTCGGCCTTCGGCCTTCTTCAGATGGAACACGGGATAAAATTTAAAAACTAAAAGCTAAAAATCTAAACAAGTTTACAGAGTCGCCTAAATTTATATCAATACGAATAATAAAAAATAACATCATGCAATATAATACAATAGAAGACAAAGAAAATTGCGTAACTAGTAAAAAGGTAAAAAACATCGAAAATATGACAATGGTAACAAAGGTATTTAAATTACTAAGTGCAACATGGTAGGCTAATTAGGTGTTGTAGCAAATGCGATTTTTAGATCTAAATTCGCGACTTTTGTTGAGGCCGTGAGGGTTAAGTGTAAAAAGCTGCGCTGTCCAATAAGCTTCTCTAGTAAGTAGTAGTTGATCAAGATAAACAGCTTCTCCCTGACCCTTAATTTGTTCAATAACAATGAAACTAATTTGGGAAATTTCATGTATGATACAATTGAAATGGACCGCCAACTCGCATGTTTTTTTGTTGTTGAGCATGGATGATTTGTGATTACGAAAACGTACTTTAAATTCAGTACGCGTAGACCCTGGGTATTGCAATTTGCACTTATTACATGAGGCTAAGTAAACAACGTATCTAGATGAACATGTCAATCTCTGATTGATCTTGTATGTACGACCTGTGGCAAAGCTCTTAAAACTGGTGTCCTCGATCAGAAAATTCTTACATAAATCACACTTAGATGAACATTTAAAACAACCACCCGCTTCACTGTGTTCCCGACCGAACCCCTTATTAACACAGAATTTGGAAGGTGCTAGCATATCAAGCATGAAATTAAACTGGCTTAAACTGACGACATTTGGCTAAATTGTGCTTCTTTGAACGACTTCAAATAAAGAATTTTTTTTATTTCATACGCTTTGCCGGCATTTCAGTTCGAAAAAAACACTTGTATTTTGTGGTTGTGTTTTGCTAAGCCGTATGGTTCAGTGAACAACACTTATCAGCACTGAGAGACACGTACCATCCCCTTGGTATGGCCAATACCGTACGCATGCGCATGCCTACGGTGGAGTTGGCGCTTAAAGGAGTGCTATGCACTCGCTTCCAACCGGTTCACCGAATTTGTGCATTGTTTGCTTTTAAGAATGAAAATGGCTCCTAATGCGTTTTGTTTGAAGGGAATAAGAATTAGGACTAAGTGACTTATGTAAGTCTTATTTAATACTGAATTTGGCTGGACAATCTAATAACTTCCAATTAAATAATCACTTCCAATCAACACCGCACATGAGAACTGCACCCTTTCTGAGTCACATGGAAATGACGGCATCCCATTTTTCTGTTGAGAATTAAAAGCAATGTAACTGAACTGATATCCTCCTCAAATCACAACTTCTGATGGCCTGTTGACATGGAGGAAGGATACATTTGTGGCTTTTCCGGCTTCACCATAGAGGAAGGATAGAGGAAGGATACATCCGTGACTTTGCCACTGCAAGGGTCACCTGACTTTAATATTTTGTTTCTTTTTATTCTTGTTGTTGTCATTTGACATGTGCTTTACATGCATGACACCTACCCACTTATTAGAGTACATCCCATCTGTTTGCCTCTTTCTCTGTGAGCTATCCTTCTTACTAGTTTTAAATGTTGTTTCTAGATGAATGATTTTCTCCCTGTGTTTTAGAGTTACTACACTCAAGTGACACCCATCTCAGAAAGAAAGCTGTCCTAGTATTGAAAGGTTCTATTTCTTTTATATTTGGTTTTGCCCTTAAGTTTTTTAATTGATACTTCTTAGACAATTTTTAAGACATCTGAATTAGTTTTTTAATATTATAACTCATTCTATCTTATAACAATTTTCAAATTTTGCAAGTATAAATAAATTTGTTTCAAGCTCTTTATCTAAGTACATAACATATTTTCACATTTTAGAGTTTCAAATGGACTATCAAAGCCCCAATGGCAGGTCTCATATTTTTTCTCGTAGTGTGGGGAACTTCTCTGACCCTATGAAAGACTCAGAGCAAGTGTTTGGCCACTGTAAAGGATACTACCAAAATGCCTATGTGACCTCTGTGGCAAATAGACCTGTTTGATTTAGTTTAACCTACCTGTAGCTGCTAATGTCACATAAGCATGTTTTATTTTATTCTTTATCAGAACAACAACGGAAATTAATGGCGTTATTCAGTGGTAATCATTTCAGTTTTAAACATCTTAAGGAATCAAAAGCTAAAAAGTATTAGAATCACCCTCATCACTGTGAGTAGGATTCTCTCCCCACCCACCTTTACCCTGTGGTTTCTGAGAGAGAGTAAAAATGACTGGGGTCCTTAAATTGGGTAACCAGAAACAAAACTATACTGCAGTTTGTTTGACCACTGAAACAAAATAGTCATTTGCATCTGATCTTTAGGGATTTTTAAATAATAACAGTGTGCCACTGTTGATCTTTACTCACATTTTACAGATGTTACAAAGCTGATAAGCTTTTTTGTCTGAGATAATAGATCTCAGAACACGGAGATGTAAGACGAATTAAGATACCCGAGTCATTCACTGAATGGCAATGGTTGGTCTTTAAACTAATATAACAGCATTGTGGGTTCCATTTTCCCCCTATCAAATAAACAACACACAGATTTTTCGACATCAACAATCTGCCTCAGTTATGAAGCGTATTTTAAACATTGCATTAATGACACAAGGTGCAAGTCCGATAACAATATTCCAAAACAACTTACGATAACAGCGGTGCAGAATGTATAAACTTTATACAGCAGTGAAACATGTATAGGAAACCACTAAAACATTTCTTGCCACGTTTCGTTTCCAGTGAATAATTTAACCGATAGATGAGACCAACTAAGTCGGCTTTTTAGTTCCACTTCTGAGTAATTTTTCCTTAATTCTTCGGAAATCTGGTTGACTTTTTTACGAAGTCATTCGCATTACAAGGCGTAACAGATCAAGACCGTAGTAAAAAGTACTAACCCACTAACAGGACGGGTGTAAACATACAAGTTGCACAACTGTTTTTACAACGAAAAAGTTGTTGAATTATTTAAAAATAACGTGTGAAAGCCGTTAATCGAAGACGTAGGCTGTGGTTTTTCAGAGTAACGGCGAGTAGGGTAGTTAAAATTGGCCATGCAAACACTCTCACAACGTTCTTTCGTTGTGTTGACAATCCTTCGACAAAATATTTCCTGTTTCCTAATACTGTGCAAGCGCAATAGTAATTTATCACACTGAGCGTGCGCTACCGGATGTTGTGAAATCCACGACATCCGGAAACGGCTGTTACCAGGGCCTACGATCCAGCCGCTGACCAAAAGATCGTAGGCTCTGGGAACGAGGATGCCTACGGTGAAGCTGGCGCTTAAAGGAGTGCTATGCACTCGCCTTGGCAGTAAAGGGTCACCGACACGCGGGTTTACTCCCGCTCCTTGACCCGACGGCTATGCCATGCTGATGAGCCCCAATAAGGGCGAAACAGCTGTCCATGGCTGCCACTTCCCGGGTGATATGGCTGTGCGCATGAGTACGGTATTGGCCATAACACAGGGATGGTACGTGTGTCTCAGTGCTGATAAGTGTTGGTTCAGTGAACGCTAAAAGTGAGAAAAATGAAATATTAATTGTTTTTTTTTTATTGTTAGCATTCTAACTTCGAGTGATTTTGTTTTTTTAATCAACAGATGGTTCTTTCTTCTTCCTTCAATTAACGTAAATCAAAGGGAAAATGATTCATATTAAAGAAAACCTAGGTTTTGTTTGATGTGCATTTTTTGGCCGAGTAACAGCGTGTAATCTTCATCGCTTTGCCCAGAATGCCCATTGTTCTTGCGACATTTACTTACGGTATGTGAAATATCTTGTTTCTGTCACATTTCTCATTATTATTTAAGTAGAAATACGTGACTCGCAAAACCTCGCGAAGCTGGGGCTGGGTGGAAAGCTCTCTTTACTCGTATTGTAGCATTAAATGAGGAGATTTAAAGGTTTTTGAACATAGCAACTATTTTGATGAGCATGGTCTTTTCGAGGTTCCACAGGCTAGTTTAATTTGCGATTGAAAATCTATTTCCGACGAGACGAAATGTACAACGTGCATGAAGTGCTGTCGTGTTCGATGAATTTGTTTCCCACGGAAAATTATCCTCGGCTCCGCTCGAGCCGGCTCGGCCCGACAAATTTATTAACCTCGCTTTGCGAGGAATTAGCAATAAGCGCTACGAATCTCATTGGTTCGGCATCAAGCAGACTGTGCCCGGCAGGGTTTCATTAACATGAAAGGGATGGACGATAGAAATAATCAACCACGGTGGTTATTGTGTTCGGTTTTGTTTGAGTTATTAGCCCCTATTAATGTGAATTTACCTCTTTATAAACTACAACAGCTGTCAGGAAAAGAACTATAAGGCTTTGCGATTAAAACTTGCAGAAAGAAAACAACTTTCGTGCCCTTAATGTACTCGCCGCTTGTGAGCAAATAGTATTGTCCGCATAATTGTTATACTGACTATTTTGCATAATGCACATCTTTTTGACGTAAAAGTTGGGACTTTGTAAAAGGACTAATAAGTACGTGTTAAAAGATATCAATTTAATTCCTCGCAAAGCGAGGTTAATAAATTTGTTTGGCCGAGCCGGCCTGAGCGGAGCTAAGCCACGTGCATTGGAGCGAAAAATATATTTATATATACAGTCAACTCTCTCGTAAGCGACCACCCTTGGTGCACGACAAAGTGGTCGCTTACGGGAGGTAGTCGCATACAGGAAAGATAAACAAACTTAGCCTAATACTGGATTGATTAATTAATTACATAAAAATATTACCTTAGCAGCTAAAATTAGGCAAATAGAAACGAACTAATTTATTTGATTTTTTTTCCACATCTATTCATTCTTCTGATGAAACTTTGTATAACATGGTTCATGGTTCATTTTGGAACAAATCACTGTAACAATTCCCGTTTACCTACAGATCTAATTATAGCCATCTTCTCTGTCTGTAAACTGTCGTTATCTGTCAGCAGTCCGGGTAAGCGTCATCAAAATTGAACTTTTGTCACTTGTGAATAATGATTTACAAGCGATCATACGTGATTATGTTGGGTGGTCGCTTACCGGAAACAGAAAACAAAAGAATATGTGTAATTTCTGGCCTAAAGAGTGGTCGCGGTCCCTTAAGAAATTTAAGTGGTGGTCACTTACGAGAGAGCTCTTGAAACAGTATTTAACTGAGAAACAAAACGGTTGTTTACGAGGTGGTCGCTTACGGGAGGTGGTCGCTTACGAGAAGTGGTCGCTATGAGAGAGTTGACTGTATATATGTTTATATATTTCGTTGGAGATGTCTGCACTGTTGCCTAGCAACAGTGAAAAACAAAGTATGAATGACGTCAGACTGTCTGGCGTCGTCTGGAGCAAAATTTGCATACATCGGAAAGTTTGCGTGCCGGAACAAATTTCAACTGCAATGTTCATCAATATTCACTGGATACAGAACTATCTCTCCAGAATCTTATCCCTTTCTTCCAGAAATCTTTATTGTGAAAGATTACATTAAAGAAATTACACGTTTTGTGACCGCGGTAAGATAATTTTCCTTTGGAAATAAATTCATCGAACACGACAGCGCTTCACCCACGTTGTACATTTCGTCTCGTCAGAAATAGATTGTCAGCCGCAAATTAAACTAGCCTGTGGAACCTCGAAAAGACCATGCTCATCAAAATAGTTGCTATGTTCAGAAACCTTTTGATCTCCTCATTTGATGCTACAATACGAGTAAAGAGAGCTTTCCACCCAGCCCCAGCTTCGCGAGGTTTTGCGAGTCACGTATTTCTAGTTCTTAGAATGATTTGGTGCTTATTCTAACAACACTTATGGTCTGTGCACGTTTTTTTGTCTTCGTAAAATGAACTTACAGTCGACTCCCGATAACTCGAACCCTCGCTGACTCGAACCTCCCGCTAACTCGAACCAATTTTCCTTTCCCTTCAGGTCATTTTCTATATAATTTAACCCTCGATATAAACTCGAACTCCCGATAACTCATTTTGTTTTTAATTCCCCTTAAAGATTCGAGTTATCGGGAGTCGACTGTATTTTGGTAGTCGTGTCAATGAGAAACATGCAAATTACGCATTTTGACCGTCTCAGCTTTCGAATCACGAAACAATTCATCAAGTATTCAGAATAGAGTCCATGTCAATTAATTTATCAAATAGTACATGCCTGTAAATGTGGGTTAAAATACTACATAGATGTCAGCCATACCCGACGTCCGGTTTAAAAACAAACAAACAAACAAGCAAAAAACAAACAAACAAAAAAAAAAACAGCAAAAAACAAAACAAAACAAAACAAAACAATAAGATGTTGAATTTTACGTAATTCTTATAGCATCCCTGTGTTTAATAAGTTGCTTCAAATGAAAGATAGAGTTGGTTTTTTATATATTTGGTTCTTAGAAGTAATGATTAGCTTACAAATACAGTACCTAGGTATTATGTTATTTTTTAGCGAGTGTATATAAAATTATAATAATAATAATAATAATAATAATAATAATAATAATAATAATAATAATAATAATTACTATTACTATTATGGCAGTAAAAACTTCTGCATGCCCTTGATATCCTAAACAAGATTGGGCGGCCAACCGTAGCCAGTCAATGCAACGACCGTCCTTACAAATTAAAATCCCAACTCCTAATCATAAAGATCGTAGAAATTAAATTCTAAAACTATTTACCATCCATAAAGTTCTCAATCTAAATACTAAAACTTCTGTTCCCCTCGATGGAAACACTTAAAAAATAGTATAACAAAACGTCTAATGCCCATTATTTTAAAATCTCAAAGCACCTTGCAATATTGAGTGAGCTTGTGATGACTGACTTCTGTCACTGCAGCGCTATTGTGTCGCTTTTTTCTCCCACTAGCTCCTTAAGTGTCTTTCCGACATCTCTTAAGTAACCTCCGGGTACATCCACAATAATGTTTAAACTGTGCCACACGATATTCAGGATACCTCTGCTCGAGCTTCCAGCGTAATGGCCCGTACTTTGTTGTTTTTGTTCATTATTATAATCATTATAATTATTATTATAACCTTTTCCTCCGTTTTGATTACAAACAAAACAAAACGCTTGTTTAAACCATTCGAAAAAAAGTGAAATTTACACTTAGAAACTTCAACATCTACTCAGCTGGACTCTCATAATTGTTGATCTGTCAAAGGAGAAATTTCAATTGACCGAATTTTACCGATGTGATGTGTTAAAATTCATATCTCGCATAAATAAATTTGCGAATAAAATCAACAGTGAGCTAACTGAAAATACCTAATCGTGCCAACAATAGGATTCATTTTCGCGGTATCTGGATAATCTATTTGAGAGTTCAAGGAATAAAAATGAAAGTGACCATTGGTGTAAAGTGTACGGTCAGAACATTAAAACGAGCATACGGGAAATCGAACCGCACCAAACCGTTCGTGTTCGTAGATACCTTGCAAGTTTTCTCTCACATCAGCGTCAATTACTGTATAACTCGACTAAGAAATTTGAACGTGAATAGGATCCCACTGTAATATAACTCACCTGGAAGACAAAGATCGATCCTCTTTCTACCGAGACGGAAGTCGAAGCGTAAGGAACATCAATTGCACGTACTGAAATAAAGCCCTCCACAGCTGTTGTTTTTAATAGATCCTAAAAGGGAACATAAAACTATTATTTTTCCTGCTGAAAAAAAGAGCGGCTGTTGGCGTGTTGTATATATTATCTTAAATTGATGACATTTGGCTTAATTGCGCCTCTTTTAATGATTTCAAATAAAGGAACTTTTTTTTATTCCATACGCTTTGCCGACGTTTCAGTTAGAAAAAAACACTTGTATTTTGTGGTTGTGTTTTGCCAAGCCGTATGGTTCAGTGAACGCTAAAACTGAGAAAAATGAAAGGTTAATTGTTTTTTCGATTGTAATGCATACTAACTTCGAGTGATTTTGTTTTTTTTTAATCAACAGATGGTTCTTTCTTCTTCCTTCCATTAACGTAGATCAAAGGGAAAATGATTCGTATTACGGAAAACCTAGGTTTTGTTTGCTGTGCATTTTTTTGCCGAGTAACAGCGTGTAACCTTCATCGCTTCGCCCAGAATGCCGAGTGTTCTAGCGAAATTTACTTACAGTATAAGAAATATCTTGTTTCTGTCATAGTTCTCATTATTATTCAATTAGCAATGAGCGCTACGAATTTCATTGGTTCACCAGTAAGCGGACTGTGCCCGGCAGGGTTTCATTAACATTTTATTTATTTATTTTTTTTTTTTTCAGGATACTAATAACTTTATTGAACATAGCCATAATAAAATATTACAAGAAACAAATACAAAATATAAAATAAATACGTAATACAAAATCAAGCTTAATACAAAGAATCACTAAATAACTTACAATAGTAAAGAGAAACAATGGGGACGAGAAAAACAATTTTACCTACAATACTAATAATTTCTTTTTTTTTTTTTTACATATAGGCACTTTACATGCTATTTTCGATTACAACACTGTTAACAGATACCATACAGTTTACTACTACTTGAATCTACTACCTTTAACACACTTATATTAAATATATTATTACAAAAAAATCTGAGGCTCAGAAATGAACATATTTTCTACTTTCCACTGTAATGTTACTTTAGTTTCGAATTCCTGTTCAATCGGCTTTTGCAAGCATAAATATATTGTTTTAATAAGATGACAAATAAGTGTAGTCTGCGTTTTTGGAGGTCGGTTAACTGTTCGAGGTGTGGAATTTTGTTGGTAGCTATAAGTCATTAGAGAGGCTCACATCAGTATTGTTTACTCGATTTTTCAAATCCGACGGAATTGCCGCCATCAATTGAAAATATTGAAGAAAGTTTGTTTTAATTTTAAATTTGCTTTGGAATTCCTCTAATGTTAAAAAGCTTCCATTGGTATTTAAGATATCTTGCACAAAGAGGACTTTTTGATTAAACCAGGATTTCCAAAATAACTGACATGTTATTTTCAATAGTTATTGCTCTATTATTCCATAATAGGAATTCGCTGTGAGAAAAAAAAGTTAGTTATATTCTTAATTTCGCAGAAATAATGTAAGAGTTCTCGATAAAAGATAGGTATATTTTTGTTGATAAAGTTAACATTGTAATTACATTTCAGAAGGAACTGCAGACCACCATAATCAGAGAAATAATAATTTGGAATCGCTTTCCATGAGTCGTTAGTATCGATTAAAAATTTGCTTATTCAGGCTAGTCGTAATGATTTAACCATCGTAGCAAAATTGACGAAATGCAGTCCTCCCTCCTTGGGCGGTTGGTAAATGACCGCTCTCTTTATTTTGTCTTTTTTGTTTTTCTACAGGAACGAGAAAAGTTCACTTTGAACATTTTTAATTATTTTGGTTGGGACAGAAAGCATAGAAGCTGCGTAAACTAATTGAGATACACCTAATGATTTAGCTAGTAGTGATTTTTTATAGAGCGTGAGATCTCTCGAAAGCCATAAGTTGAGTTTAACTTTCATTCTCCTAATTCTTTTAATAAAGTTTTCCTCAATATTCTTCTCTTCGTTGTACGATAAGAAAGTTCCCAAGACTTTAATTGGATCTTTCGTGGTTTTGAAACTTAGTACTTTAGAGTTGCTGTTTTTCATTGTTCCTGACCACATTGCCTTAGTTTTCTTTTCATTCAACTTTAAGCCTCACACATTCCCAAATGACTCGATTATGCGAAGGTGTGATTTAAGAGACCCTGGGTTGTCAGTTATGATAGTGGTATCTTTCAATTCTTCGAGGGTTAGTTCTGTTTCCAAAGGCTCTTGTTCCTCTTCGCTTAATTGAGGGATATCAAGACCTTCAATGAAGTCTTCAAATTTATTATCGTAATTAGACACACTTATTGTTTCAATGAAAGTATCTTGGTCTCGATAATCCGTGGGAGCATAAATATTTAAAATAAAAAAAAGGTTTATTTTCTATTATGACTTTTGCGATTATAAGTCTTCCTTCGGCGTCCGTTGAAATGCTGCATAATCGAACCGAGGTGGAGCAAGGGTTTTGCCGAATACAAACACCTCTCGAGTGCGCAGAGAGGTGAGAACACAATATATTGTTACCCCATTCTGCAGACCACACTTTTTCGTCTTCAATCAATGAGTACGTTTCCTGTAGACAAAAGATTGTAGCTTTTTGCGCTTTCAAATAAGAGAAAATTGCTCTTCGTTTACTCGTATTACGTAATCCTCGCACGTTTAGTGATAACAATTTTAATTTATACGACATAGAATAATTAGGTTAAAGTTAGAAAAACAAAATTAGTACTAAAGCGTGTGATATTTTTCTGGTTGTATTTTGAATTATGAGGAAAAAGTAGTAGATCCCTAGATAAACTGCTGTACCTATGTATGTAGAGATCGATGTCATGGTGGAGCTTTCTGAGTGAGTAGGCAAAAAAATTGACACATATGATTTCAAGTCCAAATAACAAAAATAACGGCACACATAAAAGAAAAAAATTTAAATAAAAACAAGTAAATGTGATGCGCATCTTTCGCTCCTCTCAAGTTGCACTCCCATTCAGTGCAAAATCTTCTCCAATTACTCCAATTAAAGATTGTCTAAGTCATTAAGCGAAAAAATTCTTACCGGCGATCCTTCTGGTGATGTCTTGACGAAAATGTTTCCGTCTAAAGTCCAGGCACTCTGGATGAGTTGATCTTTTCTCATTGTATTTGCCTTACTAATGATGCGACGGCGGTGATCGGTGAGGTTTTCATTGATGAAAATACGTGGCTCGCGGCCGGCTGCAGAAGAGTAATTTCTGGATGGAAATAAATCTGCTGCTTTGATGTGCCTCAACTTTGTTCTGCTTTTGTAAAGTTTAGTTTTGACCTTGTGATTTAGAAATTTAACAATGATGGATTTGTTTCGAGTGTTTAACTTGTGCGATATTTCAATGTCATCCGACAGAATGTGTACATCCAGTGCTTCTGCTAGCTTTAATACCACTTCTTCGGTTGACGTATATGCATCTTCTGGTACTCCGTGAATTTCTAATGAGTTCTTTCTCGTGTATTGCTCCAAGTTGTCGAGTTCTTCAGTTAAATGGTCGGTCTCCTCTATCGAATCTGCTAGCTTCGTTTTAGTATGCTTTAGCTCTTCTCTTAACAAGAGGTTTTCTTTCTTGGTGGATTCCAGGAAGGTTTTCACGGACTGTAACTCGCGCTTTTGTTCCTGGTACGCGGCCTTCAATTCCGTTAATTCTGTTTTAACTGACTTATTCTCCTTTAAGATATTTGCTATTGACGTTTGAATATTCGCTAGCATTTCTCTAATTTCAGTTAAGCTAGGTTCCGAATTTTCTGTCGATCCGAATTCTTTCCTGCTTCGCTCGCGGCCATGTTGCTTCGTTTGGCGTCACTGAGTTCTTCTTCCACTTCTAGGGAGCCTCGCTCACCTCGTTTGTACTTGCGTCCTTTCGTCATCAGAGTTTAACAGGTACCGTGTTTTCCATCAGATTTACACATTTAAACGATGATTTTAGCCAAAGATGAAGGAGCAAGGAGACAGATTTTGCTCCGCTTAGTTGACCATCCGACTCGGACGAACGCACGCATGCTCTTTCATTAACATGAAAGGGATGAACGATAGAAATAATTAACCACGGTGGTTATTGTGTTCGGTTTTGTTTGAGTTATTGGCCCCTATTAATGTGAATTTACCTCTTTATAAACCACAACAATTGTCAGGAAAAGAACTACAAAAGAACTTGCGTGCCCTCAATGTACTCACCGCTTGTGGGCAAATAGTATTGTCCGAATAATTGTTATACTGACTGTTTTGCATAATACACATATTTTTGACGTAAAAGTTGGGACTTTGTTAAAGGACTAATAAGTACGTGTTAAAAGTTACGAGTTTTACATATTATGCATATTTTTGTAAAAGGATAAATAGGTACCTGCCTCGCTTCATAAAGTCAGAAGAGAAGGCAACCAGAATTGTAAGTAGATTTAGTGATTTTCTTGTACCTTTCGCAATTCCTGTAGTTAGCTGTATCTGTATAATATTGTAACGAATATCTTTCTCTTTTTTTTAACCCTTTGTAGTTTGACAACGTAAAACACAAAACTTAATTGTTGTTAAACTCAGTGTTTGTTCAAAAATCTGCTTGGTCGACATCTCTTCCGAAAGGATAAACATATATCCAATACCGAAAAAGTTAGTCATTGACAACAAAGTTGTTTTCTTTTTCAAAAGTTGAAACAACTTTAGTTGTCGATAACCAACGCGGCAGTTTTGTTATGAAAAACTCGCTTTCTCCCTTCTGTGTGTAATTCATCGATTACTTAAGTCTTCTCAGCCATTTTCTACACGATGTACTCATGCGCAACACAAGGCTACGTCAAAACATATAGGTTTTCGACAATTAAAACTTTTCGTGTGTGAAAACGCATTTACGAATACTTAATAGATGCCGATTCAATTAAGTTGTCGATTGGAAATGATTATCGATAATAATTTGCCTCGTCTATGGAGGCTCTCACTGCAGTCTTTTGTGAAATCAAATTGTAGCAGTTTGTTATCGGTGGTAACTCAATGAGACCTCAACCCTACTCCCAGGTAGTCCAAAATGCCGTCCAGACAACTCTGGAGACGTGCTATGTAGAGACTAAACGTAGTCAGAATGTCGCTTGAGGCCTCAGTTAAACAGACAATATTGCCACGACGACGCCGCGCTATGTTCGGGCCAGGACCCGCTGTGGAGGAGCATCACGACCCCCCGTGCGACTAAACTTGTAATACGACCACCCTACTGGGGACTTTTGTTGTGGCAATATTATGGGGTGCGAGAACATGTGCTTTTCGCTCGAAGAATTGTAGTCATTATTCGAAGCGTCTGTTAGTCTTTTGTCAGTGCATTAAAGTGATTGTTACCGTTGTCGAGAGTGAAGGTTATTTCGTAGCCTGAGTATAACATGCTATATGGCTTTCGAAGCAGCATTTTTTTTAATGAAAGTGAACTGTAGCGCAGTTTTCAAAGAGGTCTGATATTTTAGGGCAGCATTAAAAGCCAGAATCCGGAATCCAGAATCCGGATTCCGGAATCGGAAACTACAATCCAGAGGAATCCTGAAATAAGTTTCTTAGAACGGAGAGAGGAATATTTAATGATGAAATATATGACCTGGGGCAAAAAATACCGAAACATAAAAAACTTAAATCACTCGTTGCAATAAAAGAATACGTTGTTTTCAAAGGACGCACTGTCTTACTGGACAAAGAGAGACGACGAATGAGTCAACGTATATTGCTTTAGACCGTACAAATGGCGGACTCTCCAGTATATTAAGAAGCGGTAAGTTGTTTCATCCATTTTCCGGATACCCCATTTCAACTTATTTTGAAAAAGGCTGTTAAATTTTTCGGAAGGTTGTGAAGTAAAGCTACAGGCCAGAGAGGGGGGAAGTTCCAGGTAAGTCAGCAAATCGGAACCGAAGCGTGCTAGGGGAGCGAAGTCTGTTGAAAATCGTTTGGTGGATTGACTGATTTTATTCTGGGTCGTAATTTTTTCATTTATTCTCTATGATTTACCCATAAATACTGAATAATTGTCGAACTTCCGAGTTTGTCGTGTTGCCGTGGGATGTTTGTCATTGGTGTCTTGCTGCGTAATTAAACAAGCTGCAAACTGAAAACATAATCTGCAGGCCATGCAGAATGAAACCTTGTGAAGGTTATTTCCTGTAGGTGATATTTGTGGTCTCAAGAAATCATAATATAATTTCAATAGCAAGATATAGACCATCAAATATATTTTCTTTACTGCGTGGGCGATCATTTTGACAATTTTTAACCGTGAGAAAACTCTTTGTTTTATTGGCGAAAAATGATTTAATTAGATTTTTATATCTGGTGTCACGAATCGAAAAATATCAAATTTGTTTCCAATTCATGAATTTTCAGAAGCGATGTTTTATGAAAATTATTTGACATCGGATTACCATACAAACACTGTTATTTCAAGCCTGTTTGCCTATTAATCAAAATGGCGTCGAAAACCGTGATAAGGCCTATTCATAGCCAGAAATGCTATACAACCTGGCTGCCGCTGCCAACTAAACTGCAAGCATGCGCAAAGGACACACATGAGGATTAAATATGGTGGTAGACTTCTTGCCGAAAATGCAATTTTCCCCAGCTCAAAAATTGATAAAGCAAATCATTGAACAGCGCTCCAATCGAAGAAAGCGTCAGGATAAAATCATTCTAGCCAGTACTTATTTTGATCGAAATAAACTCAGAAATGAACACAATGTCCTCTTACTAACCTCTTAAAGTAGTGTTTACCTTCATGCCTTCCTTCGTCTGCGGAGAGAAAATTGTTTGTCCGATACGTTTCCCCAGCTTCCTATTCAAGAGATGTGATGTCAAGCTAGCAAAACGAATGTTTTTCTTTCCCAAAACATGTCCACTAAGGCGGTGCCTTTTTAATCCGAAAAGCAGGACTTTTTGTAAATGAGACATAAGGCAGCTTGGGGCTATTGGTAAAGCAAAAATGCTCCTAAAACTAGTTTGTTTTTGTTCAGCTTTGGCAGCCATTTTGAATTATGTTTTTTTTTTGGTCAGTTGTAATCCCTGTTATAACAGCGAAGCCGCTGAACATAAGAACTGGCTGAATTTCGAAAAAAAGCGGGAAGAAATGGAGAAATCAGTTCCGTGAATCAACAAGCCGATAAGTCTTTAATCACAATATTCAAATTTTCTTTTATCCTGCGTTCAGTACCCTTTAAAAAAGGACTTTTCTTTGTTGCTAGTCGATTCTTTTAAACTTCTACAGCGCTCACACCATTTAAACTATTTTCAAAAACTCATTAATAATTCATAAGCCTATTGACCTATCAAATGGTCAATAAAACACCAGGTGCAGGGGTTTTAAAACCCGATAAAACCTCCTCCTTATTAGTATACGGTGTTTAATGTTTTTCTCGTATGCTAATTTCCAACGTTCACAATACACGCTTTTCTACGAATATTTTTGAAGCCGTTCAAAAACTCGCAGCACGTGTTTTTTTCGGGTCTAAAACCACTCGGCTGCGCCTTGTGGTTTTAAATCCCTATAAAACACTGCTGCACGTGTTTTAAACATTACAACACTGAAATTGTTTCTATAAAAACAACATGAACGAAAACGAAAACCTCAAACATAAGCGAACGCGTATACCATCCTCCTCTCTTATTTTTTGGCAAATTTGTCTTAATAATGTAAAGAAAAAGTTGATTTGATTACACTTTTTTGAATTCTTCCATACAAATTTCATTGAATTCGTCTTGCATTTCGCAACATTTTAATGAAAATCGAACAAATAATTAGTATAAGACCTAATTTCCTTTTAACATGGTGTCTTTATTACTGACGTTTTAAACATCTACCGGATAAATGTCTATTTTAAATTTTAAGTCAAATTGCTTATGCAATTAAAGAAAGCGCATTAAGTTAAGTTAAAATGTACTCTTAAGTTGTTCAAGCTTCTTAAGTCAGTTCTTTGTTTACTCTTTACTCTATTACTTTTAATTAAACCTTGTAACTGTTTAAAACTGGTCTACTGTTCTAATTACATTGAAAGTAACAATCTAAGTTCAACAAACTAGTGGGAACATTCCTTCACTTTCAGTCTGTGAGTTTGTTTTGGTTTTACTTTGAAGAAGATAACTTATGCTTCTGTATGGGAGGTTACTCCGTACAGTTCAATGCTATCGTCGTCCAAGCAGACAGGATTTGTCTCGTGCTTGGTATACGTGCTTTGGCCTTCATCTTTGAATTCCACTTTTTTCCTGCACCAAAGCAAACAAACAGCGCGCGCATTGTTGTAATTAATTAAGTCAACAAGACATGGCTTCTATCTTGAAGTTTATTTAAAAATAATGTTCATAACAGTCATCGCCTCAATCTCACTCTATTTCTTACTGTGATAACCAGTTGTGGCAATGCAGCAATAACTCAGAGCATATGAAATGTTAACGGAGGGAGGAGGGTAGTATGAAACGATGGTTTTTCCTATCTTGATCGTGCTTTCTTGCATAACGCCGAGGATATTTAAGCTACGGCAATGACACTTAGAGAATATAAAATAAGTCTAAAGAAAGGAGGTCCGCAATCGGAAGTCATATCATGTGGTAATTACGCCATGATTACCAAAGAGGCATCATCTTGGATCCGACAAGACAGCCAAAGTTGAACGTAATGTAATGGAAATTAACAACAGATATAAAAATTAGCTACAAACATACAGGTTATTTATACAAAGGTGAATTCATTAAAAAAAAAAAAAAAAACAGGAATATTTCACTCAAAACGAAAGATGCCTGTGGATGTTGGTTGCCATGGTAACGTCGAATTCAAAAAGATAAAATTAAATAAGAAGCTAAGGAAGAATATGAAAAAAAAAAACAAGGCAAAAAAACGGTCGTGATGAGGTAGAAAATAGGAGCGCGTTTAGAGATGCTCAGGAAAAGGAAGATGGAGACTGAGATGAAGAAGATGAATATGAAGTAAGAGATTGGGGTGCGTATGGAGATGAGGAGAAAGTGGACGATGAAAACTGAGATCGGCAAGTAAAGATGAAAACGAAATTGCGAATAGGGGTGCCTACGAAGTAAGGGGACAAAAGGAAGTTGATGGGTAAATGGAGATGAGGTTGAAGATGGAGATGGAGATGGAAGCAAATAAGGTGAAGACGGAGATGAAGAGGGAGAAGAAATTGACGACAGAGAGGCACCCAATATCTAGCAAACTTATGTTTGTTTACACAATTGTGTATACTCAGAGATAAGATGTAACCTCGCCGGTGCCATAGACCTCCACTCTTAGGCAGTTCCAGTTGTATTGTTTAAATGGATGGAATCTAATATATCTTGTTTTTACTGGCAGGGGTAACACATGTCTGTCAATAGTTTTGCTGTCACCTGACCTGTGAAATTCCTTCAAACACACAACAATTAAAGTTTAGTACCAAAGTTCTTCTGTTGCTGCTGTCTCCCATTTTCGGTGGGAATAGTTCGTTTGTAGTGTTAATGGTTGAGACGTCAAACTAGAAGATGGCTCGAGGGGTTATTAAGATAAAGGGTTTGGATGCCAGTATCCTTAATTTGAGACAATACTCATTTTTTGGATCAAAGCGAAGAGGAAGGGTGTTTATCCTGCAGGTATTGGCAAGATAAGAGAAGGATCCAAACGTTTCTCTGTGGTAATCCAGGTCCAGTTCCAGTTTCGTAAAATCTATCTGCCGAACGGAACGGTATTTTCCGTTCAACCGCAAACCCCTTCATTCACGGGTTTTCCACGTAAACGGGAATAACACAGTCAACTTAATCTTAAGAAACTGGACCCGAATAATGTTTTTTTTTTAAATTAATTTTCTGGAACGTTTGGAAAACCTCGCGAGGTATGCCGAAAGGTCCATAATTACAACCACTCAGCACAATCGGTTCCTTTTTTATCATTACTTAACCTATACAAAAAAGGTATTTAATTTTGAAAATGGCAGAAAATAATGGAAAACCCAGAGCAAGTCATAGGTTAAAATAAAAATGTGTTCTCGTCTTATTGGCGATGTCTCACAAGTACTGTGATGGTAAAAGTCAACATTTAAATGCCATATCAAGGGAGACAAAGTTTTTTTTTTCTCAAAACCAGGCAGACAGTTTGTCGTTTTCAACTGACCGATGGAGGTTTAGGACGTAGAATGTTCGTTTGCATTTGATTAAGGAACTCTTTCGTTGAGTATGATTTTACTTGATTGTGTTCAAACTAAATACACAGGCAGCCCAAGGCCCAGGCTCGCGTCAGTAGAGAGCGTGTAAAAATAATTTCCAGTGGGACGACGACCTTTGAGTGCAAGAGGTATTGGGTTACGGGCAGCCGTTAAGAATTTTTAAAAACTCGTTATAAGACTTTGTATGGGAATTAAAATACTGTCGATTCTGATGCTTAAATAACACTAAATTTAACTTTCATTCAATAAAATGAATAAACTGACTCACCTCTGGTGTATTCTTGTGTGTTTGGGGATTATTTAACCGTTTCGCGAATTCTTTGAAATCACTGTCATTTCCTTTATAAGACGGAGGAGGGAGCGCGTTGCGTGACGAGCCAAAATGACGGCTGCGAAGGAGACTACCTTGAGTCCGTCTTATGAATAGCCTGCCACGCAGACATTCATAGGGGTTCGTCACGCGTTCCTGGAACAAAAACGCGTGACGTCTGCGTGGGAGCCTATCTTATGAAGGGAATGATCGTGATTTCAAAGAATGCCCGAAACCGACGGTGAAATAATGACTCAAATTTCTGCCAGGTTAATCGGACTGCGTAGAAAACTTAACAAGACATCGACATGATAGAGACCAAACCGAGCATCAACAGAATGCGGCAACCGTGGACAGCTGTTTCGAGCTGGTTGGCTCTTGTCAGCACGGTGTAGAACAGCAAAAGGTAGAACAACCAACGCGATTCGAGTTGTCTACCAAATACACGTGGTAGTGATTTCGGATGGGCCCAAATTCAGGCGTCCGTCTATGTCATAGCGCGCGACTACGAATAATGAACAAAAGAACTGAAACATCATGTCGCTATCGCAATAAGTTAAATGTGAAAAGAAAAACTTTCCTTTACAATTACATGGCCGAACCATGTTAAAAAAGAACGACAATAAAAATAATCCCAAAACGCACAAGAATATACCAGAGGTGAGTCAGTTTAATTCATTTTATTGAATGAAAGTTAAATTAAGCATTTTTTAAGCTTCAGAATCGACTAGTATTTCATTTCGCATACAAAGTCTTATAACGCGTTTTTAAGCGCTATTCTCAACTGTTGCCTTTAACCCAATACCGCTTGCACTCAAAGGTCATCGTCCCACCAGCACTAGAAATTAATTATTACACGCTCTCTTGTGACGCGAGCTTGGGCTGTGTGTGCTTAATAAAACAATTATGTTACATTGATTACTGACTGTTCAATTTGCTATGCCAGGAATAAAATCTTACGCCTTCCCTGCCATTTAAATCTTTATAGGTCGTCCAGATATTTCCGTCAGAAGAGTAAGACAGCTTGAAGTCTGTTGTCCATTCATTGCCATTTATGTCCCCTTGGGTAGCAACAGCACACACCTGAACTGTTTTTCCGAGATCAACCTGTAGCCAGTCGTCATTCCTCCTGGCTTCTTTGGCGCACCAGCCATCACCCCTGCTTCCATTTAGTCGACCGTAAGCAGCTTGGAAGCTAATGCCATGCCATGAAGGGTGGAGCGGCCACTTCCGGTTGCAGCCTCGCTCCAGGCCTTTTTAAGTTTTAGTTTCCCAGTAGGTATCGCGCGCGTTGTTTTTAAGCACGAGGTCGAAAAATAAACATGTTGTGTTAAATCGTGTTTTGTAAGTTTTATTTGGTCCAACCAAAATTGGTCCTTCGAGTCCAAATACAAGAAATCAGCCGCTTGAGGATGAGCCTTAAAAGTACGTGGCACTCGGTGGATGAATGTGTGATATCCCCGCTTCGAAACAGTCCTGAAATAAGTCCTGAAGACTCGATAAGTCAAGTTCCAAGTCACAATGATTCCGTCAAGTCAAAGTCCTCGTCAACCTCGTCCAAGAGAAAGCGAGAAGCACGAATTAAAGCTGCCGTCGCAAACCTGCAAGCAAAACAGTTAGCCGAACAAGTGAAGCGAGAAAATCAAGTCCGTGAGGAGGAATTTCGCGAAGAAACGGCCCAAAGGGAGTTGGAGCTAAAACTCGAATTTCGGAAACGGGAGTTCGAGCTTCTACGAAAGAAAAGAGAGAGCGAAAAAGCCGTCATCTCAGCCCAGAATGAAGCTGAATTAGCCCAACTCGAACACGAAATAATAGGGCAAGAAGTCACCGAAAGAAACGCCGAAAAGAACCAAAACAGCAAGGTCAGTGAAACGATAACATCTCTAAAACCTTATTTAATGAACACTGATGCTGAAAGTAAGGATCATTTTTCAAACCCATGTACTGAGTTGAAACCTGGAATGACATCGGGATATGTTTCCCAAGAACTCAAAACATCAGATCATACACCTCTGCAATATGACAAACAAGTTGTCATGTCGTATGCAAATACTCCTTTAAATCCAGTTGCCAAGTGTTTACCGCCAAAGGTTTTAGAGTTTTATGCACCCAACATTGGTGGGTGCACCTCAACTCAGCCAGACCCATTCAGCCAAGGAAGTGAATATACATCTCAGCATATAATTACTCCTGTGAGTTTAGGGTCAGATCCTCATACAAATACAGTGTCATCATGTCATTATGTAAACTTTCCCCAACCATTGGTTGGCTATAGTAATATATACGCACCTCCAGTCACATCAGTTACTTGGTCAACAAAACCTGAAATCAAGTATCCAGAAAGACTGAGTAGCCAAACTCCTCAAGACATTCCTTTGTCGTCAAGACCTACATGTGTTAGTACATCACCTGCTGTCAGTAATAGTTTCCAAGCCTATTCCCCTCATGATCCAAAGTTTGAAAGTCCATTGAATCACTCTTTCCCAAGTAGTACACCGTTGTGGGGCCCAAGTTCCAGAAGTACTTCAACTCCCCACTCAAGTCGGGTCAAGTCAAACCCCCTGCATCGACCAGCTCAAGTAGACCCTAGGGAAGAACCTGTAGATGCATTTATTGACAGGCTCATAGATGGTCAGGAAACTGTTTTTGCCGAAAGTCTCAATAGCTCACTGACAGACTCTGGTACAGCTCTGCTCCGAGCACAAGAGCAGCAACGCTTACCACCACTTGAGCTTTTCAAGTTTACAGGCAAGCCAATTGAGTGGCCCAAGTTTGTTGAGAGATTTCGTGACCAGATCCATAATAAGACAACACTGACTGACTCTGATCGAATGTCTTATCTGTTCCAAAATCTCAGCGGTGAAGCAAAGAAAGCCATTGAAAGTTTGGGTGTGACTGGCCATAGTTACCCAACCGCCCTCAAAACACTAAAACGACAATTTTGGAACCCCAGCAGTGTGGCATCAGCCTACTTAAAGAACATGCTTGATAACTCTTGCGTGACTCCAAATGATAGACAGGCATTGCGTGATTATTATTATCAAGTAAAAGCTTGCACTACCTGGTGCGTCAAGATGGGCCAGTCTGCTATACTCTTAACACCAGAGTATCTAAGTAGGGCTACTATGCGATTACCCATTAACCTCAGAGTGAGATGGTACGAACATATTGATGGTCATGCTGAGAGAGCTACCCTGCTAGGATTTGAGAAGTGGCTTTGCAAAAGAGTTGACACCTTATTCAACCCACTTGAAGATTTCATATGTGAAGAGTGGAACAAGAAGCAGTCATGTATGAAACCAAAGTCAAATTTGAAGCTGCATTCTCTCGCTACAACTACCAAGACTCCCAAACCACCTCAAGTGCAGCCGCGCATGAAGGAGGTCGGGAACATAGTCCATGTTAGTGAACAGAAGTGCGTTGTGTGTTCAGACAGACACCGTGTTGCGTTTTGTCCTGTTTTTAAGTCCAAAGCCTTGAAGGAAAGGAAACAAGTTGCGTGGGAGCACAGACTTTGCTTTAATTGCCTGAAAGCAAACCATCAATCGAAAGAATGTCCAAGTACAAACCGTTGTCTTAGAGAGCGTTGCAGCCGACCACATCACACTCTCCTGCATGAAGATCGTCAAAGCGATCCACATACTGATAGTTCAGCTTACAGCGAAGGCACCGGTATTCAGTCATCAATCCCGCCAAAAGAGAGTGCTCAACCAGTGGTACCCAATACAAGTTCTCCTCTAGTTCCATCCGATGTCCCTCGAAGCATCAACCAAGTGAGTGTTCAGCCTCGGAGAAAGGTCCTCCTTCAAGTCCTGCCAGTTCAAATCCATAGCTATCGTGGTGTAGTCGACACATATGCTGCCCTTGATGCTGGGAGCGACTCGACCTTGATTAGAAAGGACTTAGCAGACCACCTGCAGCTTGAGGGTGAGACACACCAGCTAAGTTTAAATACAGTTGGCTCTGATGCCAAGATCCAGAACTTAAGCAGAGTAAGTTTCTCCTTGTCATCTAAAGACCATCCACAACTGATTTCTGTACAAGGAGCATGGGTTATTGACAAACTCAGTGTCCCATCTGTCAAGGTGTCAAAGGAAAAGGCAAGCGAACAATGGAACCACTTGTTGAACATTGACCTTCCCGAACTTGATGGTAGTGATGTGAAAGTTCTCATTGGGTCTGACATGGCTCACTTACTGATTCACCTGGAAGTTCGCCAAGGGCAACGGGATGAGCCCATTGCTGTAAAAACCCCCTTAGGGTGGACCCTGTTTGGAAATGTGGACAATGGACACTGTGACACAGTCAATGCCAACTTCCTTGTAACTGATCAAGAAACTCAACTGCAGAAGCGAATTGAGCGATTTTGGGAGATAGACTCCTATGCTACCAAGCAAGCCCCCTCTGATTCTGGCATGTCAGCTGAAGACAGAAGAGCTCTGTCAATATTAGAAAACAGTACAGTGAAGGAAGAAGGTCACTACAAAACAGCATTGTTGTGGAAAGGCGAGCCAAATTTGCCAAACAATCGCGCTATGGCTGTTTCACGTCTCCATTCTACCGAAAGGAAACTTAAGAAGAATCCAGAGCTGGCAAGGAAGTACCAGGATGTGATAAACAGTTATATCAGTAAAGGACATGCTAAGAAATTGACACCTGAAGAGTCAAAGGGAATGACCTCAAAGACATGGTACCTCCCACACCATGCGGTACTGAACCCCAACAAACCCGGGAAGGTTCGTGTCGTTTTTGATGCAGCCTCAAAGTATGACAGAGTTTGCCTGAATGACAAGCTTCTCACTGGTCCTGACTTACTCAATAATTTGGTAGGAATCCTGATGCGATTTAGAAGTGGAAAGATCGGCATTATGGCGGATGTGGAACAAATGTTCCATCAAGTCGGAGTTTGTGAAGAAGACAGAGACTCGTTACGTTTTCTGTGGAGAGATTTAGATGAAACTAGACTTCCAGATGAGTACCAAATGACAGTGCATGTGTTTGGTGCTGTTGACTCACCCTGTTGTGCCAACTATGCACTACAAAGGACTGCCCTTGATCAGTCAGAGAAGTTTAGTAAGGATGCAGTTCATGCCGTTCTGCGTAACTTTTACATGGATGATCTTTTATCCTCGAAACCAAATTCTGATGGTGCTACCAACTTAGCCAAGCAGCTAATTGAACTCCTAGCAACAGGAGGATTCAGGCTCACAAAGTGGATGTCGAACAGTCGAGAGGTCCTGGCAGCGATCCCATCCTCTGAAGTGGCATGTAACACTGTTGACCTTGATTGTAATGAGCTGCCACAAGAAAGAGCCCTTGGTGTCAAGTGGTACACAGAACAAGATTTCCTGTGTTTGCAACCAGTGAAGAGTGGCTTCCCTGACACTAAGAGGGGAATATTGAGCGCGGCGAGTAGCGTATTTGATCCCCTTGGTTTTGCTGCACCATATGTGATTAAGGCAAAGCTGATCATACAGGAGTTGTGGAGGCGTCAAATAGACTGGGATGAAGAGCTACCTGATGAAATTCTTCAGGGCTGGCAAAGCTGGAAGGATGGTTTAAAGTCATCTCAGATTATTGCAGTTCCCAGGTGGTATGGATTCCACCGTGATGAATGCCAAGATGTGCAACTACACGTGTTCTGTGACGCTTCGGAGATTGCCTATGGAGCCGTAGCCTATTTCCGAACGATTAGTTGTGGACGTGTAAATGTGAGTTTCATAATGAGTAAGACAAGACTAGCTCCGATCAAGACCTTGACTATACCACGCCTGGAACTGCAAGCTGCAGTGATAGCAGTCAGATTGAAGTCGAAGATATTGGAAGAAATCGACTTTGAAGTTGATGATATGTACCTCTGGAGTGACTCAGAGATTGTCCTCCACTACATTAGGAACACTCATAGGAGATTCAGCGTTTATGTGTCACACAGAGTTGCTGAAATTACTTCTAACTCTGACGTTAGGAAGTGGCACCATGTGCCAGGTTTGATAAATGTGGCAGATGACTGCACAAGAGGGATCGAAATGTGTGATTTGACTCCTGAGTGTCGGTGGATCAATGGTCCCAAATTCCTCATGCTCACTGAAGATCAGTGGCCAAGAAGCGAAAGGGCTCCAGAATTTGATGACCGTGAACTGGAAGTAAAGGCTTCAGTCCTAACAACGTCAGCTACCCCCAGTGTGAGCATGGTCACATGGGAGAGGTTCTCTTCCTGGAGGAAGCTGGTGCGCGTGTATGCTTGGTGGATGAGGTACAAGTTCAAGTTAAAATGTAAAGTGAAGAAGAAATGTCCACCCTCAGAGCGACAGGGGAAGACGTTGTGTGCCGATGATCTTAAAGAGGCCTCCCTAGCCTTATGTCAGTTAGCACAGATTGAGTCGTTCAAAGAAGACTATGAAGATCTTCAAGCCAACAGAGCACTACCCCACAACAGTTCATTACTTCCGCTGCAGCCCATTTTCCTAGGCGGAGTTATCAGAGTCGGAGGTCGTCTCAACAAAGCTTCTATACCATTTGAGGCAAAGCACCAAGTGATTCTTTCCCCCGCACATCCAATTTCAAAACTTCTGGTTCAAGATCTTCATGAGAAACATCTGCATGCTGGGAGAGAACATACTCTGGCCCTTGTGCGTCAGCAGTTCTGGATTCCCCAAGGAAAATCCCTTACTAGGAAGATCATCAATGATTGCCTGTACTGTAGCAGAAGGAGAACTGAGCCCAAAGTGCCTGTGATGGCAGACTTACCCAGAGAAAGACTTGCGCTTTTTGAACCTCTGTTTACAAATACCGGAGTGGACTATTTCGGTCCCATGAGCGTTAAGAGAGGGCGAAGCACCGAGAAAAGATGGGGTTGCATCTTTACATGTCTTACCACCCGTGCAGTCCATTTGGAGCTAGCAGGAGACTTAAGTACTGATTCGTTTATCATGGCATTGAGGAGATTTCGTAGCCGCAGAGGCAATCCCAAGACGATGCGTTCCGACAATGGAACTAATTTTGTTGGGGCTAAGAGAGAACTAGAGGAAGCATTGAAGTTGTTAAGTCAAGAAAGCATTGCTGGTGAGCTAGCCCACCAAGGGATCACCTGGTTCTTTAACCCACCATCGTCCCCTCATATGGGAGGAATCTTTGAGTCACTGGTAAAGCAAGTCAAAAGAGCCATGAAGACTGTCATTAATGACCAGGTTATGCCAGAGGAGACACTCCATACAGTTCTTGTTGAGACTGAGGCTGTACTAAATAGCCGCCCGTTAACTTCAGTCAGCGATGACTTGAACGACTATGAAGCATTGACACCAAACCACTTTCTGATTGGAAGAGCATCTCCTAACAACCCTCCAGGTCAATTTGAGGAGCGAGAAGTTAACAGTCGCAAGCGGTGGAGAATGGCGCAAGCCCTAGCCGATATGCTGTGGCGTCGGTGGCGGAAGGAGTATTTACCTAGCCTGACCACCCGTTCCAAGTGGAATAAAGAACAGAGAAATTTACAAGAAGGGGATCTTGTCCTCCTGAAGAATGATGATGCGCCTCGCTCGCATTGGCCTCTCGGACGGATTCTCAAGACTTTCCCAGGGAGTGATGGCAGAGTGCGTATGGCAGAAGTGAAGACTCCAAATGGAATCTTGATGCGCCCAGCTGCTAAGCTGTGCTTATTGGAAGCGTCTACTTAACTAAATGAACAGTAAAGGACCTTATGAAGACTGTAAACACTTAAGACATCCTTTTGTCTAGAGCCTGCTCGTTGTCGTTATTTTAAACCTAGGAACTGTTGTTAATGGTCATTCGTTTCGGTCTGTTAACTCACTGGGGGGGAGGATGGAGCGGCCACTTCCGGTTGCAGCCTCGCTCCAGGCCTTTTTAAGTTTTAGGTTTCCCAGTAGGTATCGCGCGCGTTGTTTTTAAGCACGAGGTCGAAAAATAAACATGTCGTGTTAAATCGTGTTTTTTAAGTTTTATTTGGTCCAACCAAAGGGGCTGTGAGCTGATAATGAGGAATTTTTGATGTGTCAGATACTCCCACAGGTGTAGTACAAATATCTGTAGTCACAGAAAGCATTGAGGTATAAATTAGCATATTACTGGAAACAATTGACAGCGTCTTCAGTCTTTGGTTATGATCATAGGCAATAAAACCCCATATTTATCATCGGGGTAGAAAGCTCATGTTTATTGAGCTGAAAGCAAATTTAAACTTGTTGTATACAGATTTATGTAATTTTTTTTTATGCCAATCTTTATTGAAAATAACAAGATTACAATTTGTAGTTTTACATTTCAAAAATAAAGTTACAAATATCACTGGGAGTGCTGACACATATAAAGGTTCGTTTGCATTATTTTAAACCACATGCACACAGTTACACAACACTGGACACATGTACAAAAACGGTACACACTAACACAAGTTGTAACAGGCATGTTAAATATAGACTAAGTAAATAATGAGTATTAAAGAGATTGAATAATGAAAGGCCTTCAATGCGAAGTTTGAAGGCAATGCGTTGCTTAAACTCATCAAAGTTGATTTGTTTTCTGTGCAGTTTTTGACGGTATAGATAATATTTTCCAAATAACAAACAATAATTAAACTTTTTAAGCGACATATCTGAAGACTATAACTGATCATAACCAAGTTTACCAAATAGAAATTCTTCGGTGGAGGGTGAAAAGGAGGTGGCATGTTCCCTTCTGTTCCAAGCAAGATCCTCGCAAAAACAATCATCAAGCGAATTGAAGAGGCGGTAGACCAGCAACTCCGAAATGAGCAGGCCGGTTTTCGACCAGGAAGAGGGTGCACAGACCAAATATTTACTCTGCGAAACATCATCGAACAGTGCGCAGAATGGCAGAGACAGTTGTACATCAACTTCGTAGACTTTGAAAAGGCCTTTGATAGCATCCATCGAGAGAGTCTATGGCGCATTCTCAGGGCATATGGAATACCGCAGGAGATTGTTCTTGTCATCAAGAGTTTCTACAACAACTTCACATGCAGGGTAGGAAGCAGCGAGACCAGCTTCAGCGTGAAGACCGGTGTTAGACAAGGCTGTTGTATGTCTGCGATGCTCTTCAACTTGACAATCGACTGGGTGATGAGGCAGACAACAGCAGACGAAGCGCGAGGCATCAGATGGACCCTCTTGACACAACTTGAAGATTTGGACTTTGCTGACGATCTAGCACTCATGTCGCATACCCACCAGCACATGCAGGAGAAGACGTCCCGTGTAAATACCTTTGCACAGCAAGTAGGCTTGAAGATCAGCCAGAAGAAGACGGAGGTAATGATGCTGAACGTATCAAACCCATCACCTGTCACAGTAAGTGGAGAAGATCTACCAACGACCGAAGAATTTACATACCTTGGGAGCACTGTCAGACATGACGGTGGGGCAGGCAGTGACATCAAGAACCGCCTCAGTAAGGCCAGAAATGCGTTTAGAATGATGAACAACGTTTGGAAGTCATCCCAGTACAGCACCAAGACCAAACTAAGACTGTACCAGAGCTGTGTAATCTCCACCCTACTGTACGGCTCGGAATGTTGGAAGATGACAGAGAGCGACCTCAACAAGCTGTCCACCTTCCACACGAAAAACCTCAGAAGAATCCTACGTATATCCTGGCCTGAAACCATCTCCAACCAAGAACTTCTTGCTCGCTGCAACCAGGCCAGCATGGGAACCATCATTATGCGAAGACGATGGAAATGGATCGGACATGTCATGCGACGGGAGGAAGACAACATCACTCGCACAGCCCTTCACTGGACACCAGAGGGGAGACGTTGGCGAGGACGACCCAAGATCACCTGGCGTCGGACTGTGGAAGCAGAACTGAAGACCTTACATCATACCTGGGGAACCATTCAGAGGCTAGCTAGGGACAGACAGGAGTGGCTTAATTTTGTTGCTGCCCTGCATGCCAAGCCGGCATATGGGCATGAGTGAGTGAGTGATGTTCCCTTTTGAGCTATTCCACAACGTTACTCATAAAGGACTTGGAAAAGTGGCAGTCGATGAAAGTATGACCCATCGAGTCACCTTCATTACAGTATAGGCAGTCTTTGTTATTTTCAATACCAAAGTAATACTATTCCTTCTTTGTAACAACAATTCTATGTAAAAATTTATAATAGAATTCTCTAAGTTTAGGTTCCTTACAGATAAGCTTCAATTTACTAAAATAGCAAGGCCAACTCAAATTCATCGACTGAATTTCGTGTTCCCATTTCCTTGAACCAGTAGCCTTAGTTACAACAATTGCTAATTTTCAATTTTAGTCGGACCGCTTTGTGATCAGGAGCTGTAGAAGTTCTTGAGTCGGTAGCAAGAACGAATTTCATAATGGAAGTTGACACCAGAAAAAAATCTATTCTTGATTTGACCTTTAGATATTTAGATTCGTACGTAAGACTTTTTTTAGATGGGTTCTTCTTCCTAAATACGTCGGAGAGATTTAACTCTTCCATCATTAATAACAATTTGTCACGATAGGTTGTTGGTTTCCATTGCGCGCCACCTTTTTTATCAATACGCTCCAAGGTTACATTCCAGTCACCGCAAATAATTACGTTATCAATTTTGGCATTGCTTAGCAATGCCTCATTTAAGCTCTGGATAAACTTGTTCTGTTGCATCAAGTTATTAGGAGCATAAATGTTACAAATAAAAAGTTTTGCCTTATGAATAATGAAGTTGATGATTACGATCCTTCCTTCTGGATCACTGAAATGGCTGGCTGAAATGGCTTTTGAATGTTGACTACAAAATTGCTTCTAAAGCAATAGCTAAACGAATTGAACAAATGTTACCTTCCTTGATTCACCCAGATCAAACAGGTTTTATGAAGGGAAGATATATTGGTGAAAATATTAGACTAATCAGTGACGTGATGGAACAAACTAAGAAACTTAACTGCCCTGGGATACTATTGTCCTTAGATTTTCAGAAAGCTTTTGACACCTTAGAATGGTCATCTATACATAATGTTCTAAAAATTTACAACTTTGGTGAAAGCCTAAGAAACTGGATAAAGGTCTTTTATACAGATATAGAAAGTACGGTACTTAGTAATGGCTATGCGACAAACTGGATCAAACCTTCTACCGGCGTAAGACAAGGATGTCCACTTTCTCCGTATCTGTTTATATTAACGGCAGAACTCATGTCCACCAAAATTCGTCAAAGTAGCGATGTCAAGGGAATTTCAATCTTTGGAAAGGAAATTAAAGTTTCTCAGTTTGCAGATGATACCAACCTTCTGTGTGCTGACATCGTCTCGGTAGAAAAAGGATTACAAATTGTAACGGATTTTGGTGAAATCTCTGGTCTAAAGTTAAATATAGAGAAAACCAAAGCTATGTGGCTAGGGAAGTGGGCGGGCAACAAAAACAAGCCGTTGCATTTAAAATGGATTAGTAACCCGACTAGAATTTTAGGTATTTATTTTTCTTACGATGAGAAGGGAAACAATGAAATGAACTTTAATCTGAAGGTAAATAAAATGCAAACGAACTTAGATACATGGAGGTCAAGGGATCTAACACTTTTTGGGAAAGTCATGATAATCAAGGCGCTCGAGGTGTCATCTTTGGTGTATTCAGCTTCAAATCTGAATGTGCCAAAAGATATCGTTAACGATGTCAAAGGTAGGCTGTTTAGATTCCTTTGGAAAAATAAAAGAGACAAAATCAAAAGGGAAGGACTTTATCAGGATTATGACAAAGGTGGCCTACGTATGACGAATATAGAAGCAATGATTAAAGCGTTACGATTAGCATGGATTCCGAGACTAATACAGAATAATCATCCCAGTTGGAAATCTATTCCTGATCATCTTTTTAAGAAATATGGAGGCCTTCTTTTTCTCTTATCATGTAATTACCACGTAAATGACTTTGAAGACATACCCTCTTTTTATAAGGATATTTTGTTGTATTTCTATGAGCTGAAGAACCTTTACGGATGCCAACAAGGAAGGAATACAATCTTATTTAATAACAGGAACATACGCATCGATGGCAAAACATTTTTCTGGACGGAATGGTATAAGAAAGGTATTAGAACGATTAGAGATCTTTTGGGTGACAATGGACAAATTCTACCATTTCCTGTTTTCCAGTCGAAATATTCGTTACAAAAGACCACCTTTCTTCACTATTACCAGGTTGTTTCGACTATTCCAAGTCACCTCCTGACAGAAGCCAAAATACAAGAATCCAACTCTGAAACCATTAACATCGAGGATCCAGAATCGTTTCGCTTAGATGAAAATGTAACTATTAACCTACTAAAAGCTAATTGCAAAGACTTTTACTGGCTAATTATTGATAGGAAATATAATGATGAACAAACAGGGCCAAAGCGGTGGAATAAAACTATTCCCATGGAGAAAACAAACTGGAAAAAGATATTTAAATCGGTTCCAAAGACGTGTAGAGAAAACAGATTAAGAGAATTTAACTTCAAATTCATTCACAGAATTGTCGTGACTAAAAAGGAGCTCTTTAGATTTAATATTAAATCAGATAGTAATTGCATATACTGCGGAGAACCAGACTCTATAGACCACACCTTTCTAGAGTGCCAATTTACAAAGTCTTTTAACAAGAATGTGCTACAATGGTTTAATGTAGAAAATAATTGTAATTTTAATCTAAACACTGAAGATTTTCTTTTTGGTGTTTCCTCTGTGTCGAGTGTTCCAACAAAGAAATTAAATTATACCCTCCTCTTCCTACGTTATTATATTTATAAAAAAAAGCTCCAGAATGACTCTCCACTTCTATTACTCCCGGACTTTATCAAAAAAATGAAATATAAATATAAAATTGAAAATATTTCTTAAGATATACATAATGAATGCTCCCCTTCTTCTTACTTTGTAAAGTGCTGTAAGTATTGTACGTTTTAGGCTTTAAATGTTGTATGTGTTTGGAATAAAGGTATATTGAAAAAAAAAAAAAAAAAAAGTTTTGCCTTATGAATAATGAAGTTGATGATTACGATCCTTCCTTCTGGATCACTGAAATGGCTGGTGACGGATAGATCATTAGAAGGGTTAATCAGAATACAAACTGCTTTTTGACAATTGGTCCCATGGGAGAAAAAGATGCCACCTTTCCATTCATTTTTCCACACTACTTATTAAAATGTCCTGTTACATTAACAGGGTTTGGCGGAGAAACCAATCTCAGGAAAGACAAAACAAAAAACAAAAACAAAAAAAACCAAAAACAAACAAACAAACAAAAAAAAAAAACAAAACAAACAGCATGGAAGTTGAGTAACTGTAACCACCCGAAATAACTTTGAAAGTTTCGGAAGTTTCATTAACTTGTTGCTAAGGTCAATAAATGACCAATCAAATAGCGTTAATGGTACGATCTAATAGCCTCGATATAAAACGTTTTGGTTGAGAAAGAAAGTGCAGACCTGGCAGAGAACTTATAACAGAGCCCAATGTCTGCCATAAAGCATTAACTTTCCTGAGGTGGTAATAACACAGAAAAAAGTTCTTATTTCAGTCTGAATTTTATATTGACAATTTATCTAAAAACCTTTCTTTAACTACCGAGAATTACATTCATCTTTTTGTTCCCGTGTCTGTCCCTGCTCATCAGATGGTGGTGTAATCTCTATTAAGGATGACTTCATTGTTGGTGTTAGGTTAGGCGACGCGTAAGGACGATGGCGAGAGCGAGGGCGAGGGGGAGGGCGAGGGCGAGGGCGAGGGCAAAGGGCGAGGGCGAGGGCGATGGCTGCGGTGATGAGGATGGTGATGGCGGCGTCAGTGGGAATGATGATAGCGATGGTAATGGCCATGGAGATGAAGATAAAGCTGGAGGAAAAATGGACGAATAGATAAGATTAAGTTAGAAGCTAAGGAAGAATATGAAAAAACAAAGCAAAAAACGGTTGTGATGAGGTTGAAAATAGGAGTGCGTATAGAGATGCTCAGGAAAAGGAAGATGGACGCTGCGATGAGGAAGATGGATATGAGGTAAGAGATAGGGGTGCGTATGGAGATGAGGAGAAAGTAGACGATGAATACTGAGATCGGCAAGTAAAGATGAAAACGAAGTTGCGAATAGGGGTGCCTACGAAGTAACGGGACAAAAGGAAGTTGAAGAGTGACATCCTGTAAATGGAGATGAGGTTGAAGATGGTGATGGAGATGGAGGTAAATAATGTAAACGGAGATGAAGAGAAAGAAGAAATTGACGACAGAGACGCACCAAATATCTAGCAAAATTATGTTTGTTTACATAATTGCGTACACTCAGAGATAAGATGTAACCTCACCGGTGCCATAGACCTCCACTCTTAGGCAGTTCCAGTTGTGTTGTTTAAATGGATGGAATCGAATATATCTTGTGTTTACTTGCAGTGGTAACACATATTTGTCAATAGTGTTGCTGTTACCTGACCTGTGAAATTCCTTCAAACACACAACAATTAAAGTTTAGTACCAAAGTTCTTCTGTTGCTGCTGTCTCCCTTTTTCGGTGGGAATAATTCGTTTGTAGTGTTAATGGTTGAAACGTCAAACTAGAAGATGGCTCGAGAGGTTATTGAGATAAAGGGTTTGGATTCCAATATCCTTAATTTGAGACAATACTTATTCTTTGGATCAAAGCGAAGAGAGGAAGGGTGTTTATCCTGCAGGTATTGGCAAGATAAGGGAGGGATCCAAACGTTTCTCTGTAGTAATCCAGTTCCAGTTCCAGTTTCGTAAAATCTATCTGCCGAACGGAACGGTATTTTCCGTTCAACCACAAACCCCTTCATTCACGGGTTTTCCACGTAAACGGGAATAACACAGTCAACTTAATCTTAAGAAACTGGACCCGAATAATGTTTTTTTTAAATTAATTTTCTGGAACGTTTGGAAAACCTCGCGAGGTATGCCGAAAGGTCCATAATTACAACCACTCAGCACAATCGGTTCCTTTTTCATCATTACTTAACCTATACAGATAAAGGTATTTAATTTTGAAAATGTTAGAAAATAATGGAAAACACAGAGCAAGTCATAGGTTAAAATAAAAATGTGTTCTCGCATTATTCGCGATGTCTCACAAGTACTGTGATGGTAACTGGTAAATGCCATATCAAGGGAGACAAAGTTTTTTTTCTCAAAACCAGGCAGACAGTTTGTCGTTTTCAACTGACGGATGGAGGTTTAGGACGTAGAATGTTCGTTTGCATTCGATTAGGGAACTCTTTTGTTGAGTTCTCTTTTACTTGAATGTGTTCAAACTAATTACACAGGCAGAGCCCAAGGCCCAAGCTCGCGTCACTAGAGAGCATGTAATAATTAATTACTACTGGGACGACAACCTTTGAGTGTAAGCGGTATTGGGTTACGGGCAGCCAATAAGAATTTTTAAAAACTCGTTATAAGACTTTGTATGGGAAATAAAATACTGTCGATTCTGAAGCTTAAATAACGCTAACTTTCATTCAATAAAATGAATAAAACTGACTCACCTCTGGTGTATTCTTTTGTGTTTGGGGATTATTCAACCGTTTCGGGAATTCTTTGAAATCACTGTCATTCCCTTGCGTGACGAAACGAAACAATGGCTTATGAATAGCCCCCCCTCCCCCCCCCCAGACATTCTTAGGGGTTCGTCACGCGTTCCTGGGGTATGAACGCGTGACTTCTGCGTGGGAGGCTTTCTTATGAAGGAAATGACCGTCATTTCAAAGAATGCTCGAAACCGACGGTAAAATAATCGCCAAACGAACAAGAATACAACAGAGGTGAGTCAGTTTAATTCATTTTATTGATTGAAAGTTAAATTTATCCTCATTAAAGCTTCAGAATCGACAGTACATTTTATTTCCCATACAAAGTTTTATGAGTCATTGTCTGAGAAAACCAGGTAGAGGTGAAAGATGAGGGTCGGCCGATTTCCTTCAAACTTTCACCATTTAATGTCTGTTCGAAATGATAATGAATGATGCTATTTAGCAATTCTCTTGCTGTTGCGTTTCGTAGTTTGACCACCCCCCCTGGTTTTGACCCTTACTGACCCTGATGTCACGCAAAATATATGCAGAATTTGAAGCTCAATAAAATATATTTCGCGTCATTTCTGGGGACTCATATCGATTGCTTGTATTGTTTATCGTCTAAAAAACGTTGTTAGAGGAACATATCCCGACTTAACATAAAACTTAAATTTTCATGGAATTTTGCAATTTCCTTGCGATCGCGAAAATGTCTTGGGCCAAATGTGAGGCAATTTCGAAACTGTTTTTCTCAGAGGTGCGGCGTTCCTTTCCAAAAATTTCTTGATATTTTTTAAGCCAAACATCTGTTCTCCCAAAATCAGCAAACTCTAACTTGAGCCATTAAAATGCGTTTGCATGAGCCACGCTCGAAGTCAAAGATGACTCGGTATTTTTGCTAATAAAGTTCCACAGCGGGTTTTTCTCGGTTTTTAGCTCATTCTTTGACGCAATGAATGAGTATCGTGGGGATCGAAATGTGGGCCGGAAGTTGTCGACCGTAGACGGAAATGACAATTTTCGACGCTTACCCTCCCCCTTAGTAAATTGAAAATTAACTTTGATAAACCTGAAATACACATGTGCAAGAATTTAACTGTTTCTACAGACTAATAAATAACTAAATAACAGCAAATCACTATTTCGGCATTTCTAAAGCGTGCAACATGGATCAAGAAGTCGAAATCTTCAAACCCAGGGGTACCCAGAACGATTTTTTGACACGCTCGATTGCACGAGGCTCGAGGCGGCCATATTGGAAGGGCGCTTGTTTGTTTTTTTCGTATCGGTAAGTAATCATTACTTTACTATTGTGCTTTTCTTTGGAGCTCTTCAACTTACAACACACACATCAATAAAAGCGGCCAAGGTAGTCACACTTAAACCTTTTCCGAGCTTCACCAATTTCGATCCAGACTTGAGGCTCGCTCGTATCAACTGCTTTACAATCTGCTTTTACAAACTACATTTCGCTTGCTCTTCTCTACACAGGCAGCAACAACACACGCGGATGAGTTGAGTGAATCACACAATGAACACAAGAGCATCGAGGGAATGAAAACTTTCCCATACTGTTCTAAGCGATTTATTTCAAGCAATCGCTGGTGCCCCAGGATTCAACATAGACAAAAACATTGACAATAGGCCATGTTACAGTTGTGTGCTTAGTGACCTGGCCTTGGATTGGAAGCGAGGCTGGGGGTGACCTTGTTTTGATACAGACCTCACTGTTTTTCATATGTAAATGCAAACTAGTTAGCATAAGAACAGCATGATCTACATATGAAAAGCAGTGAAGTTTGTATCAAGACAAGGTCACCCCCAACCTCGCTTCCAATCCAAGGCCAGGTTACTAAGCACACAACTGTAAAATGGACTATTCAATTTCGATCCAGACTTGAGGCTCGCTCGTATCAACTGCTCGTATTAACAGCTCGTATCAATTTATCTGCGAACATCATGGAAGAAACCCTTCTTAATGTCAGCTTCTTATCTTTTCAAGTTATAATGGACGACAAAATTGTAAAATCCATTGACCTTGGTGATACTTACTGACATTAACACAAACGAGACTGAACTGTGGAACATCTGAAAGGATATGGCAGCCGGGTTATGGCAGTCTCTGCACAAATTATGATTACTGTTTTGTTGATGAAAGCAAGGTAACGTTTTCATGTCGCCACAATGGTTAAAAGTCCACTTGGTGCATTCTTTGCACAAAAAGGACAATTTAACAAAAATGTTTGCATGTTATGTCCTGTCAAGAGAGGATGAAGGTAAGAGAGGTAATCCCCCATATAGGTCCTATTTCCATCGTAATCCCTCTGAAGTTATTTTTAGATCTCCCGCGAGATCTAGTGTCCCAAGAGAGTTAGGTGATAGCCAATCATATATTCTGAATTTTACCCACGTTGACAGCTGAGCCGATTCCCACGCAATGCTACGCGTCTTTCGCGAATTGATCTAAAAACAATATGGCGGAACATGCATACGGAAAGCGGTGCCTGCATATGTTTTGTGGAAGAATGCGAGTTTAAAGTGGTTGTATTTGGACAACGCAGACTGGAAAAGAATCGCTCCGGCATGATTTGTACGACTTGTTTTAGAGCCCAGCTGTGCGGAAATTATGCAAGAATATTACAATACAATTAGCTGGCGAAAATTGAAAGCCGTGATTGAACAGACAAATACAAACATCTCAACCTAGGCACGAATTTCGATATATTTATCGCAGTGCGTACAAAATCCCTACAGTCATTGAAATCTACGTTTTATTTACTTTCTAATCACGTATGTAGTTAAGAGATTCGTTGGAAGGAACGCGAAAACAAATCTTTTTTTCATGCAAGAGTATTGCATTTAGCTGATTGAACAGACGAGTATAAACATCACAACCTCCGGCAAGAATTTTGATATTTTTATCTCAGTGAGTTCAAAATCCTTTGGGTCATTGAAATCTACATTCCATTAGCTTTCTTATTACGCATGTAGTTAAGAGATTCGTTGGAAGAAACGCGAGAAACAAATCTTTTTTCATGCAAGAGTGTTACATTTAGCTGTCAAAACCGCGATTAACCGAGTATAAACATGACAACCTCGGTACCAATTTTGATATTTTTATCCCACTGAGTTGAAATCCCTTTGGTCATTGAAATCTACATTCCATTAGCTCTCTAATCACGCATGTAGCCAAGAGATTCTTTAAAAAAAAGACGAGAAACAAATCTTAGCTTTTATATGCAAGAGTGTTACATTATATTTGAATTGAAGCCGCGATTGAACAGACGAGTATAACGATCACAACCGCGGCACGAAAATTTTGATATTTTTGTCACAATGAGTTTAAAATCTCTTCGGATTTTCAAATCTACATTCTATTAGCTTTCAAATCACCTGTATTTCTCAGAGATTCGTTTGAAGTAACGCGAGAAACAATTTCTTTTATGGAAGTGTATGATTGTGATTAGCCGTTGTAAAATTAAAAACGGTGAAAGGCACGTAACGCGCGAGGTAACATTATCCGCGAGAAAATCGATACCTCCTAAAAATAACTTCAGAGGGATTACGATGGTAATAGGGCCTATATGGGGGATTACCTCTCTTACCTTCATCCTCTCTTGGTCCTGTTTATATCGTTTTTTAAAATATTCTTAATGCAAAGTGAAGAAATGCATTGAACTTGATAATACTCAGTTACCAGAGAACCTGCAGAGCTAGTTCTCCCATTGTTGTTACTGTTGTTGTTTTAACAATTGTTAATGCTATTGTTATTATTACTGTTTCATCGTAGTCTGCCTGTGAGCTAAAAACAGCCAAGAAACTTCGACGCCTTGCGCTGGAATAAATTTGAGGGGGGGCCGCGTCACCTGCTATGCCATCAAACAGGCCAGGGTCTGGCCTTGAGAACCAATGGCATTAGAGGGGTCAGGAGTGCAAAGCTGGAGGGGGGGGGAGGGGTGGGTATGAATTGGCTTGTTGTGTTGACTTTACTGAATTTTTTTGATTTGCCATTCTCCAGTCAAGGAGACTTCTTTTTGTGGTCTCTAAAGAACATGTCGGTTTCTTTTAGGGTGAAAGATCAATGTCAGGCAGCCTTTCACTGTCCAGTGTATTCTGGGGTAGCTCAAGCAGAAGTCCAGCCAGCGGTGGGTGTTAGGGGAGGGGTAACCGCTAGAAGTGGCCCTTTCAGTTTGTGGCCACCTTTTGGAAAATCAGCTCAGATATATATATAAATATATAAGGCTTGTCTTAACTAGTAGTAGAAATAATAGACTTCTAACGACCACTGTCACCACGCTCACAAAGTAGGTTGTATCAAAACTACAATTTCCAGGTCCCGTTTCCGGATTTCCCGTTCTACGTTTTAAAGATAGCCCACTGCTGACCGGAACACCAACAGAGTGAACGAAAAAAAATGTTAGTGTTCTTCTGGTTAAGACATGTCATCAATAAAAAGAATCCAGATCTTCTGTCACTGAATCAGGCGATTTAAAAAACAATGAATAAATTAAAAAGCGGAAACCAAACAAACACACAGACACAAACAAATGTACAGGGTTGCTTTAAGTTGTGTTCGTCCAGCTAGCTAGTTGCCATGTTTGTCTTTACACTGACCGCCGGTGTAGACTGTTTGTATTTCCTCAATCTTTCGACAATGTAGAAAAATGTGTTTTGACCCTGTGAACCCCAATATCGCCTTACATGTTTCACCTCACCGTGATCCATACTATATTTCCCTGGCATTAGTTGAGATTTTTGTTTTAACCTGGAGGCATATGGTCTTTAGGAACCATATCCTTTAGCCTCATTAGCTGTGAGTTTGATAAGTTAGAATATTGGAAGGATAAATAAGATGCTGATGACTAGCGTTTCTTAATGGGTTTAACATCATGGTCAGATCCCAGACATAATGCGGGGAGCAGAGTCCAGGTCGGTTTCTACCAGAATGTCTCTCTAGGAAGATTATAGCGGAGCTCCGCACGCCGGAGGCGTGCGTGCGGAGCCCCATAGCTAAGAGAATTTGGTAACCCGTGAATGCGAGAACTTTTGGTTTGGTTATGACGTCACTTTTGTCCATCCATACGACCGTACGCCCGTACGCCCGTACGCAGCCACAGGAAAACTTAGGTGTGTAAAGCCGTGCTGCGACCCGCGTTTGTTTGGCTGGAAGTTGCATCGCCAACTGCTTTAATTAAGAAAACAAAAAGTTCTTTTGAAGAGAACAAAATACAAAGTCAATTTATGTGACCAACAGCGGGAGAAACAGCAAGACGTCTAGCGGCGGGAGAAACAAATCGACTGGCAGAATCTTGAAGTGAAACCATTTTACTCCGATCCTTCGTGACGAAACTTGGATTTTTGCTCTTTACGTGAAACGTTTCGCTCACTTGATGTTGTAAAACAAACGAAAAAAGTTAGCTATAGAATAAATAGGACTTGTTATTGTCCGGAGAGGCGAGTATATTCATGTAATTTTGTTGACAAAACTTTGCTGGTTTGCTGTCTTGCAAGATCTTGATTTCTTGCCCCTGATTTCTTGCAGTGTTAACACGCCGTTTAATTTAAGCTGAAGCTGCTAAATACCGCTAACTTCAGAGGAGTCTTTTGAGATCATTTTTTTCGTTCCATGTTGATTATTTCCCTGGGAGTTTAATTTTCTAATGGGGTGATTTTCCGCCTTTTCTCGCTTTAGAATTTGGGGTGATTTTCCGCCATTCCCCATTTCGCCGTTCCACCCTTCCAGCTTTTAGCGTCACCGGCATCCGAGCATTTTCACTCCGATCTGGCGCGTCGAAACGTTTGATTTTTCCTCTTGAAGTGGAGCGATTCGCTCACTTAACGTTGTAAAACGAACGAAAAATTCAGCAATGGAATAGAAGCACTGGTTATTCTCAGAAGAGGCGAGTATATTCTTGTGATTTTGTTGACAAAACTTTGAGGGTTCGCTGTTTTGCAAGATATTGATTTCTTGCAGTGTTGACACGCAGTTTATAAGCTTGTAAAGCTATAAAATAAGTTACTGCTAACTTCAGAGTAGTCTTTAAAGGTAATTTTATTGGTTCATGTTCATTATTTCCCTTGGAGTTATATTCTAATCTCGTCCAATTTTGCCTTCCATCAGCCGGAAAAAGAGCAAGGCGACTAGCGGCGGAAACGCCACATCATGAAGAGCGGCCGAAGAGAAATCCTTTTTATAATCTGTTCCGACACGACGAAACGTTGGATTTTTCCTCTTGAAGTGAAACTTTTCGCTCACTTAACGTTTTAAAACGAACGAAAAAATCAGCAATGGCACAAAAGGACTGTTAATTCTCCAAAGAGGCGAGTATATTTATATCTTTTTATGTGACAGTATATTTTTGTTGACAAAACTTTGCTGTTTTGCAAGATAAGCTTATTGTTTTTCTTGCAGTGTTGACCATGCAACTCATTTAACTTTTAGCTACTGCTAACTTAACAGCAGTCTTTTGAGCTCGTTTTTTCGGTCCATGTTTGTTATTTTCCTTGGAGTTTTATTTTCTAATCTCATTCCATTTTGCTTCATTTAAGAAAATTTTATTCTCAGGTAAAATAGTCAGTCAAACAAACGTCTCGCTACACAGTGTCGTTGACATAAACTTAAGCTTACAGTTTATATAAACTGACAAGTTTTTCTCGCATAAGCTTATATATTTCTAATTTTAGCATTTATTTGTGACAATCTTTACAGAGAACAAACACAAATACTTAAAATAATAGGGTATAACGGCAAAGATTTAGATGTGTGAGTATTTTTGACTGAGCTGAAATTAAGTCTTTTTAAACAATGTTAAAAGCGAGTGTAAAACTAGTGTGATTTCATTTTCATCAAAACATGATTTCATTTTCACCAAAAACATGTCCCCTTGCTTCTTGTAGGTGACTGGTAATTAGCCCATTCTTTTCATTTTTCAACTTTTTCTCAGTGTGTGGAAGGGAGTGTTTTTTCAAGTAACTCAACTGAATTGTGTCAAGTTCAAAAACATAGAGATTTTAACCCTCCAGATAGTAGTAAGGTCTAGTAACTCTTGCCAATAATATATTGGGTCTCGGTTTCGTCGCTTCTCGACGGTTGCTTGATCTCGCAAGTCTAATTGGAGAAATGGAGATGTTTTAAATTGTCTAGGTATATTTGAACTAGCTCCTCAGAAACCACAAAGGCACACTGTTGAAGAAAAGTGTGTAATTTTTTTTTAAATTTTTTTCACTGTGTTCAGCTTTCCTTCATTGAAGGATTTTTTTTTTTGCGCTTTAGGCATTAAGTCATCAACTAGTTGTGCTGTTCCATCTAAAGAAGTAGCCGGAGATTCAAAAACACCTTAATTTTTCTTTATCCAAGAAAGGGCGTGGAATTCTGCCCATTGTGGAGCCAGCCAACCATTTTTACATGAAGCGCATTGCTGCTCTTTCTTAACCTTGCAGGTGTCTTTGTCAAATTCCAGTTATAACTCTCCGACATCATAGTGATTGTCACAAATTTTAGCAAAATAATTATAGCCGGGGACATGTTTTTCTAAACTTTTGGATGCTTTCGTGTAATCATGATTAGCCGGGTCCTGTTAACAAAAGAAGAAAAAACTAACGGCTGCTCCTCCCCCTCTGTTACAAATTCCCTTTAAAATGTCATCTGACAGAACAGGTGCATCGTCAGTGCGCAACGCTATGTCATGAGCAACCCTCTGGACATGCATTGCTCTCCATTCTTTATGTTTGTGATTTTCATTGTCAGCTAGTCACAGTTATCTTCTAAATTCCCTTGTCTGTTTTTTCATGGAATCTTAGAACATATAAATTCCCATTTTATAGAATTGCCATAGATAATGGCATCTCCAACTGTAGAATTAGTCCTTTCAGCTTCCCTTTGGCCACTGTCTTTGTGTGCTCGATGAATCCTGATGCAGTAATTAGAGTTCCAAATTCTGGACAATTTGGCATCTCTGAACCTGACTTGACAACAGCATTATCTTAAAAAATTAATAATTACTGCATCATAAATACTGTCCATGCAGTATTTATGATAAAGACCACATTAAAAAATGTCCGTTATTGGATTTCATCTCCAAAAGAATTGAATTTTAAAAAGAATCTATTGATATCTTGTTACAATCAATTTGTATGATGTGAAAATTTTTTTTCAAGAAAGGAGGTTATATGGGGCTAGATCGATGTAAGTATTTGCATGAAGGAATATTAGAATGATTCCTTGGCAAAGCAAACAGCTCTTTATATTATGTGGTTTACAACATAACACCACTGCATTCTCTAGAGTCATGCAGTAAATATCAGCCTTATCCTTTTAATTTTTAGTAAACGATTTTTGAAAGTGAAATTTATTAGTTAATTATAAGTTCGCAAATGTAATAAAATTTTAATACTCCAGAAATGCTTGTATCAGCCATTTTAGAGGAGGTTTTAAAGTTAAAAAGGGTGATAGAGGGAGTGGGCAAGGTATTTTACAATGGCTTACAGACTATCTCATGAGGGGGTGCCAGAAAAAAATATATTTAGAACATCATCGGGTGGGGGAGGGGGAGAGGGGCCTTTCAAAACATGAAAGGGAAAAAATAAAAATCATCATAGGCCCTCATCTGCATAAATTATGTACCCTCCCTCTGGATTGTTTAAGAATCTGCCACTGCCTGGGCACAAAAGCCACACACAGCGGGTGTAACCTTTTCTGGTAGAGTTTAAGACCTGTTGTTTAAATTGTAACAAAAAATAAATTGATGTAAGCTGTTTATTTACCATCACAGATCCATACCTGTAGATGTGATGAAAACACTGTATGCCTCAAGAATCACTTTGTTAATGGACGTTCTAATGTTGAAGCAGTTCATAAACTTGTAAATTATGCATTCTTGTGTGAACGTTTTTGTGCACTTTCCCCATCAAGGGATAGATCCAGTCGTATATTAAATTTCTTACCTTTTTTTGGAACAAAATTATGTTTCCCTTTGAGGTTGAAAACAATTATTGGTATTCCACTGTAGTGATTTACATATCATTATAACAAATGTTATACCCCAAGTCAATTGTTAAATCTTTTACTTACTTTTGATCACCCTATAATAACTGATTATTTTTCATGGGTTTTGTGACGTCAGTGACCAGTGCTACAGTTTTCTACACCTTATCACATAGTCTGGTTTACCTTTTTCAGAAACAATTAAGGAAAAACACTAATATTATTTTCCTTTTCCATTCTGTCCACTGGGCTTATGCAAACTCTTCTTTATTTATGTAAGAACAGTTTAAACCACTGATTGTTTTGAAGAATGAAGTAATAAAATGCTTTTAATTTGCAATATTTCAAGCAAAGTATTAGTTGTTCATCATTTTGTGAATTCAGAAGACGACTATTATATGCACACTCAACTCTCTTAAAAGCACTCTTGTACCTACCCTTTTTTTTTTTTTCTCGGAAAAACCAGAGGATGAAAAGTAAAGTAAGGAATATTTCTACAGAATGCTTATTAAATGATACATGGTAGGTATCTTGCTGTGTAAAAATGGATGGGACATCTCAGATGAGGTGCTATCCATAAGCTGGATTGAGTGATGAGGCTGCAGCAGTGTAGTGTTTAATGACTTCTTCAATTGGGATTTTGCTTTTAAGGACAGCAAGGTCTGTACCTAAATTGAGAAACCAGAGAATAAAATCTGCAGTGTAAACTTTCTTCTCAGTATTACCTCAGTGAGGAAATGTGGTCCATGCAAGTTAAAGAAAAACTCTTTGACCTTGGCAGGATTCAAACCCACTACCCCAGAATGTTTAATTACTGATGGACCAAATGTACTCACTAGGGCAATGCGAAATTTAAGTGGTTTCCTTCACACACAGAAATTTACACTCCAGATATAATTCTCTGATTCCCCAGTTGCATCAGCACTGCACAGCACAAAATTTCATTATCCCTTAATTGTTGTGTGTTTTTTTTTTTTTTTTTACTTTACTCCAAGTGTATTCTCATGTAGCAACGTGTAAAAAAACTGCTGGGGATAACTGACCCCTTAACTGCATGATGGATTTTTTTGGTAAAGATTTTGACAGGGACACTGAGTTGAGGATTTAATTACCCAAGTGTTATTTGATTTTATGTCAAACAATTTACTAACTTTAAAAACCAGCTACAGATGGCTAGGGACTGCAAAAAAAATTTTTTCTGCTGAATAAATTATAAGACTTACGACATTTATTGCATTCAACAATTACATCAAAAGAACGCACTCCTTACACAGATTGGAGTCAACCTTGATTGCCATGAATGAAAGGATCTTGGGACATGTATATGGCACCCCCTGCAGATTTTGCAGGGGCAGATGATATCACCAACTTGGCAAAGGAGAGAGAACCTAACGTTAACTCTAATCCAGTTTTGATTATTACTAGTTTTCATATATATAAAGTAGCAAAAGGCCCAAGTGATTGTCATGTTGACTTTGCAATATCCAGAATAAGAGCCAGACAATTATGCACGAGTCAACAAAAACCCTGACCCCCCCCCCCCCGGAACAAGGTGGGGATTACAAGGGAATAGTAGGGGATTTGATACAAAATCATACCCGAGATGGTAGGGCATTGGAAACGTTTAGTAGATTTAGCTGCCCCGAGGGGGTGGGGATTTGTGAACAGACTGCAATGTCAAAGAAATTTTTTAGATAAAACTAGTGAGCAGCACGTCTGCGAACTCTTACAGTTGTAAAACAAGTTATTTTGTCCTACACGTTTCGTGTGACAAACGTCAGGGAGTGTTACAAATATACAACATGAGTGACCTGTATATATACCTACATAAAAGATTAAAATAAATTTTACATCACGTAAAACCGCACCTACGCTAGCGGATTTACATGTAGGAAACAGGTGAAAAGGTGTGCAAGGTGCTACATATTTTGTGCTTGACATAATTTTGGGGCCCACAGTTTTAGCTAAAACCCCAGGGGTGGGGTATTAGGTAATATTTTGAGTTTATGTAGGATCTCGAGGGGTGGGGATATTATTCAAGATTTGAGCAAGGTTTTTTCCAGATCCCCACCTTTGTTGACTCATGCATTACTGCTGTGGTTTCCCTGAACAAAACAGTACCACTTTGCACTCTCAAAACAAAAGGATTAATGTGATTGACAGGAAGTTATGAAAGGTTCATGTTTTTCCTATCCCTTCCAAAACAAATGGGAAAATTATACTGCATTCTTAGATAGAGTTAAGAGCAAGAAAGACATCTTGACTCTCTCAAATCAATATCAAAGGCATGGAACTGAGCACCTAATTTGAGTTTATACAAAAACAAAAAACAAAAAAACTTCATGTGTACAAGAATAGCTTTCAACCTGGGAAAAACAAATTTAAAAAAAATGAGCTTCTTAATCTAATTTATTGAATTAATCAGCTACAAGTACAGTATTAGAAAATAGAAAAATGACACAAAGCTGACTTGACTTGAAATATTTCTCCTGTATTCAAACATCTCCAATGTGCATCTCCCTCAAATAGAACCTGAACATAAAAAAATCACTCAATTTGAGTAGAAAACGATGAAATCTAAAATATTTTGTAAATCCACATGAATGACTCGATTTTCAATTGGTCCGCAGTTTGAAATGATCTCTTAGTATTCAGTGCATGTTATGTTACCGACCACATAATTTCATATAACAACACTGGCCTACTATTGTCCGTATTAGCTTACCATTTTAACATTATCTTGATTAAAGATCAAAGATTTTTTTTGAAAATTGCTCTTTCTTCAGAAAAAAAAAACACTTCAAATAGTACAAAGATGTGCATCCATACATCTTACCTCCTTGATTGACAGAGCCGTCGGACCTTTCGCCTTCCACCGACACAGCAAAACCCCATCTACTTTTGACAGTTATCAAACTAAAAATTTTCGTTCAACCCAACAAATCTGCTGTAGAACGGAACATTTTTCACACAGTCACGCAGGAAAAATAACATGAGGCGTAGGAAAACTTCGATCGCTTCCAAACTAGAAAACTTCTGCAAAGTTTCCTAGCGCTTAAAAATATCCTTGCTATTTTTGTCCACCATCCTAGTAGCAGAAGACGTCTAAACACTGCTATTTTTATCCAAACCTCTAGAACAACTTAGCAAAGAGCCAAAGACAACTAAATTCGCCCCTTCCGCCGCCATGTTTGACGCGCTGGGGCTCTGGGGACGAGATTGGGGCACAAGCGCAAAGATCACCTCCTCCTTACCGCGGTGAAGGAAAATTAAGAAAAAAATGCCTTCTGTTACAACAAATCAGCATTAAATAAATTTGCCTTCTGTATGACATTATTATTGTTATTGTCGATGGGAAGTTTGCTTCATATGTACTAAAAATATATATAACTGCAGAAAGAATGAGGAACTGGTAAGGTTACTACGTTCATACGAAAAGCAGATTTCTATAAATGCTATGAAAAAAATTGGAGCTCCGCTTTTAGGCTTGGCTAAATATATATATTATCTTCGTTTTCCGCGACAAACGTGGCCAATGTCTTGGTCTTCCGGTCTTCAGTTTCGGTTAAAACAACAGGATGTTGCAACGGACCAGGAAGTGGCGTAAATCACGTAGAATGTATCGGTTTTTCTTTCCAACAGCTTATACTGTCCATAATGTAACCGCCAAGCCCTCGCATTAATTTTAGAATGCCAATACTTGAAATGTCTGATTTAAATTGTTAAAAGACTTGTCTCAACTATTAATAGAAATATTTCTTGCCATTACTGTCTCACAAAGAAGTTGGCATGCATCAAAACCGCAATTTTGGGGTCTCGTTTTCGGATTTCCCGTTCCTCGTTTTAAAGATAGCACACTGCTAACCGGAAGACCAAAACAAAGAACGAAAAAAATGTTAGTGTTTTTCCGGCCATGTCATCAATAATAATAGAAAGAAATATCTAGATGTTTAGTCACTGTCTCAGGAAATTTTTAACAACAACAACAAAAAAAAAAAATGAATAAATTAAAATGAAAAATAAAAATTAAATAAAAACAAAAGCAACCAAACAAGTACACAGACACAAATAAATGTACAGGTCTGCTTTAGGTTGCATTTGTCCACCCAGCTGAAGTAGTTGCCACATTTAGCATTTTGAGTGTACAGTAAACTGTTTATAATGTCTCAATGTTTTCGACCATTTATGGAAATGTGTTTTCACTGTTTAAACCCCAATATCGCCTTATATCATGTACATGTTCACCTCCATCGTGATCCATGTATATTTTCCGTGGCCTTATTCAGTTGAGATTTTTGTTTTAACGTGAAGGCATATGGTCTTTCGGAATCATATCCTTTAAAGGAGGATCAGTTCCACTGTCGCGTACAGACGCAAATTTAGCCGTTGTTTACGTATGTAAACAAAAAGTATGAAGCGACATATGAACGGCTTGCGTAAGTAAAAAGTTGAGCGCTGTTCAGCATTTTATGTTTACGCACGCGGCGCATTCATCGCTTCTTATCTTATTTACGTACGTAAAGCCGCCAGCTAAATCTACGTCTGTACGCACGTAAAATTTACGCGAGAGTACAAATCCACTATAATGTTCATTTAATATATAGCTGTGAGTTTCATAAGTTAGGATATTGGAATTAGAGTCAGATCCCAGACATACTGCGCGGAGCAGAGTTTTGGTCGGTTTCTACCGGAATGTCAGTTTCGGAAGATTATATCTTCGTTTTCCGTGACTAATGGAAAAACATCCGGCCTTCAGTTTCAGTAAAAACAACAGGATGTTGTAACAGACTAGGTACGAGAGGAGACGTAAATCACGTATACTTTGACCTCAGCTAACATCCGGACTAATTATATACATGACATCAATCTTTAGATTTACTCGACTGTTTGTTTCTGCAGCTTACGAGTCTTTTCCCGTCAGAGAGATGTTGATAAGGACAGTTGTCAGCCTGCTCATTCTGATCTATAGTTGTGCATCTTCAGGTACACTTTTTGTTTGTTTCTTGAGACAAAAACCAGGGGTACCTAACTATATTTTTCTCTCAGATCCTTTGAAACGCTATTTTAGGCCATCTGGAGCACCTTTAAAGCTCTGTAGGTTTATTTTAGGCAGCGCTATAATATTTTTATCTGCTTGGTCATTCAAGGGGAACTTGAGTCTTTTCCAAATTACTTAAGGGCATTTTTGTTCATTTCCCGAAAACCTTGGGTCTTGTTTCCTTTCCGAAAATCTTAGCTGACCTTTTTTTGGTACCCGAAACAACATTTTTATCAATCCGAAAACGTTCGGCCTTTCGTATCACGAAGGTTCGTGCTAAAAATTCCCCTTAGAAAATTGTAGGAGATTAAGGCTCTTCAACACGGAGATAATTTACCGAAACGACCCGTTGGGTACCCCTGAAAAACAGAAATAATAAGTTGCTTAATTCGCATAGCCGTAAATACTGTTTGCATAAACGCGAAACCGTACTATGACACTAAAATATACCATTCAGTAACAATGGCGATTGATAGCTGATAGCGATTTTTCACGCAACTGAAATATTCAATATGTTGATATACATATTCAATGTTCATCTAAAAAAAGATTTCCCTGATAACTCTTCCATCAACTTCTCAGTCTTGGCAAGTAGGTAGCAAATATGAAATACTAAGTAAACGGAGAAATTAAACTTTCTTTAAATTTTGTGATTTTAACTTTTCGCGCTCCAGGTTACACTCGAAACCAAGTAGGGAGATTTTTAAAAAGACTTCCAGCCGTTAGTTGTCGGAGAAAACAGATCATTCTTGAGAAATCTTCTCGTTCGCTAGTTATAAACGATGACCGTTTCTCTTTTATTTAGCCGGCAAGCGGAGGCAAGCACGAGGTAATTTTCATGCACGTTGCACAAGATGTTTGACTTGCGAATGATGCTCCACTAAATCGATCAGCTTAGAGGAAGTTCAAAATAAATCTCGATCGTTGACGATAAAATTAAAAAAACCCTGTAAATTCGTAGTGACGAAGTCGCTTGTTTCTCGCGTATATATCTCAAATCTCGATAACTCGATAACTCGACAGCAATGAACAACTACTAGCAACAACTAACTGAAGGCTATGAAAAACCTATCTTTTATCAAAGTCCAAAATAACATGACGTCATAATTCTATTAATTTGGCACGAAATTACTAAAATTCACTTACATCATGTTCGTGACAGCGAACGCGCGCGGAGCGCGAGTGACGCGAGTGACGCGCGACGGGAGGGGCGCGAAAAACATAACGCCTGTCTTCAAACCATAGTTCATGCTGTTCCGGCGCCCAAATATGAGCGCGGTTATCCAATTAGTTACTTGACATCATGTGATTATGAGATGTCGCTCGACAACAAACTTGGTGGTCGCGTCATCGTGTTCTCTTGATGAAGCTGTTCGAAAAGCCCTTCTTTTTTTCCAATGCGCCGGCTATATGTAAAAGAAAAACAACAAAAAAAAAATGTTAGACAAGAAATGTATGGGTTTCTTGCTTAAAAGGAAGGATATTATTGAATTCTGATTCTAACTGGGTTTGAAAATAATTGATCTGGCAATCTGAATATCGCTTTCGTTTCTTTGCTGTTTACCAAACAGAATGCTCTTATAGTTTTTCTCCGCTGCGCTCGTCCAACAATCGTTGCTTTAATATCATTAGGGTTAAATAACCCTTAAGCCTGGTTTACACGTATGACGCAAGCATAAGCATAAACACAAGCATAATCACAAGGAACCTACGTGTAAACCGGTGCGACGCAAGCATAAGCACAAGCGCAAGGAAAGAAAAATGAAAAACAGTGACAAGTTGTCAGCGTACATTCTAGTGTTTATCATCCTTGTGTTTATGCTTATGCTTATGCTTATGCTTGCGTTGTGCGTGTAAACCAGGCTTTACAATTCATGTAGGAAGCAAAATACCTGTCCGGCTGCAAGTAAAGGCGCAGCCTTTGATCCTTGGAGAGTTGACTACATCGGTCGATTTCAATCAGTGATTTGTGATTTTAAAGCAGATTTACTAACCCTCTCGACTCGTTTTTTTTATCGTAAGATTCAAGTAGCAGAAATATGAGTAGACCTATTCCTTAAAGTTGTTGCAATATTCAAGTTCCCTGGAATTAGCGAGAGTATGTTTCCAGTAAGGATCGAACCAGCCCATGACGACACAGTGCTCTATCAACCCAGCTATCAAGCCGATTGGGAGATAGTCATTTTGTTCATTCATTATATACGCGAAGACATGGAGAGTGTTAGTAAGTCAGATTAGAACAAAATGTTAAAGAAAAGTTTATTTCTGCCACTAGTATAACGTTAAATAATCGATTTTAGACACTGCAGATGTTTGTGGCAGCACGAAACCTGTAGGAGTATCGGACACATCAATCATTTCTGATAGTCAGCTCACAGCCTCTTCATGGCATGGCATTCGTTTTCAACCTGCTTACGGTCGACTTAATGGGAACAGGGGTGATGGATGGTGTGCAAAAGAAGCCAACCGAACTGACGACTGGCTGCAGGTTGATCTCGGAAAAACAATTCAGGTGTGTGCTATTGCTACCCAAGGGGACATAAATGGCAGTGAATGGACAACAGACTTCAAGCTGTCTTACTCATCTGACGGGAAAAACTGGACAAAGTATAAAGATTCAAATGGCACGGAAGTGGTAAGAAGTAACAAAATAGGAAAACAAATAAAAGAAGCGTTTTCTTGGGCTTACTTCATTCGTTCTTGAAGACCTCTGAAATTAACACCCATCCTTTTTGTTTTGTGCTGATTGAATGAGGGTATGTAAAATTCAGCATGCATAACACCCATCAAGGTGCTCCGTTTCAGAAAGTAAATACCATCTTGATACCTCCACCTCTCTAAGGCACAAAACGTAAAAAGAAATCCTGCGAACGAATTTTGCCCATGTTAAAATGGCGACAGCAGGAACATAATATTATTGTTGCTAAGCGTAAGCTTTTGTATATTTGAAGGAATTTCACAGGTCAGGAAACAACAACACTATTAACAAGCATGCTTTGCCAGTGCCAGTAAAAACAAGATATATTCGATTCCATCCATTTAAGCAACACAACTGGAACTGCTTAAGAGTGGAGGTGTATGGTAATGGTAAGTCTACATCTTATCTCTGGGTGCTTGGAATAAAGGAAATATATTTGGAGTAGAATTGGATGATTTTTGATTGCTTCAACGTCGCCTTTAAGTAATATATCAAACACTAGAAAGCGTGTTTAATCGGATTTCCAAACACTGAGAAGTAGGTTGAAAAAACGTGGCGCCGCCGAGTTTTTTTAAAGCGGCTTCGAGGTGTTTGGCTTTCTGATGAAACTCACTTTCGAGTGTTTGATATGGCTTCTCAAATGATCCATAATTCTTGGAGAAATCCAAGGCTAAAGTTGGCAACATTTTATGGTAATTAGGAGCACATATCCAAACCAGGGTCATAGTAGTGATTGTCTTTGTTTTCTGTTGACAAATTATTAAAGTTTATTTCACTTATTTTTCAGTTGGCTGGGTTTTCTTTGTTCTTTTCGAGGGAATATATTCTATAAGTTCTGACAATCTGGAAAGTTTTTGCAACTTTTCTTGTAACAGGGGTGGGTGGGCATGAGGGCGCACTTCTCAAATCAACCAAGCTATCCAGCCAACTGAGAGCTAGCCGTTTTGTGGATTTGTAATGAAGGAGTATCAGTTTAGTATGATTAGAACCAAATACTTAGGACAAGCTGATTGCTACCACTAGTATAACGCTAATTAAAAGCCACATCTTTACGTTTTTTAGTCACTGTGGACGTCTGTACCAACACTGAACCTGTAGGAATCTCCGACACGTTAATCATTTCTGATAGTCAGCTCACAGCCTCTTCATGGCATGGCATTCGTTTCCAAGCTGCTTACGGTCGACTTAATGGGAACAGGGGTGATGGCTGGTGTGCCAAAGAAGCCAGGAGGAATGACGACTGGCTACAGGTTGATCTCGGAAAAACAGTTCAGGTGTGTGCTGTTGCTACCCAAGGGGACATAAATGGCAGTCAATGGACAACAGACTTCAAGCTGTCTTACTCATCTGACGGAAACATCTGGACGACATACAAAGATTCAAATGATACGGAAGTGGTAAGATTCTCTTCCTGGTATAGTAAACGTGACAGTCAATAGCTAAACACTCCTAGTTAATGTAACTCGTCACAATAGTTGACCAATACAAAGCAATCGAACATTAGATTTCCGAACCTGACCGGGTATCACATGGCAAAAGCAAGTCACTGTAATCTTAAAACCTGATCAGTGGGCAGCTAACGCACTGTTCATGTGCCCGCGACGCTACTTTTTTCCAAATTTGAGATTCTTCTTCATTACCACCATGGATAACAATGTGACGTCACTAGCCATAACATGCGAGTTTAAGGGCCCATGATCACCAGAACGCATTCGAAGGCAAACTAGCGGGTATATTTAAACGCCAAAAAATGACTCCCACGAAAACGTACTTTGAGAAAGTCTAGATTTTCAGTACTGTGAGAGTCATGTGATTATGTTTTATTCCAACTTTCCCCGTCTTCTTTCAATTGTTATCTTTTCGTTGCGAGCCGGAGACCTGTTTGTCAGTGCAACATAATCCTTATGTTAATAATATATTATGGAATCGATAAAACTAGTTTTCCACACTGTTTTCCACTGTTCACCATCTTACGTTAACAACGTACTTGGAGAGCTCCATCTAATTAGGTTAAGATGCTGCATTGTCTACATTTGCCCCTGACGAAAAGTAAAACGCGATTGCACATAAAGGAGACAATCTCGCTATTCTATACTACCCTGTGACGTTTAAACCGTCCCAACACCTTTCAATTCCAATTCGAGCTGGAAAGTGTCTCCAATTAGACCTCTGCGCTAAATACATTGACACTTAAATAAAAGGGTTTAATTTTTTTTTTTTTTTAACTGTTGATATGAATAAATCAAGGACAGTGTCTATGCGGTCAGATTCACCAAATATAATATGACACGTACACCATCATTCGCAAGAAGTTCGTTTTGATACAGTTCATCCGCTCTCCTATAACTATTTCTATTTCTCCTCCTGTTTCTTCGTAGTCAAAGCAAATTTCAGAAGCTAAGAGTGGGGTATAATAGAACCATACGAATCGCTGGTATACTTTCCCTTTTATCATCTAAAAAGATCCCTCTACAACAAAATTCAACTATAATTCAGAAAGTAAATAACCTTTTTGATTCCTCCAATGCTTACGATGAAAAAGATAAAAAAAGGACTGCGGAAGGTTATGCTTCCCTCAAATGCATGGGTGCCAACAGGAAGATGAAAACTTATTTAGTTATTAGTAAGTAACCCTTAGCTGTATCTATATTTGAAGGAATTTCACAGGTCAGGCGACAGCAACACTATTAACGAACATGTGTTACCAGTGCCAGTAAACACAAGATATATTCGATTCCATCCATTTAAACAACATAACTGGAACTGCCTAAGAGTGGAGGTGTTTGGCGCTGGTGAGTTTACTACATCTTAGCTCTGGGTAAATTTTAATTGCGCTAGCTAACGAGGAGATTGTTTTTGTTCCCGTTAAAGTCCCCTCTTAAATAAAAGCAAAAAAACCAACAACTTTCTGTCGCACATTACTTTACAGAATATCATTAGAAGATTTATAATTAGTTCTTAATCAGAAGATTTAGCACCATATTGCTTACTGAGGACATTACATATACACGATAGAAAGTAATGTATGTGGTGTATAATGTGAAGCCTGGCCAATTGTAAAGAAAGTAAACAGCGTTTAGTTCATAAAGAGAATGGATACTTCTACATACGAAATGCATTATGCTATTGAAACCTTCCGGCATTACGAATTCGGAAAAATCATAACAAATTGTCAAATGTTTCCGACATATATTATTAATAAAAAACTGCCTAATGCGTGCGATGTGCGGGACGCATGACTATTAAGGAGGGTCTTGTGTACTTAATCTGGACTTTTGTTTTGTTTCTGAACCTGCATAGTAGAATCTGAAAAATCTTCCATAACTCAAGAAGAATTCACACTTTGATTATAAAATATTCAAGGCTTACTATATATTTCGATTTTCAAAACCAAAGATTTGATAGATTGTGGTCCTTACATTTCAAAGAAAAAGGGTAAGTCTGACGGTAAGAAATTAGAATTCAAGTACCCTTACCTTAATCAAGAATATCTTGCCTGGATTTGCCATAAAATTTGTTGCTATCGTTTAAGCCTGAGTTTTCTTTAGGCTTTCTCTTCTCAACTTCTTAAGTTGCCAAAATGACTTGGAGAGTCTTTCTTCTATTTAATATTTCACCCGTAATTCAAATGTGTGTTTCATATATTCTTCTCAAGTTCATCCATCATGAGAAACAAAGAAAATCACTGCCTTGACCGTGGTTTGGATATGTGTTCCTAATTACCAAAATATTTTGCCAACTTTAGCCTTGAATTTCTCCAAGCATCAATGGTCATTTGAGAAGCCATATCTCAAAACTGCGTTTCATCACATATCCAAACACCCCGAAGTCGTTTAAAAAACACGGCTGCGTTACGTTTTTTCAACCTAGTTCTCAGTGTTTGGATATCTAAGGAAACACACCTTCTCTACTCGTGTTTGATACATTACATATTCAGCTGCTACTGGCTGGGTATGTTTATTACAATCGGTTTGAACAAGGTAATTACTCCCAGTTATATTACTCTAATGATATATTAATATTTTTAGTCACTACAGATGTCTGTAGCAACACTAAACCTGTAGGAATATCCGACACATCAGTCATTTCTGACAATCAGCTCACAGCCTCTTCACGGTATAGCGATCGTTATCTAGCTGCTTACGGTCGACTTAATGGAAACAGGGGTGATGGCTGGTGTGCCAAAGAAGCCAGGAGGAATGACGACTGGCTGCAGATTGATCTTGGGAACACAATTCAATTGTGTGCTGTTGCTACCCAAGGGGACATAAAGGGCAATCAATGGACAACAGACTTCAAGCTGTCTTACTCTTCTGACGGAAATATCTGGACGACCTATAAAGATTCAAATGGGACGGAAATGGTTAGATTTTTTTCCTCGCATAGAAATTTAACTTTCTTAAAATTTTCTGATTTAAATTTTTTTGCAGCCCAGATTGTGCTTCAAGCTCAGCGGCGAGATCGTGAATTCTGCAAGACTTGCGGCTGTTAGTTCTGGAGAGTACAGTGCATTCTCTGTAAAAAAACTAAAATTTTATTTTAAGAAGTTTTTTTGAACTTGAAGTTAAATTCTTGAAATTAAGTTACAACGTTTATCCCGGGGCTTTAGACCGTGTATGATATCCAGATGTCTTCCCCCTTGAATATTGAAATTGTCACCTTGAATGTCTTGTAAATGAAAGTAAAATTCTCGACTTCTCGCTGCTTGAAGAATATAAACAGCTTATTACAAGTGAGTTTGAGTTTGATCAAATTTCCAGACTTTGTTTGTCTGAAGTGTCGTGCAGAGTTTGGATCGAAATAAACCAATCAGAAATTAAAAGACCTCCTGCAATTGACTGTTTCCTTTGAGGTCTGCATTTTTTTAAATGAACCAATCTGGGAAGGCTTCCTGAAATCTGGATCTCTTTCATTGTGTTTGAATTCTCGATTAGGAAATGCATCCGTGAAGCAAGTTAGCAATTTTATAATTTTAAAGAATTGTCAGAATTTGGATGCTTGGTGAGGGTAGGGAATTTTTGAACGATCTGTTTTCAATATAGGATCATTTGGTTTTTTCAAAGAAATGTAGTGAGCCAGCGATTTTCTATGGAAGAGGTTGTTTTTAAAGTAATTTTTTTTTACCAACTGAAAAAGCGGATTTTTATTAGCCTGCGTTGCAGCCGGACTTGTCACTCGAGACCCTGACTTGTCACTCTTGAAAGACCTATAGTCCGTCTGCGAAACGGCTCCCAAAAGCTTGTTCTGGTATTCCGCAGGTTTGTAGTGATATATGTAACCATTTCTGATTAACGTAACTTCGAACGCTCTCCATGATTGGTCGTTCCTTCTTGAGCAATCACGCAATACTCTGCTCTTCCACCTTTCTCCAACCACGATCCTACGATTTGTACTTGTTGTACTTCCCCGGGTTTTTCCTTGGATCGATGGATCGATCGTTGTGAAATATTTTAGCGGTGAGAATCAACAGAAAATGAAGGCTATTTCGGAAGAAAGTTGGGAAAGAGCGTTTAGAGCCGTGGAAGAGCAGTTCGAAAAAGCTAATCTTCTGCCAGAACAAGAAAATTCGGATCGGGAATTTCTGTCTGTAGCTCAAAATATTTTTGTGAATTTGCCGACTGGCTATGGCAAACCTTCAATATTCCAATGTCTTCCAATTGCGGCGGACGCTCTTTTCGAAAGGCCTGGTTGTTCCAGTGTCATTGTAGTGATGATATTGGAATTCCAGCGATTGCTATGACAGACAACGAGGACGAGGAGCTTATGCAACATGCACAGATCCTGAGTGTTTGCTCTCCACTGAATCTTGGAGAAGCATTTTTTATTGTGAAAGCTTAAAAAAGATGTTAATCGGAGTCGCTATCGAAGAGGCTCACTGTATTACACTATGGTATGTAGCTATAATTTGACTTTCTTGGAGGTCGGACCATCCTGATCACCAATACTGAGTTCTCCTGATCGTTTCAATGCTAGTGAAACTTCGCTTTGATTCAGGCTTCTGAGTTCTAACTTTTCTACTTGCTCGAGAAGTCCTCGTCGTTTCTTCAATTTCGCAACACAGTTTCTGCTCTCGATCGATCTCAAAGATAAATCGAGACTCGCGATTTCGGCGATAAAGTCGAATTATTTCCATCCCTTTACGAGCAAAACTCTTTCGTACATTATTTTTTATAAGGGGACAGCATAAATTACAAAAAATTGAGGAATTAGGTATAACCTCTTTGACCTTTTGGTATGCAAATAAATTGTTTTTGTACTGCAACTTCTACAAATTTTATTTTTAGCTTTGCAGAGTATTACGTGATTGCTCAAGAGGGAAATGTCTAATCACAGAGCGCGTTAGAAATTAAGCCAATCACAAATGGATACAGATATCCCTACAAACTGGCGGATACCAGAACAAGCTTTTTGGAGCCGTTTCGCAGTCGGACTATACCAGGGATTGTATAGACTGTCCGCGACGCAGGCTACTTTTTTATAGATGATTACATTAAATTAAACACACCTGAATTGCTAAGCATACCTAGTTTGAGCTTAAGGCGTATTGCATCTTTATGTAGGATGGTAGTATCTTATAACATTCTTATAAATCTTAAAATTTCCAGAAGGCCAAAAAACGACTTAAAATAGAGACCGCATCGTCTCCGGCTAATGTAACTAAAATTGCTCATTGTTTGTTAAGATAAGCGCCTCTCACATTAAGATGATCAGTTTAAAAGCAGTTTTTAAGACGACCTTTTTACTTAGACGCTTATAGTGTCTATTTGAGATCTCCCGCCTTAAAATACGATGATTTCATTCTCAGTTTAACATGGTGATGGTGTCGCATAAGACAAAAAACGTACAGGAAAATCATACTTTAAGATTTTTGCTTTTAAGGAGTTCAAAACTTTCTAATTCACAAGTTATAAACAATTACTCTTCATGTTAATAATATGATGGATTGCGATCGAAATCAATGTCGTAAATTCACTGTCCACTACGTTGTGTTTTTCTTAATCGCTGACCAGTCCCTTAATCGGTTCAAGTACCGTAGCGTTTGCTGCAGAAACGCTCTCTGAGCAGTGCTGTCAGGGTTTTCGACCAGCAGCTACTGTTGTTTTTTCATCTCCCTCAACTTAACAGAAATTTCAAAATGGCTGCAAATTTATTTTAATACTTCATGATCAACGCTAAATTAACCGAGCTTCTGGTCCCGATACAACTTACAAAGATTGAAAGCATCGTAGTCTGGATGCTGGACTGACAGTCATCCACTGGTTGTAACCGTTGTTCTTGTTCGCTTACGTCACCTATGGCATCGAACACTACTTGTTGAGAGGCTGGCACTCTACCTTGCTTTCTATTTAAAACAGATAACCTTGAGGAATCATATAAATTTTGTTAAAGGTTAATTTGTCCGATTCTTTTTGATATTTGTTACTTACTCGCCTAGAGAAGCTGTGGGAATAAGTATGAGCAAATTCTATTTCTAGATGATAATTGACTATGAGGATCTTAAATTGTGAATTTTTTTTTCTTCTTGAAGTTGCTTGAAGACGTTAGCGGGTACTTAATTAATTAAAACGTGGATCTCAAGAGTGTATGAAAGAAGAGAATCAGAAATACAAAATTTGCGTTGTCCTAAAGGACCCGTTGTCTCTTTTCAATCTTTTTTTTTTTTACTTTAGAGGACTCAAACGGGCATGCTAAAGAATCAATGACCTAATCGATCAATCAGTCGATCAGTCAGTCAGTCAGTGAGGGAATCAATCAATCAATCAATCAATCAATCAATCAATCAATCAATCAATCAATCAGTTAAAAACGAAAGCAACTGTTTGTGTTTTTAAGAAAAGTTACATTAACCCTCTGTTAATCATTTTCTATTTATAATTTTCAACCATAGTAATGTGTTTGTTTATTGCAATTTAATTTTTTTGTGTATCTGTAATTTGTGCATTCTAATTTTTTACATCTGAATTCATTTGAAGTGATTTTAGTCTTGAGGGCTACAAGTTTGTTAGTTTTAGAAACTATTATGTATTACTCTTTCTAAATAAAGACTGTACTACTACTGCTGCTGCTGCTACTACTACTACTACTACTACTACTACAACTACTACTACTACTACTACTACTACTACTACTACTACTACTACTACTACTGACTTTCTACTACTAATTAATCGAGCAGTCAAACAAACAATCATTTAAAGTCTTTCGCAGGCTCAATTGTTGTTACCTCAAGTGAGGGAAATAACCTGATTATGAACAAAATAGTGTTCTGGTAACATTAAATCCAGTTACTTAAACAAGGAAATATTTTCTTGGGATCATTGCCTCTTTTCTTTAAGACCTCTGGGATTAGCACCTGTTCTCTTCGTTTTGTTTTAGACTAATCAATGGTATCTAAGCTGACTATATATAACCCATACAAACCCTCCATATCAAAAAAGTAAATAACCCCCTTGATCCGTCCCTTACTAAGATGTCCGAGCCATAACTACTTCGAATTTATTCAGCCACCTCAAATGGTACACATCAATGAGAACATAAAAATATTTGTAACTAACCATTAGCTGTTGTATATTTGCAGGAGTTTCACAGGTTAGGCGACAGCAACATAATTGACAACCATGTGTTACCAGTGCCGGTAAACACAAGATACATTCGATTCCATCCATTAAAGCAACATAACTGGAACTGCCTTAGAGTAGAGGTGTATGGTAATGGTGAGTATACATTTTATCTCTAAGTTCTTGAAATTCAGTAAATATGTATGTTTTGTGCTAGGTATTGGATATTCTTGAACGGAGAAATGAAAGTTCCTTGGAGATGCGTGACACTTGAAAATGTTTTCGGATAGGACTGATATAAAAATAATTATCAAAAAGTGTCAAAAATGGTTTGAAAGAAACAAAAACCATTTTCTTTCAAACCATTTTTGACACTTTTTGATAATTATTTTTATATCAGTCCTATTGGATATTCTTTGCTAGGTTAAAAACAAATCAACAAATATCAACTAGGGCACATTAATTTCTTGAACTTTTTGTTTCGGAGAAGTTGTGTTCCCTTTTAAGTCTCACCAACTCTTTCACTGTGGTCACTACAAGCTAAAGAGAAAAGACTAAAAGCTGCCGAGTGCGTTATGGTATTACAAAAAAGAATCACATTCTACCGCAAACAGCAGATGCTATCTGGCCGTTTGCCATTTTCCTTTTCGCGGGTAGAAAGCTATAGCTTCCTTCGTGTAATGTTGAGAGGAACGTCACGACTAATAGGCATACCTTAAAGGGAACCTCCACTCCGACAACAAATTGACGGTAAACTGTCGGAAATTTAACGTTAATTTATTTAAAGAGTGGGGGTTTCCTTAAAAAAAAAATGAATCTAGCAGATATGTATAACAAGCTAGTTACATATTCAAATAGACCAAAGACGAACAACGGCTTGGTGGTATTAGTTAAAAGAAAAAGTCGTGTCGCTCTGAGCGGAATTATTGCCCCACCCCCTTGATGACTAGACAGGTCTGATGACCACTATACTATCATACAACCTTGCTGGAAATACAGCTGATTTTTTTATACGTAGTAGAGGTTATTAGGATGCTTATGGAGTTAAGTTTTAATAAACTGTCTGTTTTTATTTAGTACTGCAGACAGTACTGTTTCGGCCTTCTGGGCCTCATCAGTGCAGTGCTGATGCTGAAGTTGAAGTTAGCGGCTATATAGCTACCTCAGACGATCCCACACATGTGGTATCATCGTACCATGTCAGATTGCACAAACTAGTAAACTAATGAGCTACGCATGCGCGCTAGCGACAATGGTACACTCCAGATAGAGTGCTCAACAAGGCATGAGCCAAGGAGCATATCTAACTATATATTCCTTTGAAACTCGCGACATTAAAGGGGAAGTATCACGAAAATTTGATGTCATTTCCAAACCCAGAAATGTTTGTGTAACAACAGAAAGAAAAAATTATTGTCTAGTTTTGTTATAAATTATCACCCAGTGCAGTGAATTAAACTGTCGATTATTACCTCTGGCCAGAGACAGACTAGGCCGGTATGGATTAAAACTAGAAAAATGTTAGGCTTGTGGTTTTCAAGTTTTCGTATTTTTGTTTCCAAAATGTGATAGAACAGAGTACGTGTTGTTCCTGTCAAGAATTGAGTTGATTTCTCTCCTCTCGTTGTTCTAGATTTATTTTGCAGCAAAGTGAAGGTCTTTTTTCACCATTTTTAACAAAAGAGGTCAAAAACACCATGATACTTCCCCTTTAAGGATTGAAGAAAACCATGCAACATTAGCTGCCTAATTTCTTGGAGCTGAAATAAAGACCCCCCGGGACTGAACCCAGGGTGTTTTCCGTTTAAAATAAAATCGAATCTGTTCAATGAATGAAGTCAAGAAGTCTCAGATTAGTGCGGTATATCCCATACTGAGTTAATTGTCAAAATGTTCAACATAAATTTATTAAAGAGCTCAGTATGGAGACTCATATTGAAGTCACTCTAGTGGACACTAACATGAAGACATCTGTACTTTTTGCTACAGAAGCGGTTGTGTTTCCCTCCTGAACTTTGGAATATTGACATAGATACTTTTCCTGATACTAAAACTTCTCAGAATGCTAGAAATCACTCGAGGTGTGTCATTCACTACACGCAAGCACGGCCGCCAAATTGATCTCACGTACTTTGAAAACGCTTACAATTCTAAGTGTTCTATTTTCAAAAGGGTGGAGGTAATCGAGCTGAAAACTTGTAAAAGATGTATTTCTGAGATAATATTGCCCCTGTTGAAGGTAAATCTAAATTCTGAAGGCGTCGCGGTTTTAATGGCGTCACGTGGAAACCAAGTATAAAAACGTAAACACAAGTGTAAGAAATGTCAATCTTGTTCTGCTAGTCAAGAACACCTTACCAGGCTTATACATGAATATTGTTATTGCGCATGTTTACTGAACCAACGGTTGTAGATACTAGATTGCTTTCACTCAATTATACTTAATTATACTTGCTTTCACTTAATTATACTTAATTATACTTGCTTTCACTTAATTATACTTGCCTACACTTAATTATACGTCTATCTTTTCTCCAGTCACCGCAGATGTCTGCAACACGAAACCTGTAGGAGTATCCGACACATCAATCATTTCTGATAGTCAGCTCACAGCTTCTTCACGGCATGGCATTCGTTTCCAAGCTGCTTACGGTCGACTTAATGGAAACAGGGGTGATGGATGGTGTGCAAAAGAAGCCGGGCGAACTGACGACTGGCTGCAGGTTGATCTTGGGAAATCAATTCAGGTGTGTGCTGTTGCTACCCAAGGAGACATAGATGGCAATGAATGGACAACAGACTTCAAGCTGTCTTACTCATTTAACGGAAATACCTGGACGACCTACAAAGATTCAAATGATACGGAAGTGGTAAGATTTTCTTCCTAGTATAGCAGAAAGAACTGCCTGTAATCAGTTGAAGTTAATGTGACATAATTGTGCCCTAGTGCTCCAAAATAAAACACGTAAAATCGAAGGCACCAAAATAATTGTTGCAAACGTACCTGTTTTTCCGGACGTAAATCGAACAATCGGTTTGATCAATTGATTTGGTACGTTAATTTCCAAGTAAATTTAGGCAGATGTCGTCCCTGTCTTCTAAGCTTTTCGTCTAAAAATCAGAAGACCTTAAAAAAAAAAAAAAGGTTTCAATTTTTGCATCTGTGTAGTAAATTACGTCACGTGACTCAGAAAAGCCAGAAAATGCTGGAAAACGTTCAACCAAAATTAGGACCTGCTTTTTACTCATAGTCATTGACGTTTACTGGTACCAGAGAGGTTAGAAGAGAAGATATACAACTTCTGTTCTGGAAGTTTTTAAATGTTTATGCGCTTGTGAGAACAAACAAAAGTTTGTATTATCGCCCAGTTTACCCAAAAAAGTAGTTTCTACTTTCGTGCCTGTAAGTGAAATTCTCTTTAATAAAGTTGCTAAGCGTTGAAATCATGTACACGACATTTGCGCGAGTATAAAGCTTCAGAAACATCCTATAAGTAATAAAAAAGTGCTCCCATTTTGTACCAAGGATCCTAAGCTAGAAATATCACTGACAGGTACGTTACCTGACAACTTACGACCTCTCTTCCAGATTTTCGTTTACTGTGGACTATTTTCATGAAATGTTTTCTGAAGATAAAGTTCTAAGAAAGTTAAAACATCCCCCTCAGTTTTCCTGGTCTCAGTTAAACTTACCAAAACAAATTATGTGTGTCCGATTCCTTTCAGAATGTTTTTCTACACTAAACATTAATGAAGTACAAAAAACGATGCCACACGTGGCAATCAGTTTCCTGCAGTAACATTTGGGTTACCATGAGCAAGCTTCTGATTTGTGACGTGAGGTCACAAAGTAAAATATAAGGGAAAGTAACTGATCATTGCCTGAACGGTGTTCGTGAAACATATATTCCCTTTTCTAAGACAAAAGAAGCATATTCCTGTGCTCAATTCCTCTTCTTTCGTCAAGACCTCTGGAATTAGAGCCGACCTCTTCATTTTGTTCTGAACGAAGAAATGGTACCGTATCCAAAATTCAGTATTACACCCATGCAAGTCCTTCCAAAATATATAACGCTGTTCTGTCGCACTTTGTAATAATCATCGCACTTTGTAATACCTGTCGCACTTTGTAATAAAACTGTCGCACTTTGTAATACCTGTCACACTTTGTAATAACACTTGTCGCACTTTGTAATAAAACAGCTGTCACACTTTGTAATAACAAGTTGTCGCACTTTGTAATAAATTAAGCCGTCACACTTTGTAATAACAAATTGTCGCCCTTGTTCTCATCTCCGCAGAAAATAATAATAATAAATAAATAAATAAAAAATAAAAAAATGATTCCTTTCAAAAACCTCCTGCTGACCCCATCAGAAATTTGCTGTAATCTTATAATTTTATCGTGTCTAAATAAACGCTTTTGTTGTTGTTGTTTGTTGTTGCCTATGACAAAAAAATAATAATAAATAAATAAAACCCTCCCAAACATCATGCCCGCCTTAACATCCTCCAGTGGGAGAGAGCAAGACATTAAGATTTTAATACTTAATCCTGGTTGTTGTATATTTGCAGGTATTTCACAGGTCAGGCGGCAACAACACTGTCGACAAACATGTGTTACCAATGCCAGTAAAAACAAGATATATTCGATTCCATCCATTTAAACAACATAATTGGAACTGCCTAAGAGTGGAGGTGTTTGGCGCTGGTGAGTGTACATTTTCTATCTTAGTAAATATATCGTTGGAAGCAATTGGGTGATTTTTATTGTTTGTCTGTCACATTAATGAGCCTAAGGTATTCGGGATGAAAAAACGACATAAATCATTGGAAGGTGAGCTCGATGTAATCCGCGCGAAGTCTCTTTCCTCTAACGTCATTGATTTCTAATCATGACTAATAAATCATACTTGCTCATTTTTAGGTCCCAAAACAATCTTTCTATACCCTTTTTGATACGCAAACAAGATATTACAGCTACAAAACTCACGTAAAAAAAGATCAAAGCGAAAAAACTTGTCACTCAGACTACAAGGTTACTGTCTCCAACGCTGTATGAGCCAAAGGTTATCGTATTAACAGGTCTTCCCCTGCAATCGCATTTACTGCACCACCTTGCGCTGCATGCACACTCAGCCGAACATACTGCACAACAGTCTTTTTGTTTGAACGGTCATACTCTTTGGATTTCGTACACCAATTAGAGTCTAGGCCCACCTTCATTGTCAACAACATCCTTGAGAAGACCAGCACATTTCGTAACTGTTGGTGTAATCTTTAAATTGAAAGTAATCATTGAAAGGTAAATACTTTGATTTAATGGAAGCAGAAATCTGAGTTTTAATAAACAACTTTCTCTGACCACTTGCAATATTTTTGGTTGAGCATATCAGGTTGCACAACGCCCTTTGGTATGGAGAATGGAGCAATCTCTGATGCCCAGATAAGCGCCTCTTCACAATGGGATGACATTCGCGCTGCCAGAAATGCCAGGTTAAATTTCAAGCGGCAGGGAGCTTACGGCTGGACGACTTTAAGAAACGATCACAATCAATGGCTTCAGATAGACCTAGGAAATTTTTCCACAGTGACAGGAATAGCCACTCAGGGGACTCCAGCCTACTTTAAGCAGTGGGTAACCAAGTACATATTACAGTACAGTGATGACGGGGTGACTTTTCATTTTTACAAGGAACCAACAGACTACTTCGCAAAGGTACACTCATGTTGAAGCATTCTCCTTTATCGCGGTAATTTAAAATCTTGATGTATGGTCATTGACACCGCTGAGAAAAGCACCTTAAAATTAGTTTTAAAAGGATAGCTTTGAGTTTTTTCCTACTTTCTAAAATAACTAGCAAATAGTGTCGTTAAGTCTAAAAACTTTAGAGAGGTTCGTATGGAGACGGGCAAGTTTTGTCCCTCTTTATTTAAAAGGCTACATAAATTCCTCAATTTATGGAACTATATTTTCGTTACTTTAAAAGACAAGATTCTCAAAACTTGCCTTTTCATTATTAGTGTTATTTCCATCGTGCCAATAGTTTTTCTTTACGCGACAGAAAAAAAAATAGCGTTGCTTTCTATGTTTAACTGCACTTTCCCCCAAGTTCTGTTGTGTTATATAAAGAATATCATCATCAATCATCAATATCATCATCATCATAACGATTTTCTTAACAAGATAAAAGAAAAAGGAGGTTGCACATTTTTTTCAGTACCTGAAAAATAATTTTCCTTCAACACAAAGGTTTTTCGAAAATAATAGCCACTGGTTTTTAACATTGAGGGTAATAACTTGTAATATATATATTTAGCCAAGCCTAAAAGCGGAGCTCCAATTTTTTTGTTAGCATTTATAGAAATTTGCTTATCGTATGGACGTAGTTCCTCATCCTTTCTAAAGTTATATATATTTTAAATGCATATGCAGCAAACTCCCCATCAACAATGTAATACATGGAGCCCATGATCATCGGCTCCTGATTTGTTGTAACAGAGGGCATTTTTTCTTAATTTTCCTTTCACCGAGCAAGGGTTGGTGATTGGTTGATCTTTGCGCTTGTACCCCAATCTCGTCCTCGGAGCCCACGCGCGTTTTTGAATGGGAATGAGATTCCTAGGAAAATCCTTAACTAATCCTTAAATAACAAGTAGTGGAACCAGGTTTGTAAGCCCGCGAGAATGGACACCCCCACCAAACCCACGTTTTCGCGAAAAGCACTGGGCTCTGAAATCTGGTTCCAGTCCTTGTTATCTATAGCTAGTTTCCTTCGCAGCCGTTATTAGGGTCGTCACGCAACGATCCTCCGCACGCAGCGTAGCGTGACGACACTAATAACGGCTGCGAAGGAGACTATGTTATCTAAGGTCTCCCGATTCCTGATCCTAGACTCCTAGTACCCAGATCCATCATTTAAAAAAATGGCGGCAATCTCGTTCTCCGAGCCCGCATTACCCTTATCCAGCGGAACGGGCGCTGGATATGGTAGGTACCTCATATATGGTAAGTACCTACCTGAGAACGAGCGAAGAGGCGAATTTTAGTTGTCTTTGCTTCGTTCTAGAGATTTGGATAAAACAGGATAAAAATAGCAGCGTTCAGATATCTTCCTGTATTAGGATGGTGGATAAAAAAAGAGAGGATTTTTTTAATTTTTGCATAAGTTTACAGGTTTAGAAGCGATCGAATTTTTCCTACGCCTCGTCTTATTTTTCCTGCGCGACTGTGTGGAAATGTTCCCTTTTAACAGCAGCTTTGAAGGAAAACTTTTAGTGTGATAAATGTCAAAACTAGAAGGGGTTTTCTTGTGTCGGTGGAAGGCGAAAGGTCCCACAGCTCTGTCAATTAAGGAGGTAAGATAACTTCAAATATTTATGTATGCATACACGCCTTTAAACTGTTTGTAGTGATTTTTTTTTCTGACAAGGGAGCAATTTTCTAAAAGAAATCTTTAATCAAGATAATATTAAAATTGCAAGTTAATACGGACAATAGTAGGCCAGTGTTGTTATATCAATAATTTATTCATGTGCTCTACTAATACTAGGAGATCGTTGCAAACTAGTACACCGTGGAACAATTGAAAAACGAGTCATTATAAGTTATAGGGATTTACAAAATATTTAAAATTTCATCTTTTTCTATAGTCAAATTGAGTGTTTTTTTTATGTTTAGGTTCTGTTTGAGGGAGATGCACATTGGAGATGTTTGAATACAGGAGAGATATTTCTTCAAGTCAAATTAGCTTTGTGCCATTTTTATATTTTCTTACTGCACTTGTAGCTCATTAATTCAATAAATTAGATTGGAAAGCTCATTTTTAAAAATTTCTGTTATTCCCAGGTTGATAGCTGTTCTTGTACACTTAAAGTTGTTTATTTTGGTTTTCGTATAAACTCAAACTAAGTGCTCAGTTCCATGCAACTGACATTGATTTACAAGAGAGTCAAGATGTCTTTCTTGCTCTTAACTTAATCTAAGAATGCAGTATATAATTTTTCCCATTTGTTTCGGTAAGGATAGGAAAACATGAACCTTTCATAACTTCCTGTCAATCACATTAGTTCCTTTGTTTTGAGAGTGCAAAGTGATACTGTTTTGTTCAGAGAAACCATTGCAGTAATTGGCTGCCTCTTATTCTTGATATTGTAAAGTCAAAACAACAATCACTTGTGAATGCCTTTTGCTACTTTGTATATATGGAAACTAGTAATTACCAAAACTGGATCAGAGAGTACGTTTGATGACCTCGATCCTAGCGTAGGTTCTCTCCTTTGCCAATTTGGTGATGATGTCATCTGCCCCTGCAAAATCTACAGGGGGTGCCAGATATACTTCCCAATATCCTTTCATTCATGCAATCAGCTTTGGTTCTCCCGTACAATCTTAACTCCAATCTGTGTAAGGAGTGCGTTCTTTCTATGTTGAATGCAATAAATGTCATGAGTCTAATTATTCAACGGAAAAAATTTTTTTTCCGGCCCCTAGTCATTTGTACCTGGTTTTAAATTAAGTTAGTAAATTGTTTGACATAGAATCAAATAACAATTGTGTATAAATCCTCAACTGTCCCTGTCAAAATCTTTACCAAAAAAAATCCATCAGGCAGTTATGGGAGCCGGTTATCCCCAGCAGTTTTTCTACACTTTGCTACACGAGAGTTAACTTGGAGTAAAGTTGGAAATAACACAACAATTAAGGGATAACGAAATTTTGTGCTGTGCAGTACTGACTATACAACTGAGAAATCAGAGAATTATCCTTGGAGTGTAAATTTCTGTTTGGGAAGGAAACCACTTAAATTTTGCATTACCCTAGTGAAGAGATTAATTTTGGTCCATCAGTGATCAACAAAATCCGGGGGTCATGGGTTTTAATCCTGCCAAGGTCAAGAGTTCTTCTTTACCTTTCATGGACCACATTTCCTAACTGAGGTAATACTGAAAAGAAAACTAAGCAGTTTCCTTCCACCACAAAAATTTACACTGCAGGTTTTATTCTCTGGTTTCTCAATTAAGGAACAGGCCTTGCTCCAACTCATTAACCTTTTGTCCTTACAAGGAAAATTCCAATTTAAGAAGTCATTAGACTGCTAAACACTACACTCCTGCAGCCTCATCACTCCAGTTTATGGATAGCACCTCATCTGAGAAGTCCCATTCATTTTTACACAGCAAAATACCTACCAAAAAGTCCATGTATCATTAATTTTAATAAGCATTTTCAAAAAAATATTCCTCACTTTAATTTTCATCATCCTGTTTTCCCGAGAGAAAAAAATAGAAGTAACAAGAGTGCCTAAAGAGAGTTGATGTATAGCAATAGTCCTCTTCTGAATTCACAAAATGATGTACAACATTATACTTTGCTTGAAATATTGCAAATTAACAGCATTTTATCACTTTATTCTCCAAAACAATCAGTGGATTAAACTATTTTTCTATAAATAAAGATTTTACATAAACCCTGTACAGAATGGAAAAGGAAAATAATATTATTTAGTGTTTTTCCTTATGTTACTGAAAAAGTTATACCAGACTATGTGATAAGGTGTAGAAAACTGTAGCACTGGTTACTGATGTCACAAAACCCATGAAAATTAACAGTTATTATTGGATAATCAAAACCAAGTAAAAAAAAAAAACAGTTTACTTGGCATATTAACATTTTCATAAGTGGAAGTACCAATTTTTTTTTAACTTCCTAGGGAAAATGAATTTTGTTCAAAAAATAGGAGGCAAAAAACGGTAAGGCGAGGTTTTGTCTTACATGTACAGTGCAACAAACTCAACCGGGGCCACCGATAAGACCGACACTTTGAAATTTAAAGAAATGTTCTCGTTTTTGATTGGTTTACCAACTACCAAAGCCAGACTCCTTTGTTGTGAACGTGACCTGTGATTGGCTGATCAATGTTGGGTGGCCCCAATTGAGTTCGTTGCACTGTAAAGTATACAGGGAATGCCCCTTGTTCAGCATATTTCTGTAGCCTCTATCAATTCAATAGTTATAAGCATGATTGAGTGACAGTGCTGACTGTTGCTTATAAACACAGCTATTGTAGGCCCAGACATCCAGTGGCCAATCTCTGTTGTACACAACATGCTAGAGCAATAGCCCTACATCAGGTCAACTAATTAATATCTTTACTGCTGAAGAAAAATGTTATATGCTCAGCGAGTGCCCATTGAATTTGGCTCCTGCCATCACATCAACATTTATCAAAAGGTAAAAAATTTAATACACAACTGGATCTATCCCTTGATGGGAAAAGTGCACAGTCAGAAACTTTCACACAAGAATGGATAATTTACAAGTTTATGAATTGCCTCAACAAGAACTTCCATTCACAAAGTGATTCATGAGCCATACTGTGTTTTCATCACATCTGTCATGATCTGTGATGATAAATAAAAAGCTTACAACTGTACATCAATTATTTTTTGCTACAGCTATTAAAACACAAGATCTAAACCCACCAGTAAAGGTTACACCCTCTGTGCATTGCTTTTGTGCCCAGGCAGTGGCAAATCTTAAAACACTCCTGAGTTAGGGTTCATAATTTATGCAGATGGGGGCCTATGATGATTTTTAAATTTTTCCCTAAGTTGACGTTTTGGATAATGCCATTGTTTGATGAGGTCAGGTTCCGAGATGCCGAATTGTCCAGAATTTGCAAGTCTGATTACCGCATCAGGATTCATCGAGCACACGAAAGCAGTGGCTGGGGGAAAGCTGGCTGGAAAGGACTAATCCTGCAGTTCAGTGGCCGAGATGCCATTACTGATGGCAGCTCTAGATCTATAAAATGGAATATTTTCAGATTTCATGACAAATCAGGCAAAGAAATTTAGAAGACGATTGTGACTAGCTCACTATGAAATTACAAAGATAAAGAATGGAAAGAAATGCATGGGGGGTTGCTCATGACATAGCCTTGCACATTGACGATGCACCTGTTGTCAGATTACATAAGGGCATTTGTAACAGAGAGGGAGGAGGAGGCGGTTTTTTTTTTTCTCAACAGGACCCAGCTAATCATGATTACTTGAAGGAATGTGAAATTTCAAAAAAACATGTGCCTGGCTATAATTATTATTTTGCAAAATTTTGTGGCTAGAGTTATACATGGAATTTGTCAAAGACACCTGCGAGGTTAAGAAAGAGCAGCAGTGCGCTTCATGTGAAAATGGTTGGCTGGCTTAAGGTACAAATTATAATGTCTTTGAATCTCTGGCTACTTCTTTAGATGGAACAGCATGACCAGTATTGTTGATGACTTTATGCCTAATTTCTTCAATGAAGGAAAGCTGAACACAGAGAAAGAACCTGCAGACTTTTCTTCTACCTTAGTTTGTGGTTTCTGAGGAGCTATTGAAAATATACCTAGACCATTCAAAACATCTCCATTTTCCAAAGATTTGCGAAGTCAAGCGACCATTGAGAAGCGATGAAACAGAGAACGAGGATAACAATTGGGAAGAGTCACTACTATCTGGAGGGTTAAAATCTCTTGTTTTTTAACTTGACACTCACTTGAAAAAACACTCCCTCCTATACAAGAAAAAAATCGAAATAAATTAAAAGATTGTGTTATTTAACCAGTCATCTACAAGAAGCAAAGGGACAGACACTAGCGACAATGACAGTCCCAGGCCAGCGTCTTTTACAAGCTAACAAACCCACATCTGATGATAATGATAAAAAAAGGTGGAGATGACACTGTTGTTATGGGTGAAACATGGTGCAGTGAAACTGAGGGGATGCTGAGTGAGAGTGAGAATGATGATAGTGAGTGTGAACTTTTACCATTGCCGGCAAATAAAAATTGCAGCACTAGAAGTGGACACACTTTGCAGTTAATAATTATTGGTAAATCGCTTAACCCTAAATAGTATAGAAAAGTACTTAGACTTTAACAATATTGTTAGTTGCTTAACTGGAAGGGGTATTTTGCAGAATGCTGAACGCCGAATGCCGCATTTTACACCACCTATACCAGTTTAGCATTAAGGTTACCGTATACCTTTAGAGGTCTCACGCGTCCAAGTAATGTCCACGTCCAGTTTAAACTGTAGATATGTAAACCCCTATATCAAATTAAAGCTTATAGAGCTGGCTATCAAACTATATCAAGAATTTTGAAATTAAATGAATTGTTGAATTTTTTACCACCTCTAAATGCGAGCGTACGAATCACCTTTTATAGGCTACAAGTCAAGTGAATTTTGTTTTTCACTTACATGTATTTAATTTGCTCCTCAGTTTCCGGACCAAAGCTAAAAAAAACATGTCCGCGTTCTGTGATATTCAATTGCAGTGAAAAGTTACAGAACATTTTCTAAATACGATTAAAGAAATGTGAAGTGATCGTATAAAAATCGCTCAGAGAAAAAATATTTCAAAAGAAAAAATTTGCGACAAGTCTTTGTTTCTTATATGTTAAACTAGCTACTGTCCAAAATTGAAGGTAAACAAACAAATTCCATTTGAGTTTGAGCTCTTTAAAGTGCCCCCTTCAAGTGTAAAAATTGATTTGAGAAAACAGTGCAAAAAATTCGACAATTCATTTTATTTCAAAATTCTTGGTATAATTTAATAAGCCGTATCTATAAGCTTTAATTAATCTGATGTGACACCTATTAAGCAACGAACAAAGTTATCAAGGTCTAAGCACTTTTCTTTTCTGTTTAAGGCTAAGCACTGATTATACAGACGGTTAGCTTTAATTTGTTGCTTCCATATAAGATTCAACGTTCGGTATTCTGCAAAATACCCCTGCCACTTGAAAATTAAACCTTAACTCTACTCGGCCTCATGCAAATAAAAATACTATCTGCTATACAACAAGGTACATTAAGGTAGTAAGGTATCCTCTTGAAACCCAAAAACCCATTTCAGCAGAACTGACATTCTAAGCTACATGAATGTGAGTGGGGGGTACAAAAAAAAATATCAAAATATTATGTACACTGTGGGTAAATATTCAGGACGGGATTGGCTATTTATCGAGTTTTGATAGTTTTCTTCACGCTCAAAGTATTTTTTTTGTTGTTGTTATTATTCTTTTTAGTTTTAAAGATGATCGAGGCGAACTGTCACTGTCTTAGGCAAATGTTGTTTATCAACAAAAAGCCGTACATAAACCTAAGAGAAAAAGGCTACAAGAACCATGAAACAGACTTTAAAATACATGTATCCTGGAGTAATAAACGGAAAAAAAAACTGTGATAATTCATAACAATCAGAACAGAGATAAACTAAAGGAGGATCTTCAAAAATTTGCACAAACAAGCGAACACATTTTGCGTACTTTTGATGTTATTAATGATGAAAATGAGGTCACACTAATGACTAATTTTACATTCGCTTTTAACGTCTTTTGAAAAGACATATCCTATCCTTTAAAGTATTTGTGTTTGTTCTCTGTGAAGATTGTCAGAAATAAATGCAAAAATTAGAAATATATGCGAGAAAAACTTGTCAGTAGCTTATGCTAGCTAACGATAAAAAAGTGTTACGAGACGTTTGTTTCACTGACTATTTTACCTGAGAACCAAATTTTCTTACATGAAGCAAAAAGGAATGAGATTAGAAAATAAAACTCCAGGGGAAATAACGAACATGGACCGAAAAATGAGCTCAAGAGACTTTTCTGAAGTTAGCAGTAGCTTAAGTTAAACATGTTGCAGAGTGAACACTGCAAAAAAATAACTTGCAAAAGTCGACAGCAAAGTTTTGTCAACAAAATCACATATAAGACTTAAGCTTAAATATACTCGCCTCTTTGGAAATAACCAGTCCTTTTATTCCATTGCTGATTTTTTCGTTCGTTTTACAACGTTAAATGAGCAAAACGTTTCACTTCAAGAGGAAAAATCCAACGTTTCTTCGAGGATCAGATCCGCTGTTTATAATGTGCCGCCTCTAGAACAGTCCTTTTTCGCCGCTTGATTCGCCTTGCTCTTTTTTCCGCTGTTGGAAAGCAAAATTGGACCAGATTAGAAAATAAAACGCCAAGGGATCGAAATAATGAACATGAACCGAAAAAAAATGAGCTAAAAGGACAACTCTGAAGTTAGCAGTATTAACTGCGTGTCAACACGGCAAGAAATCAATTTATTGCAAAACAGCCGCAAACGAGCAAAGTTTTTTCTACAAAATCACATGAATATACATGTACTTGCCTCTTCTGAGAATAGCCAGTCCTTTTATTCCATTGCTGATTTTTTCGTTCGTTTTACAGCGTTAAATGAGCGAAACTTTTCACTTCAAGAATGAAGAGGAAAAATCCAACTTCTCGTCGCGCCGGATCGGAGTAAAATGATTCACTTCACGATCGACGACGCTAAAAGAAAGAACGGTGGAACGGCGGAATGGTGGAAAATCACTACAAATCCTAAAGCATGGAACGGCGGAAATCACCCCAAATAAGCTGTAACCTTGAATCTAACCCTAACCCGTTCCGTGTTCTTGGATTTGGGGTGATTTTCTGCCTTTCCACCGTTCCGGTTTTTAGGGTTGCCTCTTCAAGACTCACGGCGCCTGCTGTTAATGATCAATGCCCCCTTCATGTAAATTCCCGCCGCGCGTAGTCTTACTCTTTCTCCCGCTTTTGAAAGGTAAAATTTGGAGGAGATCGAAGGAGATTAAAAGATAAAACTCCAAGGGAAATTTTGAACATGGACCGAAAAAAAATGAGCTCAAAAGACTGCTCTGTAGTTAGCAATATTAAGCTCAAGTTTAAATTACACGGCGTGTCAACACTGCAAGAAAACAAGATCTTGCACGATAGCAATCCAGCAAAGTTTTGTCAGCAAAATCACATGTACTCGCCTCTTCTGAGAATAATCAGTCTTTTTATTCCATTGTTGATTTTTGTCGTGTGTTTTACAACGTTAAGTGGACGAAACGTTTTACTTCTAGAGGAAAAGTCCAACGTTTCGTAACGCCGGATCGGAGTAAAATGGCTTCAATTCAAGATTCTGATGACGTGCCAGTCAATTTGTTTCCTCCACCGCTAGACATCTTGCCGTTTCTCTCGCTGTCGGTCACATAAATTGACTTTGTATTTTGTCGTCTTTGAAATTATGTTTTGCTTTTCTTTTTCTAAAACGCAGTTGGCGATGCAACTTCCCGCCGAAAAACAAGAAAAACGCGGATTGCCACACAGGTTGACTGTGGCATTTCACAATGGCTCACATAGAGGGGCGGAAGGACGTACGGACGGACGTACGCCGGACGGACAGTGACGTCATAACCAAACCAAAATTTCTCGCGTTCACGGGTTACCAATTTCTCTTAGCTATGGGGCTCCGCTGCGCGCGCCTGCGGCGCGCGCGAGAGCTCCGCTAAAAAAACACAATAAAAACAACAATCTGCTCGAGTAGTCGTGAAAAGGTTTATGGAGACGCAATAATCTAAATATGCGTGCTGAGAGTTATTTTCTTCAAAGAGGAATCTCGGAAACATAAATATGTTCCAAAACTTCCTATGAAGAATAATTTTTATCTTGCCTCTTTTTATAGCAAAATAATGAGCTATAAAATTAAAAGCGAATTACATTTGAAGAATAGAACCTTTTTTTTACATCTATATTAAATTATTTCGTATTAACTAGTCAACATACAGATTACCGGAATTATAATAGTAATCCAAAAAAGGCCCTTCATGGTGCTTGGGATCTGCCCTCAGAAACGCATGATTTAAAAACTGTACAATCGAAAGATGAGTGTGTAAGTCTTCGTTACATTCTTGAGTTTCTAAGAATATGTTATAAGGTGATATTGACTTCCAGGCACATCCCTTTCACAGCCCCTGTAACGCTGTTGGGACTGGTAACACCGAGTCTCAATTACTGCTTGTTTGTCTTTACATTTAGGAATTCGTAGGAAATGTAGACGCTGATTCTATTGTGTACAACATAATAAGCCCACCAATCACAGCACGCTTCATCAGGATACGGCCGCTCCTATGGCAGAGACATATTGGAATGAGGATAGAACTTTACGGTTGTCCAGGTAAAGGAGGAAGTTATTCTTCCGTTGGATAAAGAATCTTAACCTTTAACGTTCCTTATTAAACCATCAGATCTATGGTTCACGAGGTTTTGCCAGCCAGTTTTTCTCTTATAGTTAAACTTCACGTGTCGTGGCAATTGTACTATGGAGACAAACACCACTTTATTTATGATCTGGAGAAATAACCATTAGATTGCTTAGATTAATGTAGTGGTTGCGTTTATTGATTTCTTTCTTCAATTTAGCCCGTTAATCGGAGCTCACAGTTGCTACCTCAAACGTACGATTTACGGAGATGAAATCTTCAACTACTGTGCTCCCAAAAGTCCATCACTAATAACATCATCAAATAATGTATTAGCAGCAATCACCACATCCTCTGTTGTCACTTCACCGTCACGTACCTCAGAGATCATATGACATAGAGAAAGAAATTACGCCACTCACTATTACCACTTCAATCTCAATAAAAAAAAAAACAGGGAAATAATGTCAACAACTACATTATCTAAAATGACCACAATGATGACATCATCTAAGGGACACTAACGTAAAAACATCTAGAATTTGCTTTTGCTACGGAAGCGATAATTTTTTTCTCCTGGACTTTGGAATATTGAGATAAATACTTTTCCTGATACTAGAACTGTTCAGAATGCTAGAAATATGCCAAGGAGTGTCATTCTTTCAATGTCACGGCTTCCAACTTTATGCCACCGACTTTAAAAACATTTACAATTCTAAGTGTTCCATTTTCTAAATGGTGGAGGTTATCGAGCTGAAAACTTGTAAAAGATGTATTTTTGAGGTAATATTACTCCTGATGAAGATAAAACTGAATTCTAAAGGCCTCGCGTTTTTTGTGATGTTACGTGAAAACCAAGTATAAAAAGGTAAAAGCGAGTGTAAAAAATGTCAATCTTGTTGTGCTATGAGCTAGTCAAGTACGCCCTACCAGACTTACGCATGAATATTGTTATTGCGTATGTTTACTGAACCAATAGTTGTAGACTCGATAATTGCTGCCTGTAATGTTACACTAAACTATACGTCTATGTTTTCTCCAGTCACCGGAGATGTCTGCAACACGAAACCTGTGGGAATATCCGACACATCAATCATTCCTGACAATCAGCTCACAGCCTCTTCATGGCATGGCATTCGTTTCCAAGCTGCTTACGGTCGACTTAATGGGAACAGGGGTGATGGATGGTGTGCAAAAGAAGCCAAGCGAACTGACGACTGGCTGCAGGTTGATCTCGGAAAAACAGTTCAGGTGTGTGCTGTTGCTACCCAAGGGGACATAAATGGCAATGAATGGACAACAGACTTCAAGCTGTCTTACTCATTTGACGGAAATACCTGGACGACCTACAAAGGTTCAAATGATACGGGAGTGGTAAGATTATCTTCCTAGTATAGCAAACCAAATTGTCTGTAATCAGTGGAAGCTGATGTCACAGAATTATGCAACTATATTCCAAAACAAAACACGCAAAATGGAAGGCACTAAAATAATAGTTCCAAACGGATGTACCCTCTAGGAACCTTTAAGTGGCCAGGAGCAAATAACCTGTGTATCTGGGTTTCTAGGTTAATAGGGTTAATATGTCTGTCAAGCTATGTATCTCGTAGTTGTAGTCAATTTTGACGGTAAATCTCGAAGATAGCCAAACGAAATCAAATCAAATCGAGCAATTGGTTTGATTAAATTAGATTGGTACGTTAATTTCCAAGTAAATTTAAAGGCATAGGTACGCCACTATCTTCTAAGGCTTTCGTCAATAAATCAGAAGACATTAGGAAAACAAAAGGTTTGGAATTTTGGCATCTGTGTAGTAAATTAGGTCGCGTGACTCGGTACCGCCAGAAAATTCTGGAAAACTTTTAACCAAAATTAGGACCAGTCTTTTACTCATAGTCATTGGCGTTTACTGGTACCAGAAAGATTAGAAGAGAATAAATACAACTTCTACTCTAGAAGTTAAATTTTTAGGAACTTCTAAGAATAAACAAAAGTTTGTATTATTACCCAGTTCACCCAAAAAGAAGTTGCTTTTTTTGGTGCCTTTAAGTGAAATTCTTTTAAAGCTGCTAAGTTGTATTTGCACAAGTATAAAGCTTATGAAACTTCCTAAAAATAATAAGAAAGTGCTCCCTTTCTGTCCCAGGGATCATAAGCTAGAAATATCATTGACAGGTTACATGGCAGTTGCAACATAGGACCTCTCTTTTACATTTTCGGTCACTGATGATTGTTTTCATAAAGTGTTTTTTGGAGATAAAGTGCTAAGAAAGTTAAAACATCCCCCTCACTGCAGTTTTTCTGATCTTAATTCATGCTTGTCCGATTTCTGTCAGAATGTTTTTATACACTAAACATTTATTAAGAACAAAAAAAAAAAAAAGAAAAGCGATGCCACAAATGGCAATCAGTCAAACAAAACGCCTTCCTGCAGTAATTGTTTTTTTCTTGACAACATTTGGGTTACCATGAGCAAGCTTCTGATTTGCCGGACGTAAGGTCACAAAATAAAATATCATGGAGATAAACTGATCATGGGCGAAACGGTGTTCGTTGAACATTTAATCCCTTTTCTAAGACAAAAGAAGCGTATGCCTGTGATCAATTCCCCTTCTTTCTGAACGAAGAAATGGTATCGTATCGAAAATTCAGTATTCAACCCATGCAAGTCCCTCAAAATATATAACGTCCTTGTTCCCATCCATGCTTATTAAAAATAATTATAATAATAATTCATGTCCACCTCCTATGGGATTGAGCAAGACATTTATATTTTAATGCTTAACCTTGGTTGTTGTATATTTAAAGGAATTTCACAGGTCAGGCGACAGTAACACTATCGACAAACATGTGTTACCAATGCCAGTAAAAACAAGATATATTCGATTCCATCCATTTAAACAACATACCTGGAACTGCCTTCGAGTGGAGGTGTATGGCCTGGGTGAGTGCACATTTTCTAAATATAAAAATGTATCTTTGCAAGTAATTGGATTATCTTGTTTCTCCATCGCATTGATGAGCCTAAGGTATTCGGTATGAAAGAACGAAATAAATCATTGGAAGGCTAACTCGATGTAATCCGCACGAAGTCTCTTTCCTCTAACGTCACTGATTTCTAATGATGACTAATAGATCATACTTGCTCTTTCTTAGGTCCCAAAACATGTAATTTGTGATAATCCTATATTAGCATAAATAACTATTTTGCTAGCACGTATCGGATGGCTGGGACGGGTGCTAGGCTCGGAGAGAGTGATGGTATTGTAGTTTGTAGTTTGCGGCCGGCAGTAGAGTGAGACTGATTCTACGGCCCGCTTTTGCAACGTTTACTTCGAAGGTTTTGTGTTCGTTTAGTTTTTGAATATTGTCATGTGGAAGCCAGCTTTTAGTTTTGAATGTAGCCATATCCTTTCTTGACTAACTGTTACTTATCAGTGTGCGCACCATGTTTTACATAGGATACCCTAATACCCCGAGGGTGGCACACTGCCTTGGTCGAGGGTGCACGTTCCCCGTTTTTTTCTACCTGCTGGTTTTTAGGGGTTTTCGTGTCCGGTTTTGGTGCACTTAGTTTCCCTTTATTGTAATCGACTTTTGTGAGTATATTAAAGCTAAATAAATGGCACGGTACTTGGCTGGCGAACGCACCCATATATCTTCATTTTGTGTACCCGGTTGAGCAGTGGAGGCAAAAATTAATAGCTTTTTTTTATCCCCCTTTTGATACACAAACAAGAAGCTAGAGCCACCTTGCGCCGCATGCACACTTCACCGATCGGAGAACCTACTGCACAACAGCCCTTTCGTTTGAATGGTCATACTGTTTGGATTTCGTACACAAATTAAAGCCTAGGACCACCTTAACTGTCGACAACTTCCTTGATAAGACCAGCACACTGTTGGTGCAACCTTTAAATTAAAAGTAATCATTAAAAAGTAAATGGCTCGATTTAATTGAATCAGGAATCTATGTTTTAAGAAACAACTTTCTCTGACTACTTCCAATATTTTTGTTGAGCATATCAGGTTGCACTACACCCCTTGGTATGGAGAATGGAGCAATCTCTGATGCCCAGATGAGCGCCTTTTCACAATATGATAACCGTCGCGCTGCGCGAAATGCCAGGTTAAATTTCAAGCGGCAGGGAGCTTACGGCTGGACGACTTTGAGAAACGATTACAATCAATGGCTTCAGGTAGACCTCGGTAAATTTTCTACGGTGACAGGGATAGCCACTCAGGGGAGTCCAGACAGAAACAAACAGTGGGTAACCAAGTATATATTACAGTACAGTGATGATGGGGTGACTTTTCATATTTACAAGGAACCAACAGACTACTTCGCAAAGGTATACTCATGTAGAAGCATTCTCCTTTATTACGATAAAAAAAATAAAGGGTTTTCGAAGGTAATAGCCATTGGTCTTTAAAATGGAACTAACCTTCCAATTTGGTTTTCTTTAAATAATTGATTCTATTAACTTCCCTTATGATTCAAGGGAAAAAAATTTTTAATAGCTTTTTTCCATAAATTTTCATGATTTAGTAAACTTTCGAATTTTGGCACTCTTTTGCTTTTGCTTTTGCACTTTTCACACGCTTGAAGGGACAATAGGACGAGCTTGACCATGACGGCGCTACGGCGCGGCAAAAGATAGATGATAGATGCGAGCAGGTTCTCCTTCATTATGCCTGATGCGGGTGTCGTTTACGCCTGTAACAACGTAAGCGTTCCACCAAATGGAGTAGGTTTCCACAAGATATCGTACTACGCTAAAATGAATCTAGGGGAGGTCAGAAAAAAAATGAAATGCGTCGACTTTGTGCTGTGGAGGAGGGCAGATTGGACACCGCACCGAGCGAGTCTTTTTTTTTTTTTTTTTTTTTCCTCTTTTTCATACACTTTTAGCCACTCTTCGTTCGCCAAAGGTTCGCTCGCATAGGCGGCCATATCGCTTTCATCGCTCGAATCACGCGACTTGCGTTCCGCTTCACTTTCTACTTCCACCGCAAAATAATCATCTTCAGTATCTTAATTCTCCTCTTCCTCTTCCTCGTCCTCCTCCTGGCTTGACTCGAGGCCATGTTCAAAATTTTGCTTTCGACAATATGTTGCTGTCAAAACCCAGTCAAATACTTATTAAAAGCATAGCACGCTACTTAGCGTACTCCTTGGATGACGTCACAGTATAACTCGATCCAGGTCCCTCAAATTCAAGGCCATGGGTTTTAAGATGGCAAAGTTCAAACGTCACTAGAAATGCGGGAGTTTTATCAATGTCGATAATTTTTTCGAATAATTGACCAGGACAATTAGCAGATTTAATTTAGCGAAAAAAAGTTGGGGGCTTATTTCTACTTTAACAGTGAAGGGATTAACTTGTAAAAAAAAACCACACCATCAACAACAAACTGTTCGAGTAGTCGTGAAGAGGTTTAATGAGACGCAATTATCTAAATATCCGTGCTGAGAGTTATTTTCTTCAAACAAGAAACTTTGAAGAATAACACTGTTGCATAACTTCGTTTCCTTGAGAGAGAGTTTGTTTCCTTGCCCGTTTACGTATCAAAATAATGAGCTAAAGAATTTAAAAAAGACTCAGTATATTTGGAGAAATTTTCCCTACATTTATATTTAATTATTTCGTATTGTTCTGGTCAACATACATATTACCGGGATTATAATAGTAATCTAAATAAGCTCTCCATGTTTCATGGACTCTGCCCTCAGGAACGCAGAACTGGGAGTTGTAAGGCTTCGTTACATTTTTGAGTTTCTAAGGATATTTTATAAGGTGGTATTTAGAATATAGACTTCCAGGTACATCCCTCTCACAGCCCCTGTAACGCTTTTGGAACTGGTAACACGGAGTCTCAATTACTGTTTGTTTGTCTTTACATTTAGTTTTTCGTTGGAAACGTAGACGCTGATTCTATTGTGTACAACATAATAAGCCCACCAATCACAGCACGCTTCATCAGGATACTACCGCTCGAATGGCAGAGACATATTGGAATGAGGATAGAGCTCTATGGTTGTCCAGGTAAAGGAGAAAGTTATTCTTCCGTTCGATAAAGAATCTTAACCTTTAACGTTCCTTTTTAAACCGTCAGATCTATGGTTCACGAGGCTTTGCCAGCCAGTTTTTCTAATATCTTAAAGTTAAACTTCACGTGTCGTGGCAAATGTACTATGGAAACATATACCACTTTATATATGATCTGGAAAAAAAACCATTATATTGCTTAGATTAATTTAATGATTGCGTTTATTTTTTATTCACAGTTGCTACCTCAAAAGTAAAATTTACAGAGATGAAATCTTCAACTAGTGTGCTCCCAACAACATTAAATCCATCACAGTCACGTATATCGGAGATGGCTTCTTCGATTACTTTGCGTCCTAAAACATCCAATTTGCCAGAAATAACACCATCATATGACATAGAGAAAAAAATTACGTCACCCACCATTACCACCTCAATCTCACAAAACAGGAAAATAATGTCAACAATTACGTCATCTACAATGACGACAATGATGACGTCACCTTACACAGAGATGCCAATGCCCAATGAACAGTCAAAGAAAAGTGGACAGACAGATGATGAGAAAGGTAAAGTAGAATGGTTTTAGCGCGAGTCTAATATGAAAAGGTAACAAAAAATTGTCATCTTTGCAGTGTATCCAATCATTGCATTGATTTTGTTTGTTTGTTTTTTAAGAAGGCACAATTTTGGTTCTGTTACTGTCTATTGTGCAACAGCCTGAAGTTGGCATAGAAATTCAAAGCTATCTCCTTCTAAAAACTATCTATATAATACTACAGATATCTTCTAAAAACTTTTTCGTAGTATACATTAAAAAGTTAAATTCTATCTTTCTTCTGCTTCCTTTGACTGCTGTTTATTTCTGTTTGTGTCAGTTCCTCCCTTCCGTAGGTTATCATAGTTTTACCAGTCTGCCCTGTTAATACGGTCGTCCAGTTTATACGGCCAAGAATTTACCGTCCGTCGTTGGTTGTATTGACTGTTGTTGCGGACAGTTATTTATTGCTTGGCATTCTTTTACATCTTTGTTTCTTTCGCATCCGTGTTTTCACTTGTACCTAGAATTCTTTGTTATTTCGCGTCCCTTTAGGGACTAATCAGTACAAATATATGTATTTATGTATACTTACGTTATTTCTTTGCGATATGTTTATAAGTTTTCCTGTTTTCTTTTTTCCTAACGAACCCCTCTCTCTGTGTGTCTCTGATAAAAAAAAAACTGTTAAGGGAATGTTCCGAATAAATAACTGGTGAACACGAGGTTTCGTCGTTTAGCGTTCTTGTTTATCCCTCACAACGCTTCTCCAGCAATTTTTTTCTAATTTGCAGGTTTTAACATCACCGCGGTTGTCGTGCCATTGGTACTGTCTATTTTGCTGGCGATAGTGGTCGTAGCCGCATTTTGTTATTACAAACGGTAAGACGCATGTAGGATTGATCCATCAATATGAAGAATTGATTTTCATTTCGAATAATTATGTTGATGATTAACCCGGAATTTTTAATGGCAATTTTTCAGGAAAGTGTAATGATAGGGTGCAGGAGGGGCTTGTAGTGAGGCGGACGCTAATTTTGGTGCTACAAAAAAGGAACACTCTAAGTTTCAGTATTAAATGAGGTGTTTTTGTGGCTTTGAAACTACGTTTATGTGGTTTCCCCTGTGCACTTGACGTTCAGCGCACTTTTACCCAGGATGTTCTGGGAAACTAAGGTTTTTAACGACGGTGCTTACTGAGACAAAATTATTCTTGTCTGCTAGCTTAGCTAGCGCTTTCTATAACGTTGCGGGAAAAGTGAATCATTAGCGGGAAAATTAGAGGTAACCACGCATTTTCGGGAATAATTAGGCTTCAATTTGGGAAAAAAGCCACACATGGTAATGAATTTTAAAACTTTTTTCTTTAATTATTGGTGCTCAATTATATCTGAAAATGCGAAGTTAGTAATACCTCCAACTTTTTTTCTGGATTACAGTACCCTTGTTAAGATTTGCTTTTCCCACAAAGCCACAAACTGCGCAAATTAAGGAGGAAGTATCATGGGGTTTTTGGTATCTTGTGTTAGAAATGATGAAGTAAGACCTTCAATCAGCTGCCAAATAATTCTAGAATGACGAGAGGAAAGAAATCAATTCAATTCTTGAAAGGAACAACTCGTGATCTGTTCTAGTGCATTTTGGAAACAAAAATGCGAGAACTTGAGAAACATTAGCCTAACATTTTTCAAGTTCCAATCCATACCGGCCTACTGTGTCTCTAACCAGAGACACTAATCGACTTGGGTGGTAATTTATAACAAACTTGACAATAATTTCATCGTTTCTAATGACAGACAAACATTTTTGGGTTTCGAAATGACAGCAACTTCCCCCTTACTGACTGTGCCAGAAATTGAAAAATCAGCATTGTCAGTTGGCCACGTCACTTATCGCAGATCGTCAAGGAAAGAAATACAGATTCATTGTTTCAGTCAGCGACATAGTATACTCGAAAAAAAAATCCTAGTTCACCCAGCAGGAGTCAAACGTATGACCTTTCGATTACTACTTAGGATGTTCTACCACTAGGCTGGCTAGATACCAGTGACAAACAGGTTTGCAAAGTAGTCGAATTGTTCTCTCTGCTGGTTTTAATGAGAAAAAAAAAAAACCTGAAAACACTTTGGTGACAATCAACTGCCTGTCTTTGTTCTTTTCAGAACTCCCAGAAACGTTTTAGAAATATTAATGTCAATAAGTAAATAAATGTCGCAGTTATGTACCTAACTTTTAAGTTGCTTAAAAGCAATTGTGGAAAGAGAGCCAAGATTTGCACAGGATTTGAAACTATGATCTCTGTGATGCCGGTGCCGCAGTGCTCTACAAGGGTGCTTACCATTTACGCAAACCACTCGGATGGAAATTTTCGGCATCAATACGAAATGATTTAGCTTGTCTTAACAGAAGATGGCTAACATGCAAAATATATGAACCTCAGCTGTAAATCTCAAAAGGAGTAATAAAAATGCATCACTTTGACCTGAAGCCCATAATTTCAGAAGTACTCCAAATGGAATGATGCATACCATTTGATTTTCCAACTGGAATTTCCGGGTTTTCCATGAAAATGGTGAGCACCCCAAGTCTCTCTTTTTGCAACTGCTTCAGTTTCCCACATAACTTCCAGGTCCACTCACTTATTCCCTCTTTCTTCCACGGTTCAAATGTATGAATTTCATGTATTTCGCCTCCATCTCATCGCCCCCGTGGGTACATTACGTAAGGTTTTAAAAACGAGCAGGGGTGTTTTATCGGGTTTAAAACCACGAGGCACAGCCCATAAAACACGTGCTGCGAGTTTTTTGAACGGCTCCAAAAACATTCCTGGAAAAGCGTGTGTATATAGAGTTCATAATAGTTATGAATTCACAAAATGACATTTTCCCAGTTGGCTTAATAGCTCAGTTGGAAGCTCACTGTTGTTGCATTTCAGAGGTCATGGGGTTCGAATCTGGCCTTAATTTTCAGGCTTGTTTTTCGAACTTCCTAGCTTGCGTACGTAACTGCGGTCCGATTTATTGTCTTATTCATCCTTTCATTCTCAGTTCACATGTATGAGTTCCATATATTGCACTTTCATCAAAGTTCAATGAATGGTTTACTATTGTTTCTGGCGTTATAAAATTAGTGTTGGTAAAAAAAAAAAACAGCTCTCGGCTTTGTCTAGCTGGGCGGTCGGCAGCTCACTGAGTACAAAGACTTGTTTTTTTAAACTGTATTAAAATAATTTAGATGACCGTTTTAGGGATGATCTCTTAAGGAAATAAGGATAAGTTGAATCATTGAGGGATTTTATTGACGTGGTGTATCAAAGTTAAGTCCCTTTGGAGATCATTTTCAAATACATCCAGAGAAGGAAACCGACCAGGCATTGTTGACCTTCTTTATGCGCAACAAAGCACTGTTTTTTTTTTTTTTTGCCTTTGCCCTGATGCAGGAATAAAGACAAATTTGGAGCAGGAGGCGGAAGTTGTAAAGGAAATCTTGACAGTGGGGATAACCTTGGCATTGAATTGATTCCAACGTTCGACGATGATGACTGAACAAAAGTGTGGAAAATATCTAACAAATACAATGTAGGATAGTCAGTCCAGTAGTGTTAATGTCTGTATGACATTAAAGTTGAGTTTGATAAGGGTTATTACATAGACTGCAAGCAGTCCCTTTCTGGCTAGTCGACCGGGTGCGCTCACAGCGCACCGAGCCTGGAGCGAGGAGAAATAACGAGGAGAGACTGGGTTCGCTCCAGTCTTATCGCCCTCGGCTATTTCGTGCGACCTCTCGACTCTCCAGAAAGGGACTGCTTGCAGTCTAGTTAACAAACGAAACCTTAAAACTAGTCTAACATATAACAAACCCTGTTTATTTCGGGGACAAATAGTTGCTTTATGGTGTACACTTTAAAGTTATTTCCATTTACGGAGAACTGACATAAATTTGCTTCAACATAAACAGTGTACTGCCTAAAGACTGTTGAGCAATTTTTGAACAAAGGTACTGTAAAGATTACTGTAAGGATTCGCTAACGAGAGCACTCAAATCTCTTTACGGTGGCCACATTACCTTATCAACTCTGTTAATAAAACCAAACATTTGGTAGTGGAAAGAACTATGTCTACTGTTGTAAATACTAAATCACATTAAACTTTTGCGAAGATCATGTCTTGGCATGTGAAACTAAAAACAAGGGAAGGAGGCTAGCATTCATCAAGGCTTATTTCGTGCCTTTAATTTTTCTTTGAAACATTTTATAATTTAGCATATCAATCAAGGAAGACCAAAGCAACAAGTGGCCGTCTTCACAAGGCGCATTAATTGTATCTTCTTTTTTGAAGGCAAAAACCTTGTGAGTTCCCACACTGTCACATGGAAGAGCTCCTAGAAAATGTCTCATACATTTATCTTGCAGGACAGAAAGCTTTAGCTTCGTCCCCCATCCCCATCCTCGACGGCTGATTTTACCATCCGCATGATCTTTTTTTCTTTTTTGCACTCCTTAGCTCGACAGTTTTTTCCTTAGCACCCACTAAAAGAACTTGCAAGAAATATAAGCTTGAAAGTACTTCATTAAGACCCGGCAAAGGCATGCACGTAGGGATCTTTCGTGAGGAATTCGTCGTATACAAAAGAGAGGGGTGTTTCAAATAGATGCAGTCATTCTACAAGTTTGAATCAATCACCAGTTTCACAACCATCCATTCATTGACTGACTCAACGGTTTTTCAACAAGTTAACACGGTGCCAGGGGTGTGAAGTCGTTCTACAAGTTTGAATTGTTCATCTTCGCTCAGGGCTAGCCGTAATCATGTGCAGCTGTTAAAGACAGAGTTCGCAACCATCCATGCATTGACTGAGTCAACGGATTTTCAACAAGTTAACACGGTGCCAGGGGTGCGAAGTCAGTCACAGGCATAAATGCAGTGTCACAAATTGAATAAATACCCTGACATTATTAAAGGCCCAAAGCCAATCAGAGAACCAACGTGTTTTTACTGATAAGGGATAAACACTGTAAGAAGGCTCGAAATCCATAAAACCAGATGTACATCTGACAATGCAAACACTGAATGGGCCCAAGCAAATCAGATATTAAGGCAGTGTCACTTATTTTCAATATCACTTAGAATAGCCAAAAAAACATATCTGTATGGATGTAAACGTCAAAATAATGGTTCAGTTTTATTAACAACAACCCTACCAGTGCACAGAAACCAGTACCATTGATATTTATCTGCGGATGGCTAGGATGGAAAATGGATTGGAACTTGAACAAATTGGCCAGCTTTTCAAGTACGTCCTACCTATCTTGGAAAAATGGCTGAAAAGTTATTATAGTTTATTCTTGCTCGGAGGAATCGTTTCATTTTTTTTCTTTCTCGGTGCTGTAAGAGCAATTGCATATCAGGGAAGAGGTTATTAGTCAAATATTTAAGCAAACTCTCCGTGACAATGCGTTTTTAAACATGAAACGGAGGGGATCCACTCTGCCCTAATCCCAACGCCCAAGTCAGGTGCTCTGAGCCAATTTTTATGAAACACGTAAAGGAAGTGCACATCGTAACACCGCAGCATATGAGAAGAGAAGAGTAGCCAAGGCACATTTTCCTTCACTTTTATCATACAGTTTATCCCCATTTAAAGGAGCATAAAGGCTTAGAAAATAAAAGATGGATTTAAAGTACATTTCCTGCGAAAGATAAGCATGGGCTTTGGAAAGGCTATAGTTAGTTTTTCTTTCTATTCAAAAAATAACTGTATAATCTGATCTGCCAATTCAATGTCCCACTTTCCTGGAAAACATTTCGATTCACGGAAAAAGCGATTCCATGAAAGACGCAAAATGTTCAATTACATTTTCTTTTCATTTTCGTAGGCGCAAAGCGCAAAACTCTGGCTCGTTAAAATACAAATGTCTGCAGTTCATTTATCACAAACCTTAGCGCATACCTTAAGGAGTAGACAATCCGTTTTTCTTTAGATTTGATTTCCTATCATTCGTATCTAACCTGTACGGGAAATAAATTACAAGACAGTTCACAAGGGAAAGGCTGCAAAAGGCCACATAGTTTATAAAAAGATGAGTCACTGTTTTAAACGTGTAATAACTGAAGTTATTGGATTCGCATTTGGTATGATCGGAAATTGTTAAGACTTCGGTTTGAGTTATCCTTCACGGCCGGTAAGACAGTCCTAGGCTATTAAATTATGGATATCATGCTCAACCCATCCAAATATTATTTGAATAAATATCAGTTAATTAATATATTGTCATTCTACAAGATTGTGTTCTGACATCTCGGAACTTTGTCCGCCCTGGTTGGCAGTTTCAATGACGAGCTTCATTTTGTTGCTGTCATTAGTTTCCATGAAAGGTTTCCATGAAGAATACAGTGCCTCAGATGCCAGCTCGTCACTGAAGAAAATAAAAGTACCATAGTTAGATATTGGACTGTTAAACCATAAGCAAATTAAAGTAAGGACGACGGCAACTACAACGCCAAAAATAATGGGTTTAATGAGCAAAAACAATCGTTCTACACCAAACAACGTGAGCAAATTAAAGGTTTTGTGGAGAACGTGAACACACGATGGTGAATGTTTCATTCTCTTTCGAAACGTGAACCACACTCCTACCATTTTGGTTCCTGGGTAGTTCAACGTCGAACGAATTTAAACGAGCTGAAATAATCGCGAAGTAGCACAACCAAACTAACGATTTTCATTGGCGTTGCAGTTGTCGCTCCCTATTGTCTTTTGCTGTGCGCCGTTTACAATTGAGATAAAAGTTTACTCGATAGTAGATTATTAAATCAGCTTTGCTAGGAGTCTTCAATGAATGACAACCCTGATGCACGCAGGTTCCATTGCATTGAGATTGAATGACAATTTGGAAATGTTAGTTTTTGACAATAAGGAAAAGCTAGAACGCTCGGGGAAATACCTCTCGGTGCGAGGTCGGGAACCAGCAACAAATTGAAACCCCAACTAACTACTACGGGCCGGAACGCGGGATACTTTGGTGGGAGGTAAGCACCCCCAGAACTGCCTCATCCCTGCACCCCAACTCCTGTAATCTTTAATAAAGTTGCAATTTTAATAAATGAATAAATAAATAAATAAATAAATAAATAAATAAATAAGTAAATGAATAAAATGAATGAATGAATGAATGAATGAATGAATGAATGAATGAATGAATGAATGAATGAATGAATGAATGAATGACTGACTGACTGACTGACTGAATGAATGAATGAATGAATGAATGAATGAATGAATGAATGAATGAATGAATGAATGAATGAATGAATGAATGAATGAATGAATGAATGAATGAATGAATGAATGAATGAATGAATGAATGAATGAATGAATGGGAATTTCAGTGGAATCCACTGTTTCCAGGTCGAATTGGACTTTGAAAGGTTGGTTTTTGTGGAGGGAGGAAAACCGGAGCACCCGGAGAAAAACTCTCAGAGCATGCAGGGACGAGAACCAATAACACACTCAACCCACATATGACGCCGAGACCGGGAATCAAACCCGGGCCACACTGATGGGAGGCAAGAGCTCTCACCCGCTGTGGTGCCATCCCTGCTCCCATACGACATGAGTTTTTTAAGCCATGAATTTTTTTCCCAGCTGATGCTGACCTTTTCAATGCTTGAATTTATTGCTACCCTTTCAGTCCATCACATATTTTTGCGATCCAATAAAAATACCACAAAGACCACAATTCGCTACAGTTGCACATATGGTAGAAAATAGGTATCCCTTTCAAACTGATCCTCCCCGTTTATTCCACTCTATGCTCAGAGACCTACCCCCTCCTGATAAACTTATAACGAAAGACCCCACTCACTGTAAACAAATAGTAGCCATTTCTTCTTGAAATCCCTTTTTCATCTTCTTGATTCTAGACACAAAAAAACAAAACAAAAAACAATCGTCAGGGCATGTTTTAAATGTTTACCTCTTTCGTTTTATTCAGGTGTAAAAAATATTATGATGGCTTCTATGAAGCCTTTGGTGTCCTTTCGGAATTTAGGGGTCGCACCAAGACGTTCCAATGGTATTGGGTACATACGGGGCACCAAACACATATACAACGGGCCAATCTTGAAAGAAGTGAATCCTGGCTTTGAACAAAACCTGAATCAGCCTCGGGATGTAAAGCCTGTTTTTATACCTTTATGCAATAATTACAAGTATAATAACTCAAGTTTATTTGGGAATACAACTTTCAAGCATTTAATTTCAATCTTTTTAACCCTTTAAGCCGTAACAATTATCAGCATCAAGTTTTTTTTTTTTTTGTAATATCAATGTTCAATCCCTGAGGTCATGAGAATTAAGGATATGATCACCCGAGATGAATTTTCTTAGCACTTTAAAAACTTCTCCACAGTACTTTTTTAAGAAAAGTATGGGGACAGGGAAGGGGCATTTGTTCTATGACTAGTTAGGGGTTAAAGGGTTAAATTCACTGTAAATAATCAAAATACCCATCACAAAAAGGGGAAAACATTAAAAATTTCTTCCAGTTTTTTTAGCCAGGTTATATAAACTTTTCACGATAAGTGAGTGGTTTCTGCAGTCGTTTCCCCGTCCGTGCTGAAGGCACGCTCTCATTGTGTTTTCCGTCCTGCTTAGTAAACCTCCTCTCTTGTCCCCTCTTGACCTCATTCAGTCGTAAAGCGCTCGAAAATAATTTATCAGAAAAGAGAGAATTCAGAAAACTCCCACTAACTTATCTTAAGATGCTTTATGCAACCCGGCCACTAGCATAAGAAACCAGCAGTGTATTTCAGCAATTCAGTATGGCAGTCATGAGGCCCCAGTGAGTGAAAAAAAAAATTAATAACAGTAGATTATCTAGCAACCTTTGTCGCATTGTGGGTGTTGAGTTGGGATCATCTAGTTAAAGGATTCCCAATCACCACTGAAATCAGTGGGTATAATATAGAGAAATTGTGTATGTAGGTGGAAGGTTGTAAGTTGGGGAAAAATAAATAAAAATACTCATATTGAGGGACCAAAAGACTGCAGTGCAGCCACCTCAACCACAACAGAGTAAAAACAAAAACAAATAAAAAATTAAAAAAAAAACTCATATTGAGGGACCAAAAGACTGCAGGGCAGCCATCTCGACCACAATAGAGTAAAAACAAAAAAACAAACAAACAAATTATAAATACTCATATCGAGGGAGCAAAAGTCTGCAGGGCAGCCACCTCGACCACAACAGAGGAAAAATAAAAACAACAAAAAATGAAAAATACTCATAATGTGGAAGCAACAGTAGATAATAAAAAAGGTTAATTAGGTTAAAAGGCGTGAGAAACATAGAAATGAAAAGAGGAGAATAGAGGAAATAAAAAACATTGAGTTTTGGTAATGTAATATAATGTAAACAAAATTAGTTAAAAGGAAATAGTGGTTAAATGGAGTTTTGAGATACAAAATATTTCGTTCTAAAAATCGTATGCAGTGGTGGATGGAAATTGTTGTTTGCACATTTGACATAAAAGAGAAAAGTAAATTAATTGTCAGAAATATGGTTGTGAATAAAAACTGAGTATCATCTCTTGTTATGTTATGCAACTTACTAAGAATTGGTATTTCTTATGTCCCCATTAAGGTGGAGTTATTTATTGTGGTGAAGATCGAAATAAAACCATTGGCTGGATTTGGTGGAAAGATGGCGTGACAAGAAATCTAGTTGTCGTGACCGTTTGTCTCCTTTGGAGAAGTTGTTCCAGAATTGGGAGGTCAGAATCCATTCTGTGATTAACCGTGAGGAACAGCCATTTCCGACGAAAAATAAAAAAAAGTTTGAAGGTGCCCACATCCCCATGGGTTTCTCCCAGAATAATAATTGATACTTGTTGGGCCAGCTTGAGATAGGGTAGAAAGCATCTCCGTTTAAAACTTGGAAGAGTTCTTGCGGGAACCGATTCTTGCCCCTTTGCACAAAATATTAACTAAGTGCTCCCAATTTTTTTACCTTTTCCGGCGAACAAAAAACACAGCCGCCACAACGCCCACGGCTGATAGGCATATTGCCAAGGCGAGTGACACACCCAGCAACGTGGCTTGATTTGTTTTTTCCCCCTGTGTTTGTACTCTGTCCTTGTGGGGACTGGCACTGCTTTTGTCTGATTCGCTCGCGTGAACTGTAGACGTTCTTGACGTCACAATGTCCTCGCTATGAAGTCTTGTTGTCGATGAAATAATTTCTGTGGCAATAGACTGCGTTGTCGGTGTGGTGTTTTCCACAGATCTGTTTGTTCTGTTGATTGGAGCTGTACTAACTTGTGGGGGTCTTTCAATTTCTTCTGTTAGAATGAAGTCAGGCATGATTATGATGCATTCATCTTAGACCAAGTAAGGGCAAAAAGAGGGTGCAAAACAAACAAAAAACAGATCAACAGCAACAACAACAACAACAACAAAAACCACAACAACAACACCAACACCAACAACAAAAAATTACAGGAAGTAAAACTCACTAGCCCACCAACCCAAAGAGAGCTTGCTCGCATGCTAGAAATCCCCAAGTTTTAGGGTTAGCTGTGTTGCTTTGGTGTAGAGTTAGGCTTTAGGTTAGGTCAAAGGGGTTGATGCTTGGTTTTGGTTAAGTTAGTCCAGTTCAAGCAATAAGCTGTGTTGGGAGCCCGGTCATTCACAAGGTGCAACTCGATCATTGCATTAATTGTGATCGATGATATTAGTTGTTTGAAGGTGCCATAAGTTCAAATTATTAGTAGTTGGCTCGGGGAATCAACCTCGCGTGCTGTTAGCGAAAAAGAACTAAAACCTCGAACTTGTTGTCTAATTGCTTCTGTTGCTTCCATCGAAAATAAGGAATAGCAATGAATTCGGTGAGTTTAAGAACTGAATAGGCTAGACGCCATTTCATGGACTAAGTTAGTCTTCATATTCTGTTTATTCTGTATTCTTCAAATGTTCTTATAATTTTTTGTATTGGGATTCTGTATTTACTTAAGCGGCGTCACACAGGACTCAATTTAAACTAGCGCTCTGCTAAACTGGATGTTCCTGTTTAAATATTAAATGAATAAATATTTTTAAATATATCAGCTCTACCACTGACGCCGTTCCAGATGTTGCATGTAATTTCGAAATCAGTGGTGCTTGAAGTCATTACGTGCTTGAATATTTGTAACTCGATGTATTTGAAGATCGCGGGTGATGTTGAATTTTGGAACAACGTTAACATACAGAAAACTGAAAAAACAAATATCAAAATTTTATGACTTTTGCTCTGTCGTTAACGTTTCTTTTAATGCTCTACTGTCCACGCCAGGAATAAGAAAACAGCGAGTTTCAATTAAAACTGAGACTTAAACAACTTTAAAATATTACATGGGAGTTTAAACTCGTGACTCAAGTCCTCGCTCTCAAGCGATCAGGGGATGTTGACAAAAGCACCGTCTTAATCAACCAATGAAAGGAGAGAAAATATTCTGGCGAGAGCTGAATAAATGAACAAATAAATGGGTAAAGGATCAAACGAATGAACGAATAAATGAATGAATGGATGTTATCTTGTCGTGCAGTCAGCTTTTTTCCCGTTAGCTGTTAATAGAGCGTTACTCGCGTTTTGCTTATAAGCCAAAATCCCTCGAGCCCGATTGTTCGCATGTGGTGATGCAAGTACAAAGCAGCCACTTCCTATCTCTTGTAAAAGGAAGACTATACAAAAGATTGCGTGACGTTGTGTTTACACGATCCCATTTTAAAAAAAGGCTACAGGCAAGCAGACAGAACGCGGTTAACAAATTAAAATAAATAAATAAATAAATAAATAAATAAATAAATAAATAAATAAATAAAAATAAATAATGAAATAAAATGAAATAATAAAAACTGATTGGCTCTCCATTCAGATTAGCTACGTATCGAAGTATCCCCAGCATCAGCCCCAAATGTCAATTTGTTCCCCTTATCTTTTTGATAAAGGGAAGCCTGTACCAAGGGTCATATATGCTTCTGACGAAATGATAATAGCATTCCGCTAACACGATATATTGCGTGACGTCATACTCGTGTCTACATCAGTTATTTCAAACGGTTATAGATAAATATGGCTACACAGAACTTGGTTAATAAACTCAAAACTTAACGAATCTGATTGGTTGCAGATGTTTCTTTTATCAAAGTATCCCTACATGTACAGTCCCCAAGTGTATCGTTCATTTGTTGACGTAATCAAACGCGAGGAAGGCAGAAATGACGACTGTTTCCACCGCAAGATATTTTGATATTTGTTATGGAAAAGCAGATTCCCGGCATAGTTATGAACACGGCAAACACGGCAAAGCAAACTAACATACTAACGCATTTTAATTCACGGTTGAACTTAATGTAGAGATGTGTGTACGCTTGCTTTTTCGATTCGTTAGTTGATAAATGACTCGATAAGCCTTACCTTGATTTGTTCCATTCTTAGATGACGATCCTAATTGCGTTGAACCCAAAAGTATCATTAAGGAAAGCATAATTGCTGAGACATTGGTTTGAAGCGGCATTGTAATGGTTGTCTTTTCAAACCTTCTCAGACGGCGACTTCTAAGCGCGAAACACTCAAAATGCCTGCCTTCAGTGCCTTGGGATGAAATTGCCTTCAACACGAAAACAACGTGCTTAACCTTGCCAACTGCTGCGATACGAACCAGTTCTGATATTAATCTTCTTTCCTCATTTTTTATATATATTTTAGGTCGTTGTTTTGGGAGGGTTAAGACTTCCTTTCTGACCTAATATCAGCGCGTCACGTCAAGAATACAACAATAATATCTATATCAGATTTACTCGCTTACCTCTCCACACTAAGAAGGCCATAAGGTCTTGGGTATTAACTTTCAGAGATTTTAATCTCCCTTCAAATTCAGTAGACATATACAGAGTACCAACGGTTTCAGTCTCAATAACAAAGGTTTAACATCGTTGTTACTCTCATCCTTAAGTAACTTATATAACGTTGTATCTGTGAATCGGGCATCCTCGATCAGTTGCTGGCTAATGTTTACTGTAAAAGGTGGTTAAGTAATCCAGGTAACTGAAGCCAGACTAATCCACTTCCCGAATTCAGATGAAACCTACTGAGTAGTGTTGTTTAGTGGTATTTTTTTAACATTTTGTTGACACGATCGATGAACGTCTATTTCTCCAGTGGTGTTCATTCATAAAAGCAGTCAATCAAGTTTTGTTTTCTTTTCAACCCACTGTACTACTACAGTCTTAAACTGAATAGACTTCGGTGTGTGGGTAAGAAAAGTACCTCTAAAGACCCCATTATTTATAAGGAAGATTCAGAACAGCTTTTTTTTCAACGGCTTTTATAAGACCTAATTAAATTAATCTAAAACTGTCTTCCGAAACACAGGACTTCCACTTAAGACTTCCCATGTCAGATGTGAAAATGAATTTAAGACATCAACAACAACCCACACGAGCCTGATTGCTTGCTAGAGACTCCGCCTCCTGCTCATGCTCATGATTGACATGCTTTGCACTGACAGATGAACATTAGGCCAAAAAGCAGAGTTGTTACGTTAGGATGAAAACTGGACCAAAAATCAGAGTGTGTAGTGTTAGGATGAAAGTTAGTCCAAAAGCCTAAGTGACACCTTGAAAAGCTTTTTTGGCGATTGTCTTGAGTGAGTAAACAATTGCGGCTGACCGAATCATCTTGTCCTTGGAAATCTCCTTAACTCCCAAACCTGAGGAATAAACCGCACGCGAACTCCACTAGACCCGAAACTTAAATTCGCTTCATCCTTCTTCCCAGTCACGGTACTCGTAAGACACAGCCTTAGAGGGAGGGGCGGGGCGGGGATGGTGAAGGAGGTTCGAGTTCGATTGACTCGGCCATGACGCAAAGCGAGCTGCCATTCATTTAATTGGGATCGAAAATCAATAATGTTATATGCCAACACCCCAGTAGAGAATGCTGACACTGGATTCCAGAAACGCAGAGGGACAAAGAGAAAAGTAAGATTTCTTCCTCTACTTTCAAAAAACACGGCAAATATCAGCAAATTAGAATAATTACCGTGCGTCACCTGTTCGTTGGCCCTGGGCAAGACAGTTAGGCATCCTGTGGTTTCTGGTATGGTCTCTGTCACACGATCGCACGTGCTGTCACAGCCATTGTTTTCTCTTGAGGGTGCACAAAGCAATGGCAATATAATGCCCCCCTCAGGAGTATAAATATGCAACGAGTCGCTTGCTCGGTTCTCTCCACCGTGAAGCCCAACAGGGCATTTGGGCGAAAAGATTTCCAAAACGAAATCGGACTAGTCGAAACAAGAAAAATTAACCGGATTTGTCATCGGACAAGACACAAGTTGCAAGAAAGAGATGTTCATTCAATATTTACGTGGATTTTCGTTTTTATATCGCGTTAGCTTGCTCGTTCAGGTGAGCTTTTTGCAAATAGTCACCGATATCAGTGATCAATGCTGCAGATACATGTATTCTATGATTTTTAAAGAATCATTCAGAGTTTCGCGCCGGAGTCGGCTGTAATCTTAATATTTGTACAGATTTTTACGTTTAGGCTGTGTTTTGATTGCGTTTGATTGTGTGGTGTAATCTGTCGCCTTGACAGGTCAACCCGGGCATGATCGAATGCAGTGTCGAATGTTAAGCTTTATCCTTTGGTTTGTTTACATGTCTTGAGTAACAGAGATGTTTCTTTCACCAAATTTCCTTCCTTTCCACACAGTATAGGGATATAGAACAGTGGACATCACTTTAATCTGCGGTTTTAAAGTCGATATCCACAATTGCAAATTGACATACAACTTTAAAGTGCACATTTTACAAGCTATCCTGTTTTATAATTAAGTTATGACATCGATCGGAGTGTTCCTTCCGCACATCCTGCCTACTTGTAGTCTTAGGTACATGTAGAAAATCACTCATTAGAAATTTTACTCCTGTAAAAAGAGAGCTCTCTAAGATAGAGTCTAGACACAGAAATCTGAGATGTGTACATGTAGCTTAGGTTCATGTAATTTTTTTCATGCACGTTTTTGCAGTGTAAGTTTCTGTACATGTACATTCATCGAGTTCTGTGAAATCCAAAGGGAAATATTTGGACAAATACATATCAAGGTGTACTGACCGTGTATGTGGAAATAATTTGTGTGACTGTAATGCATCTAGAAGTTTGACGTTTGGTCAGTAAAATCATTTACCAGGGTATTTTCAATTTGTGAGTTTTGAATATGCTGTAGTTCAGAAATTGATTTATGTTGAAATTATTTGTCATCAGATCTCCATACAACACTAGTAATTTGTTTATCCTAATTCAGAATGGCAGCCAATCAGTCATCTTAAAGGGCTATTATATTACGGTGTGTATACTGTATGGAAAGTTGGTACTACAGCAAATGGGCTGATTATTTCACTGACCAACTGAAGATTTTGGCAAACAAAATTAGCTTCCCTCAGAGTTCAGGGGATTTGACTAAAAAAAACCATTCTTTTTTCAAGTTCCCAATAATAATAATAATAATAATAATAATAATAATAATAATAATAATAATAATAACAACAATAATAATAATAATAGTAAGTCTTAATTTCGTAAGAAAAACACACATATCCTATGTTACAGAAAATATGAGTGATGAGTGTAAAAAGCAAGCTTCAGTACATGAAATAACACTAATTCTAATGAAATTAAAGAGCAAGCTCGCATTTAAAGTATAGGCGGTTTATAAAAGGAATCATAAAACACTCCGTGTTTACTTGACATGTACATGTAGGTTTCACAGCTAACTTTCTTCTAAGCTAGCATCTGATATTCTTAACTCGTTATACAGCGGGTGACCGTCTAAGCCCATAGCTTTAGTGCATATAAGTATTTTCATCTTGTTTTTCTAAAAGATTGGGATATCTTTGCTATAGGAAATGTACCTACGCTTCGTACATCGTTGTTAGTATGGGATGCTTAGTAATACACTAACAGGTAATCAATTTCAATTGCTGTTGGCACAGCCATGTCAGTCAAATAAATTTTGGAGCTTTAAGTACCCTTGTCCTGGTGCAAATAATTCATTAATTACATTGAAAAATGCTAAACTTTGACTAGTGACTTAAACTTACTTACAGTATTATGATATCAAGATCAACAACTCAATAGAACCTACATGTACATGTAAATGTACACTATAGCATCTTGAAGTTGTGTACTAGATTTTTTATTTACATTACATGTATACACTGCAGGCTGGTCAGACAGCCTACTGTATGTTTTGCTCAAAACAAATACCTATAATACTGTATAAACCTCATTTCCTCATAACATTTACAACCAGGTTCATTGAGATATGGACAAATTGCAAATTGCTAGTGCTTATTGCTGGCTACACCATATAAACTTATTTTGGACTTATTTTGAATCTACTACAGGCATACATTAGCAGTTATACAGACATCAATGTACAAGCTTGTATGCCACTAGGCTTGTACTTTTTCTTTTGCTTTACTGTTTCCTACCAGACTCAAGTCACAACTTGGTCCATTGAAGTGACATTTTATCAGCAAACTTGGCTTGGAAAGATCTTTACATTTAAAGAGCAAAACAACAACAACAACAACAACAAATGTACCCCCTGGTATTTGTGATGTGGTTTGCCACTCCTACAATTTTTTTAGTATTTTTTCAACGTTAAAGGACTTACAGACTCTGACATACATGTATCTAAGGTGGTTCTATGTATTAAAAGCTGCAATTTAAGACCTATCACATGGACATGTGTCAATCATTGAAATTTTATAGTTTCTGAGGTTTTGTACCATTTCTGTTAAAGATCTGACTTCCTTCAGTTATCTTGATTGAAATGAATTGCACTCATCAACATCTTTTAAATGGTACATCAGACACAAGCATTGTATTTTTCTTTGTCGTTTTAGAAAATTGGACCAAGAAAACTAAGGCTGGATTCATTAGGATTAAGTTAATAATTCCTTACACTGTATATTTTCTGTTTCATAGCTTGTAGCCACTAACCAGCTTGAACAGGCAGCTTTGAACCCTGAGACCCTTCAGCGTTTGATGTCCATGGCAGAGCTTCAGCTCCCAAGGATGAGATCTCGCACCATGGAAAGCCTTCAGATTTACACTTGAAGCTGCTCATTTGGCAGATGGCAGTGGCAATATGGTGCTTCACCACTGGTAAGATACAGCTGTAGTTTTATGTACAGTGTCCCATAAATTAGATATTGTTACATGTACTAAGAGATATCAACTCCCCAGGGAGTCTCCTGGGTCCGATTGTTCGAAAGCCGATTAAAGTCAATCCATGTCACGCATGACCAGTATTTTTGAAATTTGAATGGAGTTTTCAAATTTACATGTCAGTTTTGAACATTGCCAGTGAGATTTCAGAGTTTATTGGCGGTATAAAGTTATAAATTAATTTTTCTTTACATTACAACATTAAGAATAACAAAAATTATTGTTTCCCAAGTATTTTGAATCTTTTCTTTCTGTTTATTCGTCTTTTTGGGAAACATTTCCAGAGAAATGTTCAACATTCCATTTACTTGTCAGACATTACAAAGAGAAATTTGAATGTTCATTTCATTTTTGAAATACTGATGTGAACTGACTGTAAGATAAGCTGGAAAATAGATTCCACCAAAATTCCGGTGGAAATTTTCAGAGTCTGTTTTTTTTTTTTTTTTTTTTCATTTTAGTGATTTTTTTTATACTCCAAATATTTCCGAAAACACTCCACAGATTATCCCAAAAGTCTGTTTTTGTTTTTTATTCAAATTAAGTGTTTTTTTTAATATACAGGCTAATGAATTACAGTGAATGTCTTTGTGAAAATAGTACCCCTTTCCTGTGGACATACCTGATACAACATTGGGGTATATTCTTCTCCTTTCCATTTTGCAGGACTGATAATTTTCCCAAGACAAATTTTTGACCGCTTCTTTTCTCAACCATGCGTAGCTATTGCCACACAGTGATTGTACGAGAGATCATTTGATTACGCAAACTGTTAAATGACCTGTTGGACATAGAGGAAGTTATTATTATCTATTTTTTTTTTATCCGGTTTTTGGTGCACTTTGTAGATAGGGATCATTGGCTAGGGTGTACTTCAATGAATGTCACCCGCTTGGCTAACAAAACTTAAATGAAAAAAACAGACTCTGAAAAATTCTGCCGGAATTCCAGATTCCTGGTTTTCCAGCTTACCTTGACTGTAACGCTTATCGACAACAAAAAGTTAATTGAGATTTTCATCTGGCTCGTTTAAAATGGTTTAATTAAATTAAAGGCTAGTTTCAAGCTAAAGGTTAAGAACAAGGCAACCCTGAAAGACAAACATCTTTTGGAAGAATCTTTATTGATAATTTATTAAACTCGCACCAATTTCCAAACCAATAATTCTTTATATTTTTTTATTTTTTTATTTATTATTTTTTTGAAAATTGGGGTTAAAATATTTGCTTATTACAGAAAAAAGAAAGTCACTTACATGTGGGAGATTTGGTGACCCAGACAGGAGACTGGGAGATACAGTCTGTACCTTCATTAAAAAAGAATAATCGGCTTAGAAATTGGTGCGACGGTTCATACAAACATGTTGTCTGCATTTTCATGAATCTTTTACCCAGTCTGTTTGAGACTTTTACAGAAACCAAGGGAAATATTCAAAAATATGTTTTCATTCTCATGGCCATGCAAGCGACTGTCTGGTTGGATAAATGTCTAACCAATTAAAGTGCTCTTTTTGAGGGGTGCATCATAATTTTTTTTGAGGGGAGGAAGAGGGGATATTGGTTAATGATGAGTGGTTGGCATAAAGGAAGAATCTCAAGATGTCAAGTTTTCAGAGGCTGACATCTCTTGGTATGCTGAATAGCTTTTGTGCCAGCAGAATAACAGCAAAGAGGTCGTCTTTATTCATGCATAAAATGCCTGTAGAAGTACACTGCACCTACTCTGACCACAGTCTCAGAAATAACACAACGACCTTTACTACATGCAGATACAATGTAGGTTTGTGTCATTCTAACTTCAAAAAACCATGCAAAGAATGCCATGGAAACTCATTCATGGATTTGCTCCAGCACAAAATCAACATGCGTCTGGTGTAATTGTTTTGTTTTCTTTTTTGTTTTAGTCACCTGGACATTCAGCATGCGCATATTAATGAAGGACTAAAGAAAAAAAAAAGAAAAAAAAATACGAAAAAAAAAATGTAGAGAAAGATAGTGGACTACAATTGAGCCGTTAACATCAAAGAAGTTTTTTTTTTATGGAAATTGCGTCAACTGCTTAAAAAGGAAGAAGCTGATATTAATTTTCTTTGATGTCAAACTCCTGAAAGCCGTTTGAAGCAGCAGTGAAGATACCTGAACTGGGAATCACCACATGCATTTTCCTGGATTTTACCGTTTTTTTTTTTTTGTGAAACAACATGGATGTGACTTATGAAAATGTGGCCGCTTTGTCACAATGAAAATAAAAGAAAAAAAAAATAATAATAAAAGAAAGAAAAGGTGATTGCGTTCGTTGTAAATGTGCCAGCTTTAGTTTCAGTGGATTGGGAGGGGGGGGGGGGGGGGTGGGGACTCAGGTTCACCTCTTCACTCCAAACTCCAATCTGTTCTGCAACTCATAGGTCCTTGTTTTATGGATCAGTGTGGCCATTAAAGTAAAAGGTAACGGAAGTTAACTGAACAGCCCCCCCCCCCCCCCCCCACTTTGTTGCTCTTTCCATTTTTTTCTTTACAACTAGCGACTTTTTATTTTTTTTTTTAATTAATTTCTATTTTAAGAATGGGGCAAGGAAAAACAAAAGCAATAACAAAAAACAACAACAAGAGGTAATAAAATGTTGATTCTCACTGTTGTAGTTCGTGCCTATTACCAGCGGACGTTGCTTATTTTGAATAATTTACTAACTTCAAGTCCCTTTATTTTCCCGCCCATAACCCCCTCCCCCCCCCCCCCACCACCTCCACCCTCCCATGAAAAATGAACCGTCCCAAATTGATTTGAGAGTCCCAGTCCCACACACAAGTATAGCAGGTGTTACGACCATGCCCGTATTTGGAGAAAAATCTCCGCATATTACATGTATGGTTACACGAAGACTTCAAAAGTACCAGGCTGCGACATCGTCCGTTGTCCTTTACTTGAGTTTAGCCCTTCACTCCCATGATCTGAATGTTAATTCTCCTAACTGATTGCCATACATTTCTTTTTAAAGTTAGTTCACAGAATTTGGTGTTACATCAAACAATATCACCTAGTTGATTATTTTCTTTATTCTCATCACCTGTCTGGCTGACAATGCATTGAAAATGTAAGGAGAAATTACATATTGATCACTCCTGGGAGCCTTTCCGTTTCAGTGGATATCTGTTCGGGTGTCCCCCATCGCCTCAGAAATTTGGATTTAGCCGCAAAAATCTACTACCTCGTTTCCGCGGTCTCTCTTCTTCCCGAAGACCCTGGGAACGAGTTTGAAAAAATCTACAGTTTTCTTCGGTAAAATGGTAAAATGGTAGCTTGGAATTTGATAATGCTGGAAATGTCGTTTTCAGCTGCGTTTGCTTAAAACTCCCGTACAACAGCTAGTAATTATAAATTCAGGGACAAAAAAAATCCGTTTCCTAAACTTTTCTGCAACTTCCATCAAATGGTCAATGTTCCGCTAAAGCATCCGAACCGATTAACATGGATCAGGATGCAGGCGCGCGTGGGAAGCTAATGCGCGAGCATCCACGCTCTCCACTTCTCTCAAGTACTCACACTTGTGCCGATATAATGCGAGTAACGACTGATTTAATTGTGTGTTATGCGGTAAAGGATTTCTTTTCTACCTTACTGTCTGTTTAAAAGCATAACGATTGCAACAAGAATTCAGAAATTGAGCTTCTGTCATCGCTGCAGTTAGCCTCCGCAGGCGCTCTTATGGCTTGTAATGCAATCTTTCCTACCTACTTTGGGGAGGAAAGATTGCGTGACGAGTGCGCGGGAGGCTAAGTTGAAATCGATCTAAGAAAACAATCAATCAATAGCAATTGATTGATACTGGATCGATTTCGGATCGGTATCCATTTGAAATGGTTATTAGTGATTATGATTTATCGTTGTTGACTTTCATTGAATACCTTTTAATTTTAGTTAACATGTTGGCAATAAAACGAGTCAGATGAATTGACAAATCATGCAATAACAGTTTGTTTGACCGATCAGATACACATCATGAATAATCGTAATTAGTATCCCCCCTTGGTAATATCTGAGTCAGTAACGGCTAGAAGGGACAAACAAGTTCAGATTGAAGGCATATTCAGTTCACCTGTAATCCTCTTTCCCGAACTTTCACTCTGAAGGACCTTAAAGGGGCAGTATCATGGGAGACATGATTTTGGGCAAAAATTCACTAAAATTAAACTTTGAACACTGTGTTAAATTTATTTCTAAATCGCTTATTTAAAGAAATATTCATAGTGATTCTACTGAGACGAAAGGTTGAACCAAAATTATAGTACAATCGAGTTTTAGTGCGTTACGATAGCGAAAATTGAATTGGTCATCTCCGGGAAAAATATCCGTGGATAATTTCTTTGCATTCTCATAGTCTTTTAATGGAGTTTTGGTCATTATATCTTGGCTGCTATCAACCGAATAGCGTCTTTTCAATTTTCAATGCGTTACTAAAAATAGCGTGATACTGTCCCTTCAAGGGAATATAATTTTCTTCGAACTTTTGTTAACAGCTTTTTTCAGGTTTTTTTTTTTTTTTTTTTTTTTTACTATTTCAGATTAATTTACTTCCAAACTCATTCTTAACTCAAGTAAGGCAAAATGACTGTTGCCTTGATTTAGACACAAAAATTTATCTCAAATTGTCGCATTGTCAGGGTACAAAAAATACCGACCTTTCACAAAAATAAAAGTAAACACTTCCTGTCACTTACAACGGGAAGCCCGGGAAACTTCAGTTAAGGAAAAATGTCCATGTGGTTTCCGGCCTTGTTACAAATATCCAAAGCTAGAACTTCCGTTTCCGTTTTTTTTGTTTTTGTTTTTTTGAATTAGCACTTTATTAGCAACACAAAACTACTTACAATTATAGTATGCTTAGTTAAATAATAAACTTAGTTAAATACTTATATTACAACACCTACAGTATTATGTATCTACAAAGTGGTGTTTTTTTTTATTAATTTACCAGTATTACTGTACAACATTATTATAAACTTACAATACAACACTTAAAACTGCACTACACTATTACAATTTACTAACGCTACTGACAGAAAAATATGCCTAATACATGTAGCAGTTCTAATTACTATAGAAGTAATGAATCTAATCTTACTCGAAATACGTTACTTACACTACAACAGACTACGTACAAAACACTACTCGCAGCAAGATTACTAACGCTATGTATAATATTGTAGATAAAACTGTGGGGAAGTGCAACCAGTCAAGATCAAAAATAGAAAAAACAAAAACAAAAAAATACAGATCGATGCTGTGGAGACTTAAGTTTCAGGTTGTAGGTAAGGCACCAAAAGATCCCATTTCTTTTCTGCTGTTCTGCAGTTTTTTTTCTATTTCATAGGTCTGCTTTATAAAATGTTAAAATCTGCCTATTGTTGGGTCTTGTCCTTTTGAGTGGCATAGCCAGATAAAATATTTTGCAGTAAGACATATGAAGTTGATTTGGAGTTGTATGTCAACTGAATTCGAATTAGATCAAATTTGGACAAACATTTAAGAATAAAAATTAGCGAGACCATGTTTTTCGATTGGTATATGTATGTGCTGCCGGGCCTCCAAAGCTAGACCCCTGTTTATGGGAGTTGTGAGGTGCATTAAAAGCGACATCCCGTCCTTAAATTAGGCAATCTTTTTGTACCCCATTCTAGAACAGTTTCCCCTTATAAAATTAGAAAAATCGATACTTTGTTTGTTGAACGAATAGATCCAAAATACAGCTGTGCATCTTTACTGCCTTTGTAATGACGTCTGCCAATGAGTCGGCTTTCTAGCTCTCTCGGATAAGAACGATAAACCGTAGGCCCCGTCTCACAACGCTTGTGTGTAACAACTCTGTGGGACGTTGAAGAACCCACTCACTGTTCGCAAAGAGTAGGGGACGCAGTTCCCGGTGTTGTGGTCTGGTGTTTGTGTGTATATTCTCATGGTTGAGTGGGTAAATGCTCAGAGATATTAGCTGCATAAGCTAATCTAAAATTCGAGGGTAAATAAAGATATGATATGATGATATATGACTGTTCAGCTCAGAGGAAACTACTCCCAGGTTTGTTCTGCATTTTGAGTTTAAAAGCCTTCCTTGCAAACCATGGAGGCGCTACATCTCACGCCTGAGACAAATTTAATTTTGGAGTGTTCCTTTCTGGCATTTCCGTTTTATTATTTTTTTTTTTAAAGAGTTGACTTTCGTCTTCCCTTGTTTTGACATCAGGCAGAGTAACATCCGGCCGTCTTTCATTGCTGAATGCAATAGGATGTTGTAGCCGGCCAAACATGAGCTGACGTGACGCACGTATAGATTGACGTCAACTGGCATTTGGCCGACTAATTGTATATAAACAACCCTTCACTCGATTGCTCTCGGTCGGCCTGGCCGGAAAAAAATATTGTTTTGGCAGCTTAAGCGTCTTCGTCCACCAGAGAGATGATGACGATAGTCGCCAGCCTTTTTATGCTGGTATATGTTTTCTCATCTTCAGGTAAGTTCATGATTTGCCTTAATCTTTTTCTTGAAGAAGAGACCAGCTTAAACAATTCAGTAAACAAGTGGAACTTTACGAAGTGTTGTGGGTCGGCAGCGGAAACTTTGTCAAGGTACAGTGCAGAGCTCAATGTTTCCTCCTTGTCAGGTTTGAAATTCCCTAGTAGTATCGCATGTTAAATGCCAGTAGCTCAGGTCCAGGAGAATTTAAACTGCTGGCCAGCAAAATCAACCTGAAAAACTGGTTTCCTGATATAATTCATTAGACCTTTCCAAATGTCCGGAGCTGTAGCGTAGTTGTGCACAGCGTTAAAGTCTGTCATTGGATGAAATCCTACGGTTGCCATTTAAACCGGATCTGCTTTAAGGACGGTGCCTACTAATACCGAAATATTTTTGTGTGGTTTATGGCTATGCGGGAAAAGCAGATCTTAGCTAAACAAGGCTAAACAGTTAACTATGCGTTTAGCCTCCATGAAAGATACTTCATTAGTAATGAATTGCTGATTTGTATATTTGCGAGAGCATACTGTTTTTAACAAAAGCCGAGAAAGTGGCTTCTGCTCCCGCCTTGGGCAGCCGAGAAGCGATGATTTGAACTTTCTTTGCATACCTCTTTGCTCGTCTGTTGATTTTGTTGTTCGATCATATCGTATGAGCTTCGAATCGAGTTAAATTTCATTTCATTTCATTTATTTGTCTCGCCACTCCTAATAACTAGCACACAATTATTTTAAAAATAGTTACAAAAATTTAATATTAAATAAATTACAACTAACTTGAAAACAATTCGAATGGAGTAAAATTAACAACTTGTGCTTCCTAACTGTTTTTTATCTAGCCTGTACCAGTTGTTCAGATACTGAAAAGCAACGCGAAGTGGACTGTGATAGGTGCAAAACTGATGAAAGCGAGGAGACGGAAAAATGCCCAGCCCCCCTAACTTATACTCGTTCGCAGCGGAATTTCTTATGTCAAAATAATTGATGCCATAGTGACCGATAATAGTCCATAATTTCAAAATGCAACACAAATAATCCATAATCTTAGTGGCCAATAATCCGTATCACTTCTCTAAAACCGTAACAAACCATAATCCTAAAACCTAAACAGGGCCTCACGAAGCAACAACAAACTCAACCCACTTATGACGCAGTTGGGGAATCGAACCCAGGCTACATTGGTGGGAGGCGAGTGCTCTCACCACTGCGCCATCCCTGCTCCCCAAAGATTTATTGAAATACTATAACAGATAACTCAAGGCTCAAGTTGCCAAAAAAGATATAAGAACGTTCAGCTTCAGCCTCAAAATTAAAGAGAGTGTATTAATAACGATCATGTGTATACAATCCCTTAGGAATCAATTATTTAAGTCAGTCTAAGTACTATTAAGATAATCAACACTTCAACTTTAACTGCCAGAATTCCTCAGGCTACATCCACTAGGATTAAGAGATTTAAATAAGGGAAAAGAAAGGTGAAATGAATTCCGATGTAATGTCGTCATAGTGAAAATTACACGTGAGGACCTTTCAAAATGACTAAAATAATATACATGAGATTAAATTTAAAGATATATTAACTCGACATTATCATTTGTTTTTCTGGGTTTGATGTCCCAGTAGAGGTTTTTCAAATTTGCGAATTGATTAATGTTTGAATCCTCATCCTTTCTGTCGTATTAGTCTTTTTTTACCAACACAACTTTATTAATGAGCAAATACAAATGCGTTACAATTTGACATTACTTGGCAACGCACAATTACGAAGAGCATTCGTCGGTGCTCACGTTTTCTCATGTGAGAAGGTATAAAATTTTAAACAAATATATTTGAAGCTTTTTTGACATTGACATTCTTAGCACAAGAATTGTCCAGGATAGAACCTAACACCTTGTAACAAAAGCGTAATTTTTACTCCTCAGGATGCCATGCATGCAATGAGACACTGCGTGCAGAAAATGGTGTCTTCCAATCCCCAAATTATCCACAAAATTACCCGGATGAGCAGTTCTGTTCCTGGAGGATCACGGTCAGTCCATCCCATAATGTATACCTAAAGTTCATAAGCTTCAGTCTACAAGCTGACAACAACACTGATGGTGTTTACGTATACGATGGAGACAACGCCAAAGGGAGGATGTTGGGTGTGTTTTACGGAGGTCACCCTCCCCCAAAGAAAGGAATGTACTCCACGTCAAACCAGATGCTTGTAATATTCAGATCAGATAACAATGGCTCCTACCCTGGTTTCCAGGCTTTTTATCACACAAAGAACTGCTCTGGTGAGTGGAATTCATTATAATGAGTATAATGAGTATTGGAATTATTTGAGCTCAAGGGGGCTACAAACACTAGGGTCATTTTGATGGACAAAAACGTGGTGTCATAACTGGATATAATTGTTTTTTTAAATGCTTTATTTCACGACCACCTACAAGGAAATTTTTTGACACAGGTTGAGTGCAAAAGTAATTTATCCTCACTACTTATCTATTGTTGCATCACGGTAAACCAAGTTATGGGAGGAATCCGCATGGCGCGGCTGCCTAGTAAAAGATTTAAAGCGTGGCTTAGTTGTGTATTCACCACAACTAGGGGAGGTGGGAGGGGCAAAAAGCGCTTCCTGCAGACAATTCCGTCAGACTGCGAGATTTCATACTGCGCCGCCGGAATTTATGGCAGAAGGCTTCAAAGGATCATGTCCGACCCCGTCTGCCCGCCGGCATGTTTCCGTGACAGGCTCATTATATGTAGAGTGAAAGAAAGTCTGTAAATTATAAACAAGTAATAATCATGGATTAGTGAAGTGCGTTCGATCTCATGGCCTCCAGACCGAAGCGAGTCAACCCGCGGGACTTCACTTAGCCAGCGCGATTCAAAGCTCTCGCATGAAATCGAAGCGAGTAGTCAGCCAATCCAAGATGGCGCCCAAACCCTGAAATTGCACAGCATCAAAAAAAGAAGCGACACGAATAGCTAGTATGCGTTTTCCTTACGTCGAACGTAATTAAGAAGTCATTATATTTGGTTAAAATTCGAGTACAGTAAGAGGGAAGAGTTACTGAAAAAGTTTCCATTAAACGGATGGTGCTTTTTGCTTTCTTTTTCAACAGAGGATCACCCTGACGCTCCTACATAGATCTATGCATATGGAATCTCAAATTATCTCCTCTTCCTCCTCCCCCCCCCCCCCCCCTGGCCTTTTATCCTTACACTGCACTCCTCAGTTATCAAACTAAACGTTATTTATTTCGGGCCTCTTGATCAGTTCAGGGCGGTCAAACGGTTTCAACATTTGCTTCAACATGCGTTGAACACTTTGTTGAACCAAATGTCAGGAGAGTTTGAACAGGTCGTTCGTTCAATGTGTGAAAAATGTTGAAAGCTTTTTCAAAGCGTGTTGAGTCAAATTTAAATTCGTTTAAATTTTTATTCAATTCAACTTTACAAACTTTGAAAATGTTGAATGGCGTTGAAGCTGTTTGAACACTCCCTTACTACCGCATTGTGGCGATGATTCTTAAAACGTGTTTCTTTGTTCTTCTGAATATCGATGATCCTGTTACAAGCGTAATCAATGGTCAACTCGTCAGTATCGAAGAAAATCTATTGACCTCGATTTGTTTTCTTCTCACACTCTCTTTAAAATAAAGAACCTCTTGGCATGGAAAATAGAAGAATATCCGACACCCAGATAAGTGCCTCCTCACAATGGAGTTCTGATAGTGCCCCCCAAGAGGGCAGGTTAAATAACAAGCAACGGTTACCCAAGCGAGGAGTATGGTCCGCAGCTAAGAATGATATTAACCAGTGGCTTCAGGTAGACCTTGGTAGTTATTCGACAATAACAGCAGTAGCGACTCAGGGGAGAAGTCACATGGTGCAGCAGTGGGTAACAAAGTTTAAGATAAAGTATAGCGTTGACGGATTCAACTTCCAAACTTACAAGGAACCAGGAAATAGTTCAGCAAAGGTAAACTTTAAATATCCTTAGAAAACAGAAAATTAAAACCATAATACTACTAAAGCAATTTTTCTGACGAAATGTTGTTTGTCACCTTCTTCATCCTATGGAGAAGGAAGAGGGAGCGATAAGGGAATGATGTACTTTATTTTATAACACATAGTAACAGTCCAAGACGCCCATTCATATTAATTAAAAATGAACACGTTTAGGCCTATAAACTACACTTATTTGCAGGTCAAATCACAGATTGAAATAGCCTCACCTTTCGGGGGGAAAGTATACTTGTACAGTTTAAGGACGGTGCCTACTTTTGTTACTGCGCATACGTTCTGCGCATCTCGAGATACTCGGGTTTTCTACGGGTGGTGCCTACTTATACAGGGATACTTTTAAGCTGTTTAAAACAATGCCGATAAAGCAGAACTCAGTAAGTGCTCTTGGTATCCAAAAAGAAATTTGGGGGATAATAAAGCTTCAAGAAACACACAAATACATACGTATTTTTCAGCTTTTTTGAATTATTGATGCTTAATTATCTCAAAAAATACCTGGTCATCCCCAATTTTTTCTGCTTTTTCGGCACGTAGTCATAAACCGCACAAAAACATTTGTGTATTAGTAGGCGCCGTCCTTAAGACCCAAACGCACGCCAAAAAAGCGACCTCATGTACATTACCCAAGGTGCTCAGAATTTACTTTAATGCCTTTTAATATCAGCGAGCCTGGTGAGAGTAACGGGCGTTCTCACCAGTCAATTCCAGCAGTAGTCATCTCACTCCGGGCTTTAGTGCGGCATTTTTCTACACTGTCCGTCCGGCGCGGCCATTAAATAAGACCACCATGGGGCATTTTTATGCCTCACAATTTCGACGTCATAGGACTCTCATATACTTTTTGTGATAAGTTCACTAATGATTACCTACGCCCAAGGAGGATAAAAATGAAAAGGTAGATCTACAGAGCGAATGGTCAATGAAACGATTAACAACAAAGGAGACTTATTAGAAACTTAGTCCGGCCTGAATTAACTTTTCTAAGAATGAAGGTAACTCCAATGGCAATTCTAACTGTAGATATTTTCTGCTGTCTCTGTTTGCTTAGGTGTTCGATGGAAATAAAGACAGGGACACTCCAATGTACAACATGCTGAATCCGCCAATAACAGCGCGCTTTGTGAGGATATGTCCGGTAGCCTGGCATAGTCACATATCAATGAGGATGGAGATCTACGGCTGTCAAGGTAATGTACAAAGCATGGGTAATGCGCATGGGTTACTACCAAGTGAGTGTTCAATTGTCCCAGTTGTAATAATTCAAGGATAGAAACTAAAATTTATATTGATCTCCCGTCCTTACTTATAACTTAGACTACCTGTGCTATATTTTGTTCGGACACCGGTAATTTACTCTACTTCTTGTTAACTTGATGTCAGTTGCTATTTTTATTGCATCCAGGTTGTGTTACAGCTCTTGGTATGGAAAGTAGAGCAATCGCTAATTCACAAATAAGCGCCTCTTCTTCAATGTGGGCTAGGAAACCAAGTCAAGCCAGGTTAAATAACACTTCCAGCTATGGTTCATGGTCAAGTCGCTACAATGATCTCAATCAATGGCTTCAGGTGGATCTTGGCGCTTACTTTGGGGTTACACGAATAGCGACTCAGGGAAGATATTCGTCTTGGAATTCTCAGTGGGTAACTAAGTACAGATTACAGTACAGTGACGATGGAGGCTATTTTAAGTTTTACAAGGCATTAACAGACACTTCCCCCAAGGTAAACTACGATTATTTCCATTTTGTCAAAATGTCTTGTTCAACCCCGGCAAAATGAGACTGGGCCATATGGATTTATTGGAAATTAACTAAGATAAAATACGACTTTCGGCGTTATAACACTTTATTCTTTACGTCCACTGCTTGGATCGTGAACTAGGGCTAGGCCGTTTAAGACAAAGTGATTTAGGTTAAGGGGTGGTCACCGTGGGGTCAAATTCTCAGTCTCTGGTTACTCTCTTTTCATAAAGGTGTTTGATGCAAACAAAGACAAGAACACTGTTGTATACAACACAATACGTCCGCCAATCATAGCACGTTACATTCGTTTGCTGCCAGTGGCGTGGCATGGCAGTATATCAATGAGGATGGAGCTTTATGGTTGTGCAGGTATTCGTACCTAATAATTTTACTTCAAATATAAATACAGATAGATTATTCCTGGAAATAAATTCTTTAATGAATCATGAACGATGGGAAAGGGTGCAATAATGGCCCCACGATATAAAAAACTAAGAGACAAAATGCCAATTACCTCGGCAAGCTACTGGAAAAGGAATGCACGATCTTTTTCTCTTTTTTTGTTTTGTTTTGTTGAAAACCGAGCCAAGTGATGCAGTGGCAGTATATCAGTCGAGTTGTATACATTGCGTGGAGAACCAGTACATTGCTAAAAACTGCATATATAATCCAATAGTTAGTATACAGCAAATAGTGAAATAGCAGATTTAGCGAATGACTCAAATCAAGTACTGAGGTAAGAAATGTATACTTGGTTCACTACCAAAGAGCCTTTCTACTTATCCGCATTTCTCCATTTAAAACGGCTTCTTACTTTCTTCTTCCCTACTTTCATTTCCTTTGGGTATGGGACGCAAATGGAACCTCATGAATGTTGGTAAAACAAAGAACTAAATATGACTTATGCTCTTTTAATTCAACAGCTTGCATGGTACCTCTTGGTATGGAAAGTAAAGCGATCGTTGATGCTCAAATAAGTGCCTCTTCACAATTGGATGGCAATCATTCTGCAGCACAAGCCAGGTTGCATTTTAAAGCAAAAGAAGGTTTTGCTGGAGGGTGGTCAGCTCTTATAAATGATCCCAATCAATGGCTGCAGGTTGACCTTGGTAGTTACACAAGAGTAACACGTGTAGCGACTCAGGGGAGGAATGCATACAACGAGTGGGTAGCCAAGTACAGGTTACAGTACAGCGACGATGGAACGACCTTTCTGTATTACAAAATTAAAGACGCTGGAGACTCTGCAGCAAAGGTATTTCTCTGCATTTAATGTGTATAACTACTTTAGAGTGCGTGGATGAAATGTTATAAAGTACGACCACCCAAATGAAAGTCAAGGAGAAGAGTTTTCTGTTTTTCTTTTTATTATGTAGTACTAGGTATTCTATACTGCTCAAATTGAATTTGACCATTTAAACTACATTTGTTGACAACATTGTTACTTTCAAACCTTTTTTGATCCCGCGCCATCTCTAAACACCTCAACTCATTGTAGCAAACACTATTCAGAGCCTATTCATGCCATTTCATCTATTTTGGGCCAAACAAGTGAGTCTTTGACGTGAAGAAGATCTTAGATCTTTATCGCTGTCACCTTAACCAGCGGTTAAAAAGAGGGAATTCAGAGTGTCGTCAGTTAAACAAACGACTACCAAGCCAAAGAATTGCTCTCAAAGTGCGTTATTTATATTTTCATAAATTTGTTCACCTTCCTCTCCAAAAAAAATGTGAAATGATCTAATTTTGGGTTTACGAAGAACGCAAACAAATGTTGATAAATCCTCCTTCCTCTATCTGAACGTGAACGCCATCCTAATAAATTAATTAAATAAGGTTCCTGAGGGTAAGCTGCTCTGCGTAAAAGAGAACTCTGGGCGCAATTTTCCTCAGTTTTTTGTGAATCAAGAAGGCTTTTTTTTTCCGGTGAATCAAGAAGACGACAACGCCAACGAGAACGCTGGAAAAAGGCACATAACGAACAAAAAACATTCGCAAAAAGGACAGTGTAAAATGACCAAATTGAAGGGTTTGGGTACAGCTGTGAGCACCCGTGGCTGCATTTTTCATTCTCTCTCCCAAGTTGAAGGCTCTTCCTACCAATTTTGCTCCTTGTCAGCGTGATATATGGCATAACGTCAACTAATTAGGGACATCACGACGTAGTTAAAGAACATGAATTTATATTGTAGGTCGTTTCGATCATGGTTGCTTAAGGTTTCTATATCGTTATTTGTGACACCCCTAACTAGTTCGTCCGCCTTGGAAAAATAGAACGATGTAGAAAGAATGAGCACTATTTATTAATGCCTTTTTTGCTTGCTCCACCGATGTAGTTAAGTATTTTATCTGTCTTGTGATGGAACAATGGGCAAGAATTTGTTCTTAAGCGCTTCAGGAAAAAAGACGATGAAGCGGCCAACTTGTTTTTATATAACTCCTTTCTGCAAGGGCTGTGTTTGCATGGAGGTGAGAAAGGAATGTCAAATTAAATGCATTACGCAAATGTTTCCTTTTATTTTCAGGTGTTTAATGGAAATCAAGACAGTGACACCGTAGTATACAACCAAATCAATCCACTAATCACAACGCGCTTCATCCGACTTCTGCCCTCGTTGTGGCACAATCGTATTTCAATGAGAATTGAAATTTTTGGCTGTCCAGGTATTTTGCGATGATTCCTGTGGCTGTTATTATTGCAAATTTTAAAACATCGTTTTCTGATGGTGTAAGCTAAATTAAGGGGAGGGGGGAGGGGGCGTCTTTTCATTTGCCTGGTCATTTCATGCGGTGGACCACTTTGTCCAACAAACTATTCAAATGGCACAATCCGAGAACGGAAAAGTACGTTTATAGTAAACACCCTCACATATTAGAGCATTGTTTGGAAATTGACGCAACTGGTCGGCCAGTTGCGAGAAACGCAAAGCTCCTTATGGAAAGGCATTTTGGACAAAACTTCCTTCAGTACCACTCAGAAAACAACTTTCCAATGGATCGTAGCGATCGGCCGGCCACAGTATCCATCCGATTATAGTTAAATTCAAGAAGCTGAAGTCCCGATGGCACACTGAAGTAGTTAAACATGAGTTATCTCGCGCTGCACGTAGAAGATTTGTGGCTGACTCTGTTGAACAGCCATATACGAGTAAGAGTTGTGTAGAGCTACCACCCCTATTTTGCGTGATTGGCGATTCATCTAATATTGATCCGATGGCAAGAAGTACGATCGAATGCTATAGAGGAATGAACAAATGGAATAAGGGTACAGTAAAATGCCTACAGGAATAATTCAGACTGGAATAAATCTTACGAATAATAACATTAGGTAAAATCCAATGGAGTTTAGCGCACGATCTTATTGAGATGCCATTCCACATCTCCTTTTTTTATGGAAAACGGGGAGGTATATATTGCATTTCTTCGTCTCATATAAGGTCTCATATTTAATATAATTTACTGACCTTAAACATGACATTGAAACTCTCCAAATATTAAACTGGATGACGTGAGTAACCGTAGTGTTTAAATATATATGACTGGTAACTTCCATTGGTGCTGCCTCGTCAACTCTGTACGATAGGCGCAACGAGCTCTGCAACAAGTTAAGTTACTTAGCACCGCTGAGAACCGTCAAACAGGCTATATTTTTACACGATACATAGTTGTACATGGTTTTGATAATATGTATATACATTCATATCCTTTAAAATGGCCCATTCGTACAATTTTGAAGCTATTTTGTATTATAATTTTAAGCTATTTTGTATTATTATTTTTTTGTATTTATAGCATTTGTACGCATTTCGGCCTCCTGGTTGCGAAGTAATTTCCCAATAAACTATTTCTATCTATCTCTATCTCTATAAATTATCGCTATTTTTTTTTGTTCAACCAATCCAGCTTGCATATCACCTGTCGGCATGGAAAACGGGGCAGTCACTGATGAAAAAATAAGCGCCTCTTCACAGATGGATGACAATTATGCTGCAAATCGGGCCAGACTTAACATGAAGATAAGCGGGATCATGCAAGGAGGTTGGCTACCTTTGACAAGTGATCTTAATCAATGGCTTCAGGTGGAGCTTGGTGGTTACACCACAGTGACAGGTGTCGCGACTCAGGGAAGAAATGGATATGACCAGTGGGTGACCAAGTATAGATTGCAGTTCAGTTATGATGGAGTGACCTACCACTTATACAAGGAAAGAGGGGGAAATTCAGGAAAGGTATGCTGCCTCTCTCCTTTTTGGTAATCCGTTTATCGAGCTCATTTGTTAAGAATTTAGGGCAATGTAGAACGCAAGATCGCGAGTTTGAGTGGCGGTTCCACCTCCTAGCATGATCTTAAAAATAACCGGCTAAATTTACTGGCTTTGCTGAAGCCCTTGCTTTAGTCCAGATGCTCGTGCCCTCGTTGAGATACTAACAGCATCAAGCCGATGTCTCTGCCTTCTATCCTTTTTTTTTTTACTTTCTGTATTACTGATTGGACGTTAAAGTAACATATCAATGCTTGGTGTGTCAGGTGGTTTAGCATCTATTCACTCTGACACTATGGGTTGAGCAGAGGGATTGAGTCCAATTTCGTTGACTTTAGCAGCTGGTTTTGGCATCTTTTAATACCATGGTGATATTCCATATTGCAGATAGAAAGATTAAGCACTGCTTGGCATCTCTCAGTATGAAATAAGTTCAAGGCCAATATTTTATTTCGTTACTTATTTTCAGTCGAGTTAATGACCAAATATTTCATTCAAATTCTGTAAATTGTTCCATATTCCAAAGTTTTAAATCATGGCGTTTCCTAGGCTCGATTTCCACTGCTTACTCGGGTCTGGGCTTGCCCGAGCAAGCGAGCGGCGTTAGCTTGTTGTTCATGTGGCTGATGTTACAGACAGTAGCCATGCTCACAGAAAGACCTTTCAATTGTGATGGCCACATGTGACCCGTTGTCATAACAAAAAATAAAGAAGATTTTCCGTTTGAAAAGAAATACTCGGCAACGTTTTCATTGCGTTTGCCTTTCAAAACGTACCATAATCTTTGAAATGTTGCTTTACAAATCTTCTCGTGGCGTTTTGTCATCTATGGACGTCTTCGAATTTGAGATTTATTTTACCTGTGTCTAGTGCAATTTGCGGTAGAAATATTATTCACCTTGGAAGTGTACGTCATATTATTTTTTTCTGACAGGTTTGATGTTCTTTTGTATTTAGATTTTTGATGGAAATGAAGATAGTGAATCTATAGTGTACAACAAATTAAATCCGCCGGTAACAATACGCTTCCTGCGGTTATTACCGTTGGAGTGGAAGAGTGATATATCCTTGAGAATGGAGCTGTATGGCTGCCAAGGTACTTTTTAGTAATTGTTAAATTCAAATCATATATTCGCTGATAAAATTCTGAAAAAGTAGTCTCTTATTACCCGCTCGGATTATAACACCGAGGTCTGGGAAAGTTGGCATCTTCCAGGTATCTCGGACAAGTGATTTGCTATAGAGGAGAATTAATCTAGTTTTAGCTTTTAGTGTGACAATGGACGGGGCAATCAATATTTCGTTGGAGTCTTTGCAGACAATAAAGTCATTATTGTTTTACATCAGGTTGTAGACTAATTTTTGAACCTTAACACCTTTTACACAATTTTCGAAAACTTAAAGATAACCTTCCCTCACGTCATTAACACGGCAAAATTTCTTTTAAGCCTTTAAATTTGTCACCGGGACGATTTCACTAGAGGGAATATCAATGTGTCTTCACTGTTGTTATCAATTTAGGTTGCATTGCACCTCTCGGTATGGAAAGTAGAGCAATCTCCGATTCTCAAATAAGTGCCTCTTCAGAAAAAGATGCCAGCCACTCCGCAAAGCGAGCCAGGCTAAATGGGAAATTGAATGGAGCAAATTACTTGTCGGGAGGCTGGTCTGCTGGGATACTAGAGGACAATCAATGGCTTCAGATTGACTTAGGAAGTTACACTGCAGTTACGCGTGTTGCGACTCAGGGGATGTATTACAACAAGTGGGTGACAAGGTATAGACTGCAATACAGCAACGATGGCATAATTTTCCATCCATATCGAGAAAGAGGGGATACTTCGGCAAAGGTAAGGTCACCTCGTCCACCTTTCAATGTGCCTTCGCATTGACTGTAGGAATTTTTTGCAAGTCTGTTTCGTTTTTGCACATGCTTTACTTATTGTACTAAACTAGCTCTAGTTTTATTTACTGCTGGAAAAATAATGTCTGCGCGCTCCTCTCACGCGTCCATCACTTTTCAAAAGCATACTAAACGCAGAAAAAAAAAAAATAAGTCGTTCTTCTGCTTCCTCTTGGATGCCCCCCAAACAGTATATTACACACCCTTTGTGTTAAGTGGTAACTCATTTTCGAGCGTGGAGGATTTACGCTGTGTATTAATTTATCAGGTAATTGTTTACTGTTAACTTCCTCAGGTGTTTGACGGAAATAAGAACCATTACTCCATTGTATACAACAGTTTGAGGCAACCCATAACAGCACGCTACATTCGGATACAGCCTGTGGCGTGGCAAAGTTGGATATCTTTGAGGATGGAACTGTATGGTTGTCAAGGTATTTGCGTTTATCATGCTCTTATTCTGCTACTTAAAATGATACAGACGTTCTCATTCTGTTACTTGAAATAAACAGAATGATCTGATAAAGAACAAATACATGAAATGTTTCTTAAAGACACAAAGCGAGAGTAGGCATGTTCTGGCTTAGCGAGCTCGGCCGGACCAAGAAACGATGTCTTAAAAATACAGTACTTAAGAACTCAGAGCGGGTGTTACGTTAAATATAAGTTATAACATCTGCCAATGGCGAAGCCGCCAACCGGTTAGCTCAGTTGGAAGAGCACCGCACTACCATACGAGAGGTCGCGTGTTCAAACCCAGTCCGGACCAACACGCAGGTTCTTTAAATTACTAGGAAGAAAGTGCCGCCTCTGTAATGACATCTGCAAACGGTTAGACTTTCTAGTCTTCTCGGATAAGGACGATAAAACGTAGGTTCCATCTCACAACACTTGCTCCCATTAGTCTGTGAGACGAACACACACACACCGTTCGAAAAAACTAGGAGACGTAGTCCTGGTGTGTTTGTCTATCTATATATCTGATTTCATCTGCCTCTTACATTCATGCGTGGGTTGGGTGGGTTGGTGGGTGGTGGACTGATAACGGCTGACAGTAGCGGCTTTCCATGCTGACGTCCCAGTCGACGCCGCAGAGGAATTCAGTGTAAACCGCCACGAGACTATGTGATACTTGTGATATATAAATACGTTACCATTACTATCGTCACGTGGCCCAAATGACCAGGTAGAATGGCTGTTCCTTTGCTTTCCTATTTTTGGAAGACAGCGAATGAACAATCAATCAATCAATCAAGCTAATCGAGTCGGATTGGAGCAAAAAGATAAACACACCAAGACTTTCAAAAGCAGAAAAAAGAAAAAAATATAATACCATATAATATAGGAAAAAGAAAATTATACAATACAATATAATTATACAATATAATAAAACACAGTGAAACCTGGTTATCTCCATGCTCAGTGTTAAATTGCTGGCCAGCCCTCCCCCCCCCCCCCCCCCCCCAAATCTCTTCAACCTTATTCTAAAACATCTCTCATCATTTTTGACGTGCTTGTTTAAGCCAAATCTCTTGTTATCCCTCAAATCTTATCGAAACAATCCAGCATGTATTGCACCTCTTGGGATGGAGAGTGAAACGATCTCTGATACACAGTTAAGCGCGTCTTCACAGATGGATGGCAATCATTCAGCAGCGCAAGCCAGATTGCATTTCAAAGCAGATGGCAGCATAGCTGGAGGCTGGTCCGCTCTTAAAAATGATGGCAACCAATGGTTCCAGATAGATCTTGGTAGTTACACCAGGGTATCAGGAGTGGCAACTCAGGGAAGAGACGCTTACAAAGAGTGGGTTACCAAGTTCAAGTTACAGTACAGCGATGACTCGTTAACGTTCAAGTTTAATAAGGAGCCAGGGGAACACTTAGCAAAGGTGGGTTTCATCCAATCTCCGCGCGCCAGTAGGCGCATAAGGCCGTAAAAGGTGCGTTTACATGGCCAAAAAAAATTTCTTAGCGAAACAAAGTTTGGCAAAATGGCGAAATTTTGGTATAAGGGTGAATTTTTAAGATGCATGGATAACGATTAACCAGTTCGTTGTTTTCCTTTTATTGTAGGTGTTCGATGGAAATAACGATAGCGATTCAGTTGTGTACAACAAGCTGACTCCTGCAGTCACAGCACTTGTTTTGCGGTTATTGCCGGTAGATTGGCAGAATCACATATCGATGAGAATGGAAATATACGGATGCCCAGGTATTCTACAGTTTCTTGTTCGTCATGTTCAATGGCCGCATATTCATCTTTTTATCCACTTTGATATTTAACAGTCTATAAATAATAAGTATGCAGTAACCTGTTGTTAGCAGTAGAATAATAATAAACTAAAAACAAACAAACAAACAAACAAACAAATAAACACTCTCCCTCTCCAAAACAACAACAACAACAACAACAACAACAACAAAAACACGAAATCTAGACAGCCTTAAAAAGACGTGTTTCGGCATGACTAATGCTCATAACATTTTTAGTTAAAACCCCTTTATATGTGGCTTACAGCAACGAATAACAAACGCATGACAAGTAATGATTAAAAAACAAGCAGGAGTGTTTTATCGCTTTTGAAACCACGAGGCGCAGCCGAGTGGTTTTAGACCCGATAAAACACGTGCTGCGATTTTTTTGAACGGCTTCAAAAACATTCCTGGAAAAGTGTTGTCAATAGAGTTCATAACAATTATACTTTTGTGAACGTTGGAAATTAGCACATGAGAAAACAAGCGTTAAAAATAAAAACACTTCCAGTGACATCATATTTCTAAGCACCTCAACTGTTCTTCAAATTTTTAACTAATGTTTGCTATCTTTCTTATAAATTAAGCTTGCACAACAGCTCTTGGTATGGAAAGTGAAACAATCTCTGATGCACAAATAACTACATCATCTCAGCGGGACGACAACTACGCCGCTCAACACGGCAGGTTGCATTCTAAGAGAAGCGGGAACAAGCAGGGAGGCTGGTCAGCTTTAGGAAACGATCTCCACCAATGGCTTCAGGTTGACCTTGGTAGTTACGCCAGAGTAACACGTGTAGCGACTCAGGGAAGGAATGCTAACAACGAGTGGGTAACGAAGTACAAATTGCAGTACAGCGATGATGGAGTGATCTTCTTTTTGTACAAGAAAGCGGCAAACAGCTCAGCATGGGTAAGGAGCTGTATTTTGGACTTATTTAAAATGATACATTAATAGAGTTTTAAGGTTCAGCACTCTCTCAAAATTAATGAATAAAAGAAAGGAGTGGCCCAAATGAAAAAACAACAACGACAATAACAACAACAAAAAGTTGAATTTAATGATAGTCATGATTTCATGAGAGCGACAGCCTTGAGAAATTAAAGAACCTCCTAAACTATTTTAGAGACCGTAACAGAAAGTGTGTGAGCAAATCACAAAAAAAATATGCTATTTACAAAACGATTTCGTTTGACGATTCATTATTATTGCTATTGGCATTACGATCTAGAATCATTACTGTGTGCACTGCTGTTCTCATTGTAATTGCTATACCAGTGACTTTTTCTTAAAATTTGGTCCTTATTTTGTCTAGGTATTTGACGGAAACACAGACAGTGACACTGTCGTGTACAACAAATTAAATCCACCAATCAAGGCACGGTATATCCGGATTGAGCCTGTTGAGTGGCACAATCACATATCATTGAGGATGGAGATCTACGGCTGTCCAGGTATTCCAAAGGTTTATCTTCCCCTACTGTTCTCTAAACTGGCTTAGGAAGATTTGGGGTTGTAGAGATCTTTGGAACGAAATGCGGAGGTGGTACATCTTGGCTCAGATGCTCGCTTTTATTAACTAACTTGCATATTTCCCCTGGTGCGTCATAGAGGAGTGTAACCAGCAAAAATGGATTGTCACTTGTTTTCATTCTCTTTGTTTTTCTTTTCTCCACTTAAAACTCGATTGTCCAAATAAACTGGGTTGAGTTATACCCTTTATTACAGCCATTTTGAAATTACTCGTGATCCTTGTAATCTGATTGGCTCTCAACAGTGCAATTTGTTTGGGTAATCACATGATTCGGAGTCGATTTGGAATAAATAAGCACGTGTAATTTTACACGTGCTTATTTATTCCTAATCGCACGAGAAAAATCATGTGATTACTTGCTAATAATATACATACAAAAATTTCAAATGAACTTTTCTTTATTTCTTGACCCTCAGCTAATGCTCCGCCTACATGTCTTTGATTAGTTTCAAAAATGACCAGCTTGATTGACATACATGTTCATACGAACGGAAAACATGCTAAAAATACCATCACTCTAAAAAGAGCAAGTTTTCAAATCACAAAGCAAAATTTTAAGTCAATGTTAAAAGAAGTCTGAAGTCAATAACTGTCCTCGGCATGTTTTCGAACCGACTGGATCTTAGGAGCCGGGGCTTGGAGGACAGTCCAGACTGGCGTGTTTAAGTCTGATTGTCAATGAATTCAACGTTTGTTTTTGTCAAATCCGACATGAAAATCTTCAACATGATGCTAAGGGCCAAAATATTGAGCCAGGAGCCACCGAACCGTTTGTACTAAGACTTGTGCTTCAAAGTCTTTTGCTTTTCCACAGCTCAATCAATTAAGTGTTTGTCAGACTTCCGAGACTTGTTCCGTCGCTTGACTTTAGCTTACCTTGTAGTCGCAGTAACCGAGCTTTACCTTGTTGAAAGAACTTGCTTCGAACCTTTTGACTCTCTGTTTCTAATTGTGGAGTATTTGTAACCTTGCCCTCTTAGGTAACGTTCAATTGCCGTGCGGACTGCCATGCTCGTGTAGTCTTTCCCGTCTTCTTTACGCACTTTTGCGTGGAAATCCTCGGGAACTTTGTTGAGTGCCTCCGGTTCATAGTTTTCAATATTTGCTGGTAGCCCTATAGTACTGTGCATTTTCCTTTAAATTTCGAATTAAAAACGCTGTCTGTTACTCTCTTCAAACCTGTTCGAAATTTTGTTTCGGGACAGTCGATTTACAAATTTGCATACCTGTCAATAATTTTACTTTCACCTTTGTTGCACTAATTTCAACTTTCTGCACTCAATTTCACATTTCTGCACTACATATAGGATAAATTAAGACGCTCCCAACCAATCGGATTGCAGAAATGTTTGTATATATCAGTATTAAGTAACGAATCGTACTATTTTTTGCGCTAGATCGTATCCTTTTCTTAGGCCATGAAAACTGTGAAATGTGAAAGTGGATGAATAAATATTGATATTGACGAAATAAAAACTATGTGATTTCAAAATGTGTGTAATAAAGTGGTAATTGAACTTCGTGTCGTGCAATTTTGGTCTGGAATCAAACTTGTTGTTTAAAATCAGACTCGTGCGCGATTTTGGAATTACGGGTATGATTTCAGGCCAAACTGCACTCTACTAAATTCAGTTACCATTATATATAACAGGTTTATTTATATATTGGTATTATCTAAATTAAGGCTGCGTTGCACCCCTTGGAATGGAGAATCGAGCAATCTCAGATGCCCAGATAACGTCTTCTTCACAGTTGGGAAACCGCTATTCAGCGGCACAGGCTAGGCTGTATTCTAAAGCAGATAAGAACAATCAAGGAGGCTGGGTAGCACTCAAAAATGATCTTAGTCAATGGCTTCAAGTGGACTTCGGTACTTACACCACTGTGATACGTGTAGCGACTCAAGGAAGATATGGACATGACCAGTGGGTAACCAAGTACAGGCTACAGTACAGTGAAGATGGATACACGTTTCACTTTTTCGAGGTCTCGAATGGTAACTCGGCAAAGGTACGCTGCATGCAAGTTGTCAGTTATTCACCATTCGACCAATGGCATACCAAAACTACAATTAAAGTTTCGTTTAGTAACTTTTTACATGGGTGGTAACATATAACGATTTCGCCAACATAACCCAATTCTTTAGCTATATAGAACATGATACCAAACTTTTTTGACGGAAATCACAGTTCAATATGGCTTGTGAATGGTTAATCTTAAACAGATTTAACAGGTTTCTCCAAAGAATTAATCAGATCTGTTGTGGAAATTCCCTCATCCAGATTGTTCCCGGGTAATCACAAAAGAATAAGTTCTCGGTGCACTAGAAATTCATTTAGGTCGGGTAACGCTCGCAATCTCATAATAAATATCCTCCATTTCACACAGAAGAGGAATGAGGCGTTTGACAATTGACTAGTTTGATAGAGTTTTAAAACTTTTTTTGTTTCCTTTTTTTTCTCTTCTTGCTTCTTTTTAATTTCTTTTATTTTTAGGTTTTTTATGGGAATCACGACAATGATACTGTTGTATACAATTCACTAACCCCACCGGTGACAACAAGGCTTATTCGGGTACTGCCCGTGCAATGGCACAATCATATATCAATGAGGATGGAAATATACGGCTGTCCAGGTATTCAAAGTAGACTAAACGCAAAATTTATCTAATAATTAATAATATTCTTTATTATCGTCTCCTCTTGCGTTGTTTTTTAGGTATTATGACACAAACCGGACAAAAACAAATATATCAAACAGAAAAAATAAAAAATAAAAAAAAACGTATTTAAGAACCCCAGTTGGCAGGAGGCGGCCCGGGAGTTGAACTCGGAGTCTCCGAGAAACAACTCCAGATAGTGGTCAGAGCAGGATCTACCAATCTAATTGGTGAGACCTAATTAAGCAGCCCTTTTGGCCTTTTATGGCCTCATCAGCACGACAGAGCTTATTCGTGGGGGTCGGAATCGCGCATGTTGATAAGGAATGTTACCTTGTGAGGTGTGGATGAAATGACCAGGTCCTCCTTTACTCTAACGAAGTCACTTTTTGCTTTATCAAAATAAGGTTGTACAAAACCCCTTGGAATGGCGTCGGGAGGAATCGTTGACTCTCAGATAAGCGCGTCTTCACAACTGGATGGGGGCCATTCTGCAGCACAAGCCAGGTTGCATTTTAGGGCAGATGGCAGCAAGAGTGGAGGATGGTCAGCTCTCACAAATGATGACAATCAATGGCTTGAGGTAGATGTTGGTAGTTACACCAGAATGACAAGTGTTGCGACTCAGGGAAGGAACTCTAAAAACGAGTGGGTAACGAGGTATAACCTACAGTACAGCGATGATGGGATCAGCTTCCACATGTACGTACAGTCAGGAGAGAAGTCAACGAAGGTACGCGGAAAGAACTGTCTACGTTTTTCTATAGTTGCCTCTGCCCACTCGAGGATGACAGCAACCCAACAGAAGATGAAGTTCAGGTCTAGGCTATTGAGAGAGCTTTTATGTTTTTAATCAGATAGCGCCGCTGCCTTTTCTAATTCAGTGGAAGAGTGAAAAGCAACAATTCACACAATTATCTCCATCGATCACTCATGTAAATAGGGTAATCGAACTGCATAGTACTTTCCATGCGTGCTTTCTGGTTGGTTGCTGTTGTTGAGCAATTGAAACACTTCCTCTTCAAATTGCATGAGTACTCTTCAGTTAATTCTTAACTCTTTCCTTTCGTAATTGTTAGGAATTTGATGGAAACCAGGACAGTGAGAATGTTGTGAACAACAAACTTATTCCACCAATCACAACACGCTTCATACGGCTATTGCCGACACAGTGGCACAATCGTATCTCAATGAGGGTGGAGATCTATGGGTGTAAAGGTATAAATTTTGTTTGCAAAGCAGAGCACTTTTAATAATAAAGATAATGGTGATGTGTTTTTGCCATGCAATAAGCCTCCATCTAGCGTAGCAAAAGGAGAGGTCTAGCTCTACAAAAATCGCCCGTGCTTTAAGGAGAGATTTCTGTCAATTGAGTTTAGTGCCCCTCACTTTTTGGGAATACCTTATCAAGAGAAAGCTGGAAATTATTTTAGCTTCTTACAAAAAAAAAGTGTCTGTACCATTTAAGGCATCGAGCTTGAAGGTTTATGGAGTAAAAGGAGTAAATATGAAGTCATGACTCTTTTTGCCATTAGAACTTTAAACATACCTAGAGGTAGTTTATTCATTAATCTAGGCCTAAGTTGTTGCACATTCTCCTCCTGAAACAAATGCAGGTTGCATTATACCTCTTGGCATGGATAGTTGGTCCATCCCTGATTCCCAGATAAGCGCATCCTCGCAGTATAGTTATAACGATGCTGCAAGATACGCCAGGTTGCATTTCAAGGAAAGGTGGAAAGGGGGCTGGACATCTAAAACCAATGACTTAAACCAGTGGCTTCAGGTCGACCTTGACAGGTACACTACAGTGACAAAGATAGCTACGCAGGGAAAATATAAGAAGTATCAATGGGTTGTTGAATACAGGTTGCAGTACAGTGATGATGGCGCGATCTTTCAGTTGTATAAAGAGACACATGGCACGTCACCCAAGGTAAAGATATGCCGTTCTTATCACAATGGGTATTCAGTGTAATAACATAAGTTTATGTCACCAAATGGCAAATAATTGATTACAAAATTTATTTTTATTCCAGTAAAAAAATTTTTTTTTTCAGTAAAAGCACCCGAGCCACGTACTAAGTTAAGGCAGGGATAACCAGATAGCTGCTAATTTGCGGAATCCAATTCTACAGTGGGAAGAATTTCTGGCGGCCATAGCTAGTGCTATATTGAAAAAGGACGTGGCCCTATTAACTGTTAAGGACGGTGCCTCATTTTGCTTCAGTGCGCATCCGTTCTGCGCATTTCGGAATGCTCCAAAAAAGTCGGATTTCTTCATGGCGGTATATGCTAAAACAGAGATATTTTTGTGCGGTTTATAACTACGCAGGAAAATCAGATCTTAGCAAGAGTCACATTAGAATCCGAAAAGAAAATTAAGGGTAACCGCGCATTTTAAGATGATTAAGCTTCAATTTAGAAAAAAAAAATGCAATACAATGCTTTGTACTTTACTGGTTTTTGGAATTATTTTTGCTTAATTATCTCCAAAAAAATGTGGTGTTCCCCCTGTTTTCTTTTTGGATTGCAATAGCTCTTGCTAAGATCTGCTTTTCCCGCATAATCGTAATAAACTGCGCAAAAATACTTCTGTATTAGTAGGCACCGTCCTTCTTAAAGGGTCAGCCACACCTTTGTTTTTGTTTATATGCGAGAGTTTGGCTATCATATTTTATTCGGAGCATGTCGAAATGAACGAAATCACTGTGAAACTACTAAAGATAATGAAACATACTTTCAGGAACACAACTTACAGTAAAGCAATAATATTTCACTTCACCATGCAATATCAATAATTTCGATGGCATCGAAAATGGCGGAGGCTGACTAGGGTCCTTTAAGCTTAAGTATATTCTGACATTCATCGGTAACAACGAACCTCGGAGTTCCGTGAGTTGAGTTGATCTGACACCCAATGAATAATTTGAGTATGAAAAGGCTACACTTTTAGTGTTTAGTAATTAGATATCGAGGAAGGAAATAGTATTATTGGGTTTTCCTCGAGGGTGACGAAAGTCTCAGAAAAATATATGAGTCCCCGAAGAAGAGGAATATTCCATAAAACTTCTGATCACTGAATTACGGAGAATCTTATGGCAAGGAAGGTCAATTCTTCTGGTCAAATTTATAATCTCTAATATTAGGTGTGAAGGCTGCGCTTGGTCAATGTATAAAAAAAAAAAAAATTCCCAGTTAAGTTTGTCAAAGTTTAAAGTTCCTTATTAACACCTTTTTTGGTCACTGTAGGTTTTTCCTGGAAATAAAGACAGTGACTCTGTAGCTTACAACAAAATTACACCTCCAATCACAGCACGCTACATTCGGATATTGCCAGTGGCGTGGCACAGATCCATATCGATGAGGATTGAGTTGTATGGCTGTTCAGGTATTGTCTCCCTTATTTAAGTTCTTGCCATTGGTAATGATGATGATAAGGCAATGCCGTTCTGCTTCAAGAGAGAAAACTTGGAAGATAGAGGGGTTTCCAATTGAGTGTCGTGAAACCAGAACATTTGCAACAGATGTAAACAACACAACGAGCCAATCAGAATTCGAAGTAAATACATGTTACCGGCACTAAGCGCGGGAAAATATGTGCGGCGAAAACACGATTGGTTTTGGTTTGGATTCCTATTGGTTGAGAAAGTGGCACGAGTTTTGTTAACAATTACAGAGCGTAGTAATGCAAAACCAAAGGAAACGCGAAAGTACTTTTAGTCGACACTCAATTGTAAACCGCTTTGATGACCTGAGACAAACGTGGGAGAAACAAACGCCTTTGACTTCCTTTGATATGTCTTAATAGCAAAATAACCTTTGATTGTCCTTTAACGTGAATTAAGTTATTCCTTTTGTACGCGTGAACTATACCACCTGCTCAAGTAAAACAAGCATTGCACAACGCTTTTTACCCTTCCTTTAATCTCTATCAAAAGCGCATGACCTTTGACTACTCGTTTACCATCTTTCACACTAAGTCAAAGGCTTGGTAGGCGGCCTTTACAACATTGACAAGGGTCAAGGGTCAGCTAAAAGTGATTGACAAAAAGCAAGAGAGGACTTCATCCTCTCTTGCAAAAAGACATAAGACAGAAGATATTCGAGCAGTGTATGTAGTCATTTCCGTTGTCATCACTTCAGTGACTTAAGTTGCCCCTTTTTTTTTGCACACAGGCCTAAAAGGGAGCGACGGGGAGTGAAATTAATTAGCTTCAAAGTGGGGTCTAGCAGAACCGTCCGCCCCCCACCCCTTCCCCTTCTTCGCGGTATAGATAGGGTTAAGGCATTTTTTTCCCGTCTTTCGGCAAATTTAGGTTGCACTTCACCTCTTGGTATGGAAAACAGAGCAATCTCTGATGCTCAGATAAGCGCCTCATCACAGTCGGATGACGATCATGACGCACCACAAGGAAGGTTGCGTATAAAAGCTGATGGGCACAAGAGTGGTGGATGGTCAGCTCTTCGAAATGACTTTAATCAATGGCTTCAGGTGGATCTTGGTAGTGATACCACAGTAACACGCGTGGCGACCCAAGGAAGGAACGGATATGACCAGTGGGTCACCAAATACAGGCTACAATACAGCTACGCTGGAGGTGCCTTCAAGTTCTACAAGATGAGGGGAAATAGTTCTGCAAAGGTATTTCTTAAAAAAGGGTTTCTTTTAAACGATTTTAACATCAATTTTAATTCAAGATCTAAGAACAACCAGTGAAAGCGGGTGGTGACAGAATTCTGAAGTCTTTCACTGCTTCGTTTCCTTGACATTCTCACGCTCTCTCTTACTGTTCTTTCCGCTAATTTAACTAGAGCAACTTAATCCAGACTAGCGAGACGGGTCAAGGGGAAAGTTCCAAGGAGGTCATTCACTTCGAACCAACAAATAATAGATCGATGATACTCGTGAACTGAAAACAAGGATCGTACGGTAGAACTAATTAAAATAATCGATTAATTACGTTAACGCATAGTATTACGGTTGCATGATAAAACTAAGTTCTTAATGTTTTAGGGAAGGAATCCCAAGTTGCGTAAAATGAATATTACAGAATACTAAATCGGAGGATAGCTTAAAAGTAAATACCAAAGAAAGAAAATACTTAAATATCTGACCCACAAAGTAAACTCTCGTCTAAAAAGGAACAAGAAAATAATTTGTTTCAAGTCATTGAGAACACTACCATGAACCGTTTAAAAAACCTAATAAGAACTAATTGCTTAAAGTGCACCAACACAACGAGCCTTAGGGAGGTTAAAAGAAAAGTAAGCGAAATATTATGAAACAGAAAGAAATAATATAATATTTTTTGAACAGCTTCCTCTGGTGCCTTCATCTCCTGTCCAAATTGTTATTAGTCTTGGTCAAAGCTAAGATAAGAATTAAGTCATCTTGTTTGAACACCGATCTCATGAATGCATTCTGTCTACTTTCAAAGAGCTGCATCCTCAAAGGTGTCTTCTGCTGTCTTGCCTCATGCGTTTAGGTGTTTGATGGAAATGATGACAGCGATACCATTGTGATAAACAAGGTGAACCATCCAATCAAAGCACGCTTTGTGCGGCTGTCGCCGGTAGAGTGGCACAAACACATATCCATGAGGATAGAGATCTACGGGTGTCCAGGTATATTTCATGTTGTTAAAAAAACTGGATCATTGTATTATGCAATTCCAGGGATTTGATTGGCTTAGCGGCTATTGTATATGAGCCATTATACCATGCCCAAGAAATAGCGACAATCAAATTGTCTTCTGGTTGTTCGTTTAAAGGAAAATCGTCAAGATCTAGCATAAGTTCTTGATTGTTTTTCATAAAACAATTGTTGCACTCACGCTTATTGGATATAAGAGGATTGTAGCCAACCCTCGTTGGCTATCTACCGTTTAATATCCAACGCGCCCTCGTGGAATAATTGTTAATGATACCAGCTTATTTTATGCCATGCGATGCCACTTCGGGTCAGATCAGGTGTATGTCAGGCAAGTCTTATGTCCATATTCTTCAATTTTTTCACTGTTGCGGTGCAGTTCACTCAGTAAAAAAACTTGAAACGTTTATCGTCTCCTCAGGGTCTTTCGTTGCTTATTAATTCAATTTGGAACTATCCGGGATTTGGAACCCTTGCGATTCACATATTCTTATTAAATGATCATTACCTGTAAAAAAACTAAACGCCTAGTCATTAGGGTTATTTTAATTATTTTGTATAGGAATGTAGTTCTCAGTTTTTGGTGCGTGAAGAATATGTTTGTTACGTAATAAAGTATAACCTATTAGTATTTCGTTCACAAGTTTTGGCAGGTTTAAATAAGAATTTTTGCTTACCTCTTCAGCGCGTAAGCAGTAAGTCATCTAGTTTCGTTTGCCTCTTCAACGCTCGAAGGGCACTCGGTCTAGTCCAGTGTTTTCTACAGTTCACCCTGAATGTAAGTGTCATTGTTTCGTCGAGCTATCAATTTAGCGTTACTTCACTTTGTAAGGTTTTGTTTGCTTGTATTTACTTTAGTTTTGACCGCTTCGTTTAGGAACAGTTTCTTCGTTTTTTCTGCGTTCCTCTTATGTTTAATAAAGCGTGTTACCATTGTACGGAATGCTGGAGTTTCTCTCACCGTTGTGGAACGGTGACGCGGACGGATTTTATCTTCGTAGTCTTTTGCAGCATAACAAACAACACAACTAAAAAGTAATTCTGACTTCTGTGTGAATCTCCACATTGACCAAACGTTAAGGTTCATTTTCTTATTCAGTGTTTGCAGATTGCGTAGCACCACTTGGCATGGAAAGTGAAAGCATCGCCGACTCTCAAATCAGTGCGTCTACAATTCGAGAAGCTGAAAGCTCCTCAAGGCTGGCAAGGCTAAATCTAAAGGCAGATGGTAGCAAAGGTGGAGGCTGGTCAGCTCTTAGAAATGATCTTAACCAATGGATTCAGGTGGATCTTGGCATTTACACTACCATAACACGTGTGGCGACTCAAGGGAGGAATGATTTTAATGAATGGGTAACCAAGTACAAGTTACTGTACAGCGATGATGGGATAATGTTCGATGTTTACATGGAACACGGAGCCAGCTTTCCGAAGGTACTTTTTAGTTAATAGTTTCGCCTTCTGCTTTGATAATAGAATACCAGCGATGAATGCACGGAGATACAAGATTTCCCTTGTATTCCTGAACTAAAACGCCGAACCTGGGTAAGATATGATCGTCTGCTAATCCGGTGCCTCTTAACCTCTAATGTCAAAGACCAAATTCTCCTATCTTGTCCCCACACTTTTCTGATAAAAGTACTGAGGAAAAGTTATTAAAATATTCAGGAAATTTACCTTGGGTGATTATACGTATCCTTAATTCTCATGACCTCAGGGGATGAATAAGGATTGATATCACAAGGAGAAATTTGGTGCTGATCACTGTTAGGGCTTAAAGGGTTAACCAACCATACACAGAATCGGATAGGAAACAAGTACACCTAAGAATATTGCCTGGCGTGATTTGAAAAAAAAAAATGGTTGTTGAGTATTCCTTCAGTTTGTCTATACAGGTACGTTTTGGTGCGAAGATATGACTATGTTACATATAAATGCTTGTGTGTCTTTTACTATGTTAAAAATAGATAATTATCGAGTAATACTGGAAGAAATAACTGTAACTGACCAACGTTTTCTTCGTATCGAAAGGTGTTTGATGGAAACCAGGACAGTGACACTGTTGTGTTCGGCAGACTGAAGCCTCCAATCACGACGCGGTTTATCCGACTGATGCCAGTACGATGGCAGAATCACATATCAATGAGAGTAGAGCTCTATGGTTGTCCAGGTAATTTCAAATCATTTTGAACAATCGCGAAAAAGAAAGTAGCTGACAAAGTAGCCAAAAAGTGATTTTTTTTAGGTCAATTCGAATTCGCAAAATCTTGGCAATTATTGCCCCTCCTTAATCATACAATTCTGTTTTCGTAAAAGCTTCATGTAATTAGATAGTTAGATTACAAATTTGTATCAAACGGTCACCTATTTTAAATAAAAGAAATTGAAGGGTTTTTTTTTTTCAATGCCCTCTTCCTCATAAAAAATAAAGAAATACTGACAAATAAACAAATGATACAACGAACGAACGAGGGTACGGACAGATGGATGATGCATAGATGGATGCATGCATAGGCAGATAGGAAAATCACTTCAATATTTAGTCTTTATTGCATCATCACAAATGCCGTTTCTTTCGTTGCAATCGTTATAATCCTGTACTGCATGTTCTGTCAGGCTTTTTTCGGTCTCCCTAGAAATACAACACCGACACTAGCTAAGCAATTTTCCCACAGATTTGTAAAGCACCATTATCTATCAGGCAGGTCTCAACCGTTTGGGGAACGTGTTTAACATATTTTGTATTGAAAATTCACAACCGTTTTGTGACCGGCCTATAGCAGGAAATACGAATAAAGTGTAGCAAATGTAAGGTACCCTCCTCGTACTTCAACACTACCACTACCACCACCACCACCAGCAACATCAAGAGTAACAACAGCTACAAGTAAAACAACTTGATAAACTTAACTGACTTCTCTCTACCCTTCTTTTTTTTTCTACAAATTTAACAGGATGCACAAAAGCACTTGGTATGGAGAATAAAGAAATCCTAGATTCTCAAATCAGTGCTTCTTCAAAACTGGATGAAGACAATGCTGCAACACTGGCGAGACTGCACTTAAAAGAGCATGGCAGCAAGCAAGGAGGTTGGTCAGCTCTTAACAATGACTTCAACCAATGGCTTCAGGTGGATCTTGGTAGCTTGACCAGAGTAACTCGTGTAGCGACTCAGGGGAAAAGCGGGAGTGACCAGTGGGTTTCCAGGTACAGGCTGCAGTACAGTCATGATGGAGTGACCTTTAATTTTACGAAGATGACGGCAAACAGTTCTCCAATGGTAATTTTTTTCATTATCCTTTGCGTGCTGTATTCTCCATAGGTTTACCCTGAGGGGCATTACTTTAATTAACCAAACTTGAAACTTTAGGTGATAAGTCCGACAATAATCATTGAAAGAATAATTAACTATTATTCACCGAAGTGGAGGTGAATAGTGGTGGGTATCAGTTTATGTAAATATCCACCACTTTCACCGACACTGAAGTGATTAATTGTTTTAGTATACTAGTAGTAATCGAAGATTATAGTGCGTTGACTTAGGACAGACAGCCTTCTCTTGTTGGCAGGTTTGTTTTCCTCTTGGACATACAACTTCAAAGACCATTGGATGTTACAACAGGCCATTTTTATTATCATACTGCACAAGCTGCATGTTGCCAACTTGCCGTTGATGGTTACTATATTTAGAAAAGATAAGGCTTAGGATTAATCTACGAAATATTTCAGAAAGAAAAGGATCTTACCTTGTCTTGTACTTTTCGTTTTGTACTTTTCATAGCCACCACGAGGAACGGGATGAAACGCACGCGGGACGTTAAGATGCTATCGTGACGTTTTTATAATGAACGGTGAAAGAAACGTTCCTCGGAGATGCATGACATGACCACATTGAAGAAACGCCTGTGTTTTTTTAAACCATTTTGGCGCTTTTTGATATTTATTTTTATATCAATCATATCCGGTATACAACCTTTTCTCGATTTCTCGCGCTTAGTAACATGCATGTGCAAGGAGGTAGATTCTTAGTACAAAAAGCGGTTTTCTCCACACTGAGCAAGGGTTATATACCCGAAACGCGCGCGCGCTTGTGTGTGTGTGTGTGTTTTTTCAAAACATTATTAATATCTATTGTTATATCAATTCCATCCGATGTACAATCCTATCCTATACACAACCTCTTTTCTCGATAACTCGCGCTTAGGAACATTTACAGCGGGAGGCACTGACTACGAAACGCGCTGGGCATGATGTACTGTCATATTCATTATACTATTGTGACGGTGCGATTTTGCACCGACATATTTTCTCGATTTTTTGCGCTAAGGAACACGCGCGCTGGGCATGATGGACAGTATTGGGACGACTCGATTAGGAAGCGTCTCCTTCGTCGACGCAATAACACACAAGATGAATGAGTAGAGGACCAAAACGAAGTGAAGCGAAAGCGAAACGGGAACCCATTTTGTTTATCTTGGGGTGCTCCGAGGTGAATAGTACTTTGCTAATCACCTTCGGGTTAACCAATTAGAACACGCGAAAACACTATTCGCTTGTGTTGTTTATACTAGTTAAGAATAATTTAGTTCATTTCTTGAGTTAAGCGGTTGTTTTAAAATTCATGACCGTGTCCAATAATTTACAAATTTGCCTAATGTTTTTGACAATTTACAAAAACTCTCGGGTCAGCCTTCGCGGAGCTTACTCGAGAAATGTCTACTGTATAAAATAAATTATAGAAAAGTTACATTTTACATTACGTCTTTCCAAGAAGAAGAGAGAACTTTGTACGACAAACTCGCCTACAGCTCATCTTCTTCTTCTTCTTTTTCTTTTTTTTTTTTTGTTGTTGTTGTTGTTCTTACGTATTTGACCGCATCTATTACAGCTGAAAAAATGGAACCCCACAAGCTAAGTAAGAAACTAGATCTTGTAGATTTTTGGCATGAATCACCAATTCCTTATGTATTTAAAACAGACCTGGTACTTTATATTCTTCAAAAAAGAAACAAGTGGAATGCTTACTGATTCATTAATTGACTTTATCATGTTTAGGTATTTGATGGAAATAAAGACAGTGAGACCGTTGTGTCCAATGTGCTGAGACCGGCTTTCACAGCACGATTTGTACGGATATTGCCAGTGGAATGGCATAACCGCATATCAATGAGGGTCGAGATCTACGGTTGTGCAGGTAATTTCCAAGTCATTTCTCATCAGTCTGAAAACTGCTCCTTAAAGGGAACCTCCACTCTTACAACAAATTGACGGTTAAGCGTTGGAAATAGTGTCTAAATTCTAAATAATTGTCTAAAACGTAGAAATGACATTCAAGTGTGTTAAAAATTAGATATGATTTATCGACAACTTTCGCTTTTAAATTTCCTGGGGGCAGCCATTTTGAATTTGATGACGTGTAATGGTTGCCGCTGTTGTTATTCAGCAGAAGTTCTTTTGTGTAAAACAATTGAGCAACCTTATTACGTCATGAAATCCAAGATGGCGGCGCGCGGGAAATTTAAAAGCGAAAATAGCCAATAATCAAATTATGTTTTTTCCGACACTGAAATATTATTTCCATGATTTCCAATGAAATTTCAAAGAAAATTGTATTTTCAATAATGTAAGGTTAACATGTTTCGAGAGTGGAGGTTTCCTTTAAACAGGGGAATGGGTTTGACTGAGGCACCAAACTTGGAAATAGCATTCTGACGAAAAAAAGATTGCTCGTGGGAAAAGTTTGAACGCAAAGCACGTTCATTTCAAATTAAATCAAGTAAACCTTGTAGGTTTTGTTAGCTTTTAAACTTCTTTTGAAGTAAAGGTACCGGTAACGAAAAGTGAATATCTCCAAGTGATGTTATGAATACCTCGACCCTATTGCAGTTTGCAGCTGTGCATCAGAAACAGCACTATTGAAAGATGTTAAAAACGATTGTTAAGCGGAACACGGACACAACACGAAATTAATCCTGGTGATGTAGTATAGAATGCAAGTTGAAGATTACCCTCAAGTTGCTTCCAGACGCTGATTCAAAGAGTTTCACTTGTTGACAAACATCAGTGAAGTGGAACCAATAGACTTCATTCACCACTGCCTAAACATGATGATGATTAAAACTTGATAGGAACTTGACTTGTAAAAGGACTATAAATAAAATATTTGCCTGCAAATAGAATTTTCTGCCTTTTCCTGCCTTTGTTAGAAATTAATTGATTCGAGTGGTCTTGGCTCTCGTGGATGAAGTAATTAAGATAAGGAATACCCCCTTTGGGTGCTTGCATCAGTAATATGATCAATATAATCATACCATAGGCATTTGTCTCGGCTTAGCAACGGATTAGACGTGCTTTTGATCAGGGCCATTATTCGTAAATAAACGGGAAAGGCATATAGATACTCTGAGGCTATCGGCCTTCCATTACCTTGATACATTGTAGTCTGGCCCATTCAGGCCAACCTAGACTACACTACACAACCTCTTTATTTATCGGTTGATAGCAAGGTCTCATTAATGCGACTCGGCATTGACAGATGACGAAAAAAAAATCATTTACCTATTGAAGTTTAAATTTAAGCAAACTTACCATTAAAGGTTAACCACTGAGTTCCTCTTGAAAAGAGTACGGTAGAATAACAGCTGTGCTCTCCAACACAAACAGAAATACAAACTGAAGCAACTGTAGGTCATGTTCTCCTGTCACAGAAGTACATGCCATGTAGAGATTTTAAGTGACTTTTTCCCTAATTTTTGATGTCTTGGATTTTGAAGAATACCCTTTACGCTAAAGACCTGAGACATTTCTCCCAGAAGTCGGTAATCTTCTAACCTGTTCGGGATATGATTGGTAAACTTCGTGCGATCCTCGGCAATGTTCGCGTGATCATTGCTAAACTTCGGAAGTCTGTTAAATACCTCGGGTGCTTTCGTATTATTAAAACTCTGTACTCCCCTTTTAGACGATAAAATCTGAGTACTTTTTGTTCTGCAGGTGTGTTTAAACAAGGAAAATTAATTCTTCCGAGCTCTGCTTATCTCCACAATTATTTAAACTTCCTTTTTATTTTTCAAAGCTCCCACTGTTGTCCCATCTACAAGACCGCCTGAAATGCATATGACGACAACGAAAGCCACATTCAGTGAAAAAGTGTCTACAACAGTTGATTTCAAACCGGAAGAGCGTCAAATTGAAAAGACCGAGGGGAAAGGTAACAGAGAAATATTGAACATTCTTAAACGTTATTTATGTCATCTCCGGTCTTCCGTTCCCTACTATAATAAATTCTTGCCGCAAATGACACTAAAAGTTAGTACCAAAAGTGCTCGCTTAAAGAATACTTTAGTCTATGCCTTTTTCAAAGTTTCAGATTTCTGCTTTTAGCATCAATTTTTTCAATTTTTTTTTAGCATCAAATTTTCTTTTACTATTTTTGTTTCCCTGGGACTCTTCATACTCCGCTTGTCGTATCAGTTTAGGAAACGCATAAGTCCACATGAAAATACTCAACATCAACCCGATGGAGAAACCGTAAGGCCGTGGCGTCGCACATTCTTTTTCTCGGCGCACCCTTAAGATGCCCTCTAAAAGACTTGTATATTTACTTGCCTCAAAAGGTTTCAACATATCAGTTGTGATCGGGCCCGTGTTGGTGTGCATTGTGGTAGCCGCTCTCCTGTTGGCTGGATTCTTCTACTGGCGAAGGTGAGACTGAGAGTGCGCAAGGTGTAGTTTTCCATCTTGTCAAGTTAAGTTCAGGCTGACTGCAGAACTTCAGATTATGGAGGTTTTCTTAACTTAGCTAAAAGGGTGTTCTTTAAAAAAGGTTTTCATTGTAGCGAAGTGGTAAGATGCCTTTGATCCAAAACGGATGTTAATAACATTGGCTACGTTCAGTTGCTTTCCTTGCACTCCGTTACACCTTCTTTAGCAGCTAGAGTTAGGAAGCGGGCTAATTATCAATTATTCCATGAGCGCGCGTTCGGCGGAGTTGGCGACAATCATCTCATATCCAACAAGCGTGAGTAGAATAATGGTTCAATTAAAAACAATCAAGAAATATCGCTTGATCTTGCTGATTTCGTTCTGCAAGAACAACCAGAAGACAATTTAATGGTCATGCACTATTTCTCGGGCATTGTTTAATGACTGATTTACCATGGCCGCTAAGCCAATCTAATCCCTGCAAATGCACTATAAAATGATTCAGCTTTTGATAATGTATGTTATGTCTTCTCCTTAGTACAATGATTTTGCTTATTTAATGCTCCAGTATTGTAAAGAATCGTTGACCAAATAATGTTTCTTTAAGCCTTTTTCTTTAAAACTTACTTTGAAAATTAATAGTGGAGCGTAACAACAACATTGAAAAAAAATGTAATATGATCACTATTTTTACAGTAATATTTAAGAACTACTGACATTATTGGTAAGAGTTTAACAACTGGTTATAAATTTGACGTTTTTGGTTAGAGACACGTCAAAACTGAAAGAGAGAAAGGTAATCGCAGAAGGAAATTTATGCTCTTGAAGCTGGTATTAATAAGGATTAATGACAAATTTAAGCAAAGACAGTGAAGATGAAGTATGTTAGATGAAGTTTTAGTTAAACGATTGCCTGTATTCTTATAGGATAAGAGCAAAAAAGGCTGCGAACATGAAGACAGTCACGTATCGGAGGTTAGTTATATTTCATTATCACGTGCCGCTTTATAGCAATTGAAATATTTTGTTTGATCAACTGTTCTTTATGGTTCATTTGATGAGTTCATTATTTCATCTATACATGTGGGGAAGAAGCTAACTAAGCATGGATATTTGAAAGAAATTTTATTTTATATCTTCAGCCTCGTGAATGAATGATAGATGTATTTTTATCAGTCAGTGACACAGGTATAGTTGAAAAAAAAAAAAAAAAAAACGAAATTCTAGTTCTCCCTAAAGGATTTGAACCTATAATCGATCTTATTAGTTTTGGATGCTCTACCGCTGAGCTGCCAATCTCGTACCCAGAGCCCTCAGGCTCATTGGCCAGAGGTTAGTCGCCAGGAGAGACTCTGGGGAACTGGAAATTTTATTACCGTAGTATTTCTGCGATAAAAAATAATGTAAGCCGTTAGGAGGCGACCAATCAAAAAATTGAAATAAAATTCCAGTTTCCCAGAGTCTCTCCTGGCAACTAACCGCTGAACAAAGAGCCTGAGGACTATGGGTACGAGATTGCTGAGCTTCTGAAAGCTAAGGCCATTATACTACAATCAAGGACAAAATGGTTGGCAGAAATTGATGTCTTCGTAAGCACGTGAAGCTGAAGGAAAACGGTGCTAAGCACGTAAAAAATATCCGTTCTCCAGCCCCCACTCCTATGCAATGTTGATCCCATGTAAGAAAAAAGGTCTTGTGTACTTCAAAATTGTATTGGGGGAGGGGGTGAAGCGGAAGGGATGGTGGTTGGGAGTAGAATGCGTTGGACTATAGTTAGGTAAATTCGCAGTTAAGGACGGTGCCTACTTTTCTTTTTACGTTCTGCGCATCTTGAGATACTCGGATTCTAGTGGTTACAGTGCGCCACACGGTGCTTTGTATTTTACTCTTTTTAAAATAATTGTTGCTTAATTATTTCTACAAAATGCGTGGCAATTTTCTTTTTAGATTTCAATAGCCCTTGCTAAGATTGCTTTCCCCGCATAGTCATAAACTACACAAGAATATTTATTTATTATTAGGCACCGTCCCTAATAGCATACGTTGTAAGATTTGTCCCAATATCTTGTGTTCTTGATTGGAGATTCATGTGACAAATATCCTGCATACTGCAAAGATTGGAATGTCGATGAGTGCAATATGTGAAGAAAATGTGATGTTATGTTTTCGGTCTGGTCAATAAACAAATTTTCCTATAAATGACCCTTTTTTACTGATACTTCAAACTAATACTAACAGGCGAGGTTTAAAATAAGAAAGAGAAAGCCTGAAACTCTTTTAAGAGTTGAAAAATGCGCAGGTAAAACAAACAAAAAATGAAAGAGGTCAACACTAAAATTTGTAAGGTCTTCAAGTTTTCTCGAAACCTTTGATGCAGACTTTTGGATGTTATCGTTTTGAGTCATTTGAGAAAGGTAGAAAGTTGCCGTAATTGGAAAGAACGTCGTTGATATACAATCCAATGCTATGACATGGAATTGAATTTTCTCTTGTTTGCTTTTCAGGCAAGACAATGAATTACCCGATGGGATGGAAAATACTCTCATTGACCGGTAAATGAGTAACTTTCTCTTTTGCGTGTTCTGCAACAAAATGTAAACGCCTTCTACTACTAAATGTCGCGATCTTTCACTTTTTAATCTAAGGGGTGCTTTAACATTTGAACTGTTTTTAATTTGAAACTGCTGACGATGTGGAAATTATGTCTTAGTGTTATCAATTCGGGAAACATAACGAGAGAAAAAAATATCGCCTCTTTTTGCTTTTTAATTTCCTGTGCGCCCCCGACTATAGGGCCAAACGCTCCCCGATGTTGTCTATTTGGAATAACAGAAAGTTAAGAATTCTAAAATAACTTAAAGGTGGAGTATCATGGTTTTTTTCATATCTTTTGTTAAAAATGATGAAAAAAGACCTTCAATCAGCTGCCAAATAATTCTAGAATGACGAGAGAAAGAAATCAACTCAATTCTTGAAAGGAACAACTTGTGATCCGATCTGTTCTAGTGCATTTTGGAAACAAAATGCGAGAGCTTTACATTAGCCTAGCATTTTTCAAGTTTCATTCCATCCCGACCTACTCTGTCTCTGGCCAGAGGCACCAATCAACAGTTTTATTGCACTGGGGTGATAATTCATAACAAACTTGACAATTATTTTGTTGTTTCTGCTGACAGACTAACATATTTGGGTTTTAAAATGACAGCAGATTTGCGTAATACTTCTCCTTTACATGTGTAGAATCCAGTTGTTACCACCCTAAATGTTATTGATGTATTAAAAAATATATAAAAAAAATGTGCTGCATTCTCAACAGATCAACATAACTTAATTTGAAGAGTCCTTGAAAAACTTATTTTCTTAGTACAAAGGGATTTGAAATGCTATCCCTCTCTCCCTGAAAAGATGTTGGTCACTCCTCACATTTCATCCCTCAGAATTCATTTAGATAAAGAGGCGGAGAGATTTTAAAAATAGACGAGAAGAGTGAGAATGACCTGCAGATTATACAGTGCTACTCACTTTAAAAACTGGCTATGTTGCAAGCGTGGTCGCCTTGATGGTGTAGTGGTTATCACGCCCGTCTAGCATCCAGGGGGACGTGGGTTCGATTCCTGCTCGGGAAAATGTTTTTTTTTCTTTTTCATGTGAGATGTGTGTCTGAAGTAATGTTGCACAGTGTTAGACTGTGAAATATTCATTTATTTAAAATAAAAATCTCAACAACAAAAAAAATTCAACCTTTTCTTCGACATCTATCTGAAATTATTACAGATTAGCGTAAAAAGATGGTGTAAAAGCGCCAATTCTTTTTTCCATTGACAGGGTGGAGCTTCTGTGCAAAGATTCTCAAGATAATTAGGCAGAGATGAAGAGCATTTATTCTGCCTGTCATCGTGCCATGAATGTCTCATTTAAATGCGATAATACTAAAGTAACAATAGAAAACAGTAGCTTTGCTTAAACAATTGTTCAACCCTATTTAGGCTGTGGTTTGTACCCACCTAGACATAATTAAATCACTTCGCAGCCTCACGGCTGAGTTATGTAGATTTTACAATTGAACTGTAATAATAAAACAATAATCTAATAATCAATAGATAATAAAATTAAAATCTAGAAATATATAGCAGTCTTTTCCGTTTTCTTTGAGCCAAGCGGGGCAAGCAAGAAAGACGCGCTAGGGCATTAGGCAAAAAGGAAGCAAAAAGTTGGACCGGGGAGAGGAGGAGGGGGGGGGGGGGGGGAGAGGTGAGGAAGGATTCCTTTCCTCCCGCGTCCCTGCTCCTCTCTCCTACAATTTTTTGGAAACGGAAACGACTGCAACGCAGGCTAGTACCAACCTTAGGTAGCCTCAAGACCAGGAAAGCTGTGCAATGAAACCTTGATCTATTATGTTGGATATCGGGTTTCTCCAAAACCTCAGAAAATCGTTCAAATCGACTAAAATTATAGTAAAAAACAGCAAAGAAAGGCTAAAATACTATGCAAAAGTAACGATTATTCAATGAACAATTACAATCAATTCACGTCGCGAGTGACCAGCGTTCGAACTTCTCATTGTTATGTCCGACATGTAAATGAAATGTTGATTTTCTTCGGTAAAATGTCAGCTTAAAATTTGATAATACTGGAAACTGACTGAACAAATATGTCGTTTTCAGCTGCATTCTCTTAAAATCCCCGAACAACAGCTAGTAATTATAAATTCGGGGGAAAAAACTCCGTTTCCTAGAACTTTCTGTAACTTCAATCGAATATTCAATGTTCCGCTAATGCATCCGAACCGATCAACATGTTTTAACTTGCGGAAATAATATGTCGTGAAAAGGGCAGAGCATGCAGGCGCGCGAGGGCAGCTAGTGCGCGTGCATCCACGCTCTCCACTTCTCTCAAGTACACTCACTTGTGCCGATATGCGAGTAACGACTGTTTTGAATATGTGTTATGCGGTTAAAGAATTTCCTTTCTTCCTCGCTGTCTTTTTAAAAGCATAAGTTAACGATTGCAACAAGAATTCGGAAAGAGTTCAGAAATTAAGCCTCTGTCATTTTTGCAATTAAATAGCCTCCGCAGACCCTCTTTTGGCTGTCAAGCAATCTTTCCTCCCAACTTTGGGGAGGAAAGATTGCGTGGCGATTGCGAGGGAGGCTAAGTTGCAATCGATCTAAGAAAACAATCAATCAATAGCAGTTGATTGACATTGGATCGATTTCGGATTTGTATTTATTTGAAATGGTAATTAGGGTAGGCTGGAAAACCAGGAATCCGGAATTCCGGCGGAATTTTTCAGAGTCTATATTTTTTTCATTTTAGTTTTGTTAGTCGAGCAGGTGACATCCATTAAAGTACACCCGAGCCAATGATCTTTATCTACAAAGTGCACCCAAAAAAGGATTTTTCAAAAAACATAGATAATAATAAATTCCTCTACGTCCGACACGTCATTTAACAGTTTTCGTAATTAAACGATCTCTCGTACAATCACTGTGTGGCAATAGCTACGCACGGTTGAGCAAAGAAGCGGTCAAAATTTTCCCTTGAGAAAACTATCAGTCCTGCAAAATGGAAAGGAGAAGAAAATAAGCCGACGCTGTATCAGGTTTGTCCAAGGGATAGGGGTACTATTTTCACAAAGATATTCTCTGTAATTCATTAGCCTGTGAATAAAAAAATCACTTAATTTGAATGAAACAAAAACAGACTTTAGGATAATCTGAGGTGTGTTTTCGGAAATATCCGGAGTATAAAAAAAAAAATAAAAAATCCCTTAAATGAATAATAATAATAATAATAATAATAATAATAATAATAATAATAATAATAATAATAACAATAATAATAACAATAAAAAAAAACAGGCTGAAAAATTCCGGCGGAATTCCGGATTCCTGCTTTTCCAGCTTACCGTTATTAGTGATTCTGATCTATTGTTGTTGACTTTCATTGGATACTTTTTACTCGGGCTGTAAGGCAGCACGATTTAAGGTTTCGGTAGCATTATCAAATTGTTTTTTTTATTTTTTGGTCGCGATGGGCCGAGAGATAAGACTTCGGGCCACGAGTTATTGTTCTCGGTCTCTTTTTTTGTACTCGGCTGGCACGAGTTAAGCTTTCGTCGCGTTATAAAATTCTGTAAATTCTCGGTCGTGTTCTTTGTACTCCATTATACCATATGCGAGCCCGCGAGGGATGCGAGGCACGAACAAAACGTGCGAGGCATGAACAACCACAACATAAACTGCTAAAGTGCTACTATGACGAAATTTGTGTCTTTCTAATCTGACCATTTTAAAACATAAACAAGTAGTCTGTACGTGAAGAAGAATGCTGTTTACTATTTTCAAACATCTCTTTTTGTTCCGGAGTTATTCAGTTTTTTAAAACAAATTTGCCAAGTGATGACGTCATAAACTCAACCGAACTTTGATCAAATATTATGAAAAAAGATATCTCAGCCAATTTGTATCAGAAATGCTTGATTCTCTGCGGTTAAATTGTTCCAGGTGCACTTCATAATATGAGCTTATCAGTTTGTTACCATGGCAACATACTGGGTTCCAGTCCTCTCTGATACTTAAGGGTTTGCTGGCAACCTTTGGCGTTCTATTTTGAAATTTGCCAATGGTGCCTCATCTGCATGATCCAGAAAGCGTATAAAAAAGTTAGGTCGAGTTCGTGGCCTTGTTAAATTTTTTTCAAGCTGAAAATCACTAAAATATTGAAATCAGGTTGGGGGGGCTGGAAAAGAGTGAGTTGCCATGGGAACCGATTTTTTTATAGCCGTAGGTGTATTGCCTTTAGAACTATTAGCCTGCCAGGTTTCAATGGTCTCTGCTGTAAATTGACTGAGATAGCTTTATTTATATACTTGATGTTATATTGAGTTGAGAATATGACGTCATCAGTCATCTCATTTACATATTTTACACATTTTTCAAACTTAAATACTTTCTGAACCAATGCAGATATTTAGAAACGGTAAACGGCGTTTTTAATCTTTCCTAGAATTCTATGTGATAAGTCTCAAAATTCAAGAGGTAAAAATTTGATCATAGTAGAACTTTAAAGCTAACCGGGGAGCTATTTAAGGACGTTCGCGCGAAAAAGTTCTGCCCCACAGATGTCTGCCCCACAGATGTCAGAAATGCAAAAAAATTGAGGGTCACTGACTTCGTTTCAGAGATTGAGCGCTGGAAAAATACCGTGATTTTGAAAAGTTGGGCCTTCGTAACTCAAAATGATCTCCACAGTTTTACATTTAAAATATTCAAGATGAGTAACTGGAGACAAACTATTTTAGTCAAATTTTATCTAAGCGTGTATGTTTCGTAAATTAGTCCAACTGGTGTCATCCTTGTAATTAAATGTATCCCTTAAAGAGAACATTTGCGACCGTCACACAGACAAAAATGAGTGTAATTCGATGGCGCGTGGACAGAAAAATAGAAAATAATCAAACTTCTGCCCCATAGATTTTTTTTATTTTTCTCTAAAACGTAGACAATCGATAAAGAAAGTGATCAATTGAAAAAAAAATTGGGGGTCACCAGACATCTAAGAGAGTTATAATGAAGAGAAGCTAGCCGCTGTGGTCACAGATTCCAAAGTCACGATTTTGCGTGACAGGTCAGAGAAGCACTGGAGCCTAAACAGGGATATCTATCCCATCATGCACAGCTCACAATGATTGCTCGAGTCAATGTTTTCGTTCGAGTGTGCTGTCAAAACTCTGATCGTTTAAGTTGTTTATTGTTATTCTACCCTTAAAACTTATACAGCTGTTTAGCCAATGGCAAGAAAATGCATCTATAGCCGTTAGCGAGGCGAAAATGTGAGAAGTAAGCTTATTTATTTACCTAGAATGGGTATGTGGAGATTGATTGTACACGGGACTGGTGATCAATGAAATTGCTCTTGTAATGTAAGACTTTCTCGTTTACTATCAAAGCTTAAAAAAAGCTTAAAGGTGACTTCGTTTGACGAATAGACTACATAAAGTATTGCATTTCAATTATTTTGTTATATCGAGAGTCAAGTAAATATATAAATCTCTTCGCGCGAAATACCCGCAGGACGGTATCAACGCCTTTACTTGGGCTTTTTGTTGCAACCTTAACCCGTCTAATCGTTTCACGTTAAGTTTTCGTTTTTAAAACTGTGCAACGGATATGAATTTCCCCCTCTTCCCCTTTTCAATGCTGTCACATCGGCCGACATGTGTGTTTACCTCCGTGTATCGTCAACCATGAATTGCGCATGACATTGCGTGGCGTGTGCGTTACTTGCGCACTAAAGATGCGCATAAACAATTAGCGCGAACGTCCTTAAGCTAACCTGAGTGCTATTTAGGCTAACCGGAGTGCTCTTTAGGCTAACCTGAGTGCCTCAGACGTCTGACTCGCACATTGTGCATCCCCGCCGTGAGGCGCCGAGTCTGAAGCTCACCACATGACGTGTCACATACTGGATGGCAGATGCAAGACACAAATGGCTAAAAATAAGACTTATTCTTCTATAATTCATCAACTTTAACAGAAACGGCATTCACTTACCTTGGGAGGCATTTTCTAATTCCAAGGCGAAGACTCTTAAACTTTATGCGATGAACAGACGCAAAGAAACTTAATCTGTTTATATGTCTATTTTTATGGTGTCGTTTGTGCATCTTTTAACTTTCCAAGTTTTTCAACTATTCATATTTCAGCTTTTCATAACTAGCACTTTAAAAATTCGAAAGGTTTTTATCGTTTTTTATTTACTTAGCTTTTTTTAGTTCCTCAAGGTTAGTATTGTTTAACCCAAAATTTGGCAACTAAATCAGTCTATGACCCCGCGGGCCAAGATAGATAAAGATGTCTCACGTTTACCATAGAAAAACTATCATGTAGAAACGGTTTTTGTCTTCAAAGGAAAGGTGAATAACAAATGCTTTCCCCTGAATTTCATTAAAAAATATAAACAGCGAAACATTGAAAAACGTACAAAGATAACGTACGCGCAATGCGCAACATTACTCTAGATCAGACCGAAAATTACGATCCGTCATTGACTTGGCGTCACATACATATCAGGACCGTTACTAAAAATGGTTTTCGTCTCTAAACAAAAGGTGAAAACGTAAGGATTAAAGCCCGGGGATTATAAAAAGCATTCGTATGACAAATTTTGTTTTCCCCTGTATTTCACATGATGAGCTTAGGTGAAGAAAAAAATGTATGCTAATGAGCTTACGGTGAGTTGAAATCACCAATGGCTTATCATTAACTACAACAAGAGAAACCGTTTTGCACCTTTGCGTGTTATAATTCATGGTCGGAATGGTCTTTTTTCACACGTGCAGAGTTCCGGCAGTCACGCAGAGAGAAAGAGAATCCCAGACATCGTGGTTTTGCAGATCAAACGCGCGAGGAATGCTTTCGTTTTATCCACGCGAACGGTAACCAGTAACGAAGGTTCTTACGCTTTTTGTAAGACATGGTTCTTTTGCTCGAATAGTAACTCCAGGGCACAGACTTAATATAATGTGAACCACTCAAAATAGGCAACTGGGAGATTTAGCATTTTAAAAGAACATCGAATCAAAGAACAAACGCAAACAATTCCTGCCAAAAGCAGTAGAATCGCGGCACAGAGTTTGGGACATTTATTTACTGTACAAAATGTAACAATATTTATTGTAGCACAAGCCGCGCTAGACACTGTTTTTGTGAACGTTGTAATCTCATTAAACAAAATTCGGAGTATTTTTTCCACAAAAAAAAGAAAGAAAGAAAAGTGATACAATTGTACATTGATGATACAAAGCAAGGGATCGTCTCCGCGCGATGCATTCGGTCGTCCCTAAAATGGAAGAAAAAAGGAATAGTTTATAAACTGCAGTGCGAGGTTGGTATTCCTCTCATTTAGAGTTATAAAGAATTGGGACTACAAAGCAGTGTTACTGTATACTACATTTGTACTCGACAGAGCAGCTATGCGCAACGCAGAAGCAAAATATTACAAAGCAGAATATTACAGTAAGCTAGATTAATTAATATCCTGCCCGACAGATAACAACAGCTCACTGAAAAGAAAGCTGACTACCCAAGTAGAGCAGAATTGGTTATTGCGATATTAATTAGTTGAAGCAGAGAATTCTGCTCGATTAGCTAAAGCAGAACCTAAGTTAGTGTTCATAGCGCGAGGTTAGACGGTTAACGTTCTGCTCGACAGATAACAACAGCTTAATAAAGAACTGACTACCCAAGTAAAGCAGTTTGCTCGACAGATAACAACAGTTCTGGGAAGAAGTGACTACCCAAGTAAAGCAGTCTGCTCGACAGATAACAACAGTTCAATAAAAACTGACTACCCAAGTAAATCAGAACAGGATTAATATCGCGCGGTGATGGTTGAATTAATGTGGCGCGCGGTAGATAAAAACAGTGCAGTAAATAAATGACTAAGAGCCAAGCTATGCAATACAATAAGTTCAAAAACCCGAATCTTAAAATTGATATAGCCTATTTACAAACTTCACTACTCACCAATGCCTTGCCTTGCTAGCGCTTTGATATGATCGTGAATCCATGTCGAACACGCGCGAGTTTCCCAACCTCGATCAGTTTCCCGCCATAATAACAAAGATTCAACAAGACTTCGACTCTCGGCAATGGTCTGAAGAGGTACATCCTTCCAAAATATCGTTCTAATTCCTAAACGTATACGTTGCTTTTCGACATTTCAATCCTATGATACTTGCGTTAAATGCTGAGAGGAAATTTGTTAGCCAAATTCAAAGACAGACAATCACACTAATACAACTCAATTTCAGAAGTACATTATTTTATCGAAGCTGGCCTCGATTCTGAGCATCGCATTCTCAGGTGAAGAAAATAAAAACGAATGACCCAGGAACTATTTTCCTCGGCTTTATGGTAGATACAACTTACCAAGTCGAATATGCATGGGTAAAAGTCAATCCCCGAGCAGAGGAAGTGGTCTGCTGTTATTCAATAAATTAAATTGCTGCCCGCCGCAATTATTGATAAATACAAAAAATTCCATTCCTTTGTGACAGTCTGGGCTGGGAAATGTTATGAAAACGAAGGCAAACCAATGGCAAAATCGGCAGTTGACCGTGGAAAATCATACAATACCAGTCCGGAAAACACTGCGCGTCGCAAGGTCGAAAGCGCAAGATGAAACTGCGTGACTATAATACACTGTGGCTGTTTCATGTTACATTTCCAGGCATACGATGACACCTCGCGTACAATATTAAGAGAACCCCTGGGTGGAATTTTTTTCCTGCTCAAAGCTGCTCATGTGACTGCAAGAAATGCAATTCTATCTGGTGGTTACTTATTGCCTCTCTATATCGCTGTATTTATCTATTTGGAAGAATAAGCGATGCTGGAGGTTATATGAATTGACAAATGATGCAATAACAGTTTGTTTGACCGATCAGATAAACCTAGCCTGTGAACAGGCTACGGTAGGGGATATGACGAAAGAAAACACCGCGAGCGAAGTGAGCCGGGGGGGAAACTGTGCCAAGAGGGGAGCTGGCCGAGGGGGTACTGGGGGAGGAAGGGCGCGGCATAGCCTGTACACAAAGGTTTTATGCCGCCGTTCCAGGGAACCCGCTGTGCACTAGATTCTAGTGCAACCTCTGATTGGTCAGATCACTGATTGTTGACAAGTTGATTGACATCACCATATTCCCGTGGGTTTACGCGATCAAAATTAGCATATTTCTCTATCGGGAATTTGTATCATGGCGTCGGGCGGTGAGCCGGTTTCAACAAATGATCTGTTCGAAGAAGCATTGAGCGATTCGCTTAGGAATTTCTCTCATATTACACAGCTGAATGAAGAAAAAAAACGTTGCTTGCTCGCCAAATTTATTTTGCATACGAATACACGATTTATGGGACACGGTTAGCCCCAAATGATGGCATTTTTCCAAACTCGCAGCTTTCAAACCTCCGTGGAGCAACATCAGGCCATTTCTGTAATGATAGGCACTCAGTTTCTGGTTGTACTGATGAAGACAAATTGATGCCGCGGCACAGATCGCATTTCTTAGTTTTGGCTCACAATTGCCCAGCTCGTTCGAAATGTTTTTTTCCTACTACAGCCGCCTTTCCTGACTTGCAAATTGCAGTTAGGAATATGACCAAAAGTGGACACATTTCACACAGTTGGAGATAAAACTGTGAGTTACAGAAGGTAGATACTGAACTAGAAGACGACACTTTTAACATACAATTAGGATTCTTTGAATAATTTACTACTTCTATTATAGTCTGCTTAGTGTTTTTCACAAAAATGTGGGATTTTATGGTTTCCATTCTGGAAAGTGCCCTTGCAGCAGCGGGGAAGTTTTCCCCTGGCAATGTTTTTAACCGCTTTCGTCTCCATGGCGTCCTTGCACTCATGTTCTTTAACCTTTCCACTATTTGGGTACCCAATGAAGATATAAAACAATAAGAAATCAAAATTTCAGCTGATTTTTAGTACAGCACTATAAGCTTAAGAAGTTTCGTGCTGAATTTTCGGAATTTAATAAAATCAAAACTAGCATGAAATCTAATTTAGCAAGTAAATAAGCTAACCTTGTACACTGGTTTATTTTGTCCCTGCGGAATATTCATTGACACTTCCATTTTTTTCTCGATTGTAAGGGGATTTTCACCTTCTCCTCGCTTGCTTCTTGGTTAAAGGTAAGTGACTTGGTCTCCGGTCGACTGAGGCGCTTTTTCCGTGGCAAGACTTCCATCTTTATTTTGCTTCGCCGAAAGTGTAATTCCTGCGGGCGAACGAAGCGCGACTGATCTTTTCGTACTTGTGTTGGAATTACTGCGGTCTGGAGATACACCAGTAATTGTAGTATCGTTCACATTTAAAGCCGGCTCGTTACAGCGGCTTGTATGGATGGAAACTGAATGAGAGAGACGAACAGCTTGTCGAGCACATGGCATAAAGCTCAGGTCGGAAGAAACCTCTCCTTGCGCGAGTCGAAATCCTAGGTTTTCTAACGCTTGAGCCACAATAATGCTATCTTGTCCAGGGACAACCAGAAGCTCCTTATTTTTGGAAACGCCAAAGACCGGTACCGCACAGCCCATACGGAACCCTGCTTACCGATCATAGCTAGTTTCCAATTTTCGCGAACACAAAATGGCGACAACCCCAAAAAAGCTGGACCTTAGAAGTTTCCCCCCTTAAAACCGTTCAGAAAAGCAGTTATCCTGAAATCCAGGGGTTTATCTGTCTAACCTTTTCATAAGCGAGTAAAACGTTAGACAAGAAAACCATTGTGTTTCTGATAATTTAACCAAAATTAGCTCGCCGAATTCTGATGCTCAGCACGCCGGAAAGTCCGTAGGAATGTAAAAGTTTTTGACCAACAAAAGTATGACCCAAATGCGGCAAAAACAGGCACCGGAAACTCTAGTAAACACAAGCCTGTGAACTTTTGAGTTGACGAAGTTCAGAAATAATTTGGAAATAATTTTGAATCATTGTTCGACCCTCGACCATTTACCCTCGACCCTCGACTAGTTACCCTCAATCTGATCAATGTAAGCATCGACACCATGAACAGGAGATACCAGAGGTTATCCCTATCGAGGGTATCCCCTTTTAAATCAAAGCAATTCAAATCAACTCAAGTAACACAACACAAATCAAATCAAATTAAATGTTAGTTTTTTTGAGGAGAGGGGAAAACCGGAGTACCCGGAGAAAAACCTATCGGAGCAGAATAGAGAACCAACAAACTCAGCCCACTTATGACGCCGAGTCCGGGAATCGAACCCGGGCCACATTGGTGGAAGGCGAGTGCTCTACCAATGCGCCAACCCTGCTCCCCAACCCTCGACTCTCGAACCTCGATCAAAAGGCAAACTCTTTTGAACCACAAGTTTGCGACTTTTTGCAAAAGCGACAGTGGAGCTCCAACTTCATTTCACTCTATTTACCGCGAGCTGGAGAAAATCGCGTATTTTCCCTCGAACTGTCATATTCACGTGCGTTCTTCTTTACATTCCAATAATTCCAAGGCATCCAGGCGAAGATAACGACATGCTGTTGACAGCTCATTGACAGGTATAGTACAAGGAGCGGAATGGCAGCTTCAATCCTTTGTCAACAGGCTCCTTCTCATCAGTGCCCCCCTCGGCCAGCTTCGCTCGCGGCCTTTCCTTCGGCTTTTCCTTCGCCCTATCCGGCTACGGGAGCCTGTTCACAGGCTAGATAAACCTCATGAATAATCGTTATTAGTATTCCCCCCTTGGTAATATTTGAGTCTGTAACGGCCAGATAAGACAAACAAGTTTCGATTGAGGGCATAGTCAGATCACCTGTAATCCTCTTTCCCGAAGTTTCACTTTGAAGGAGGGGAGTATCATGGGACATATCATTGATTTTGGGCAGAAATTCACTAAATTAAACTTTGAACACTGTGTTTAATTAATTTCTAAATCGCTAATTTGAAGAAATATTAACAGTGATTCTACTGAGACGAAAGGTTAAACCAAAATATGGTACAGTCCAGTTTTAGTGCATTATGACAGCGAAAATTGAAAACGTCGGTTGAACCCATTTTTATTTTCTTGGTCATCTGCCAGCGCAAATATCCGTGGATAGTTTCTTTGCATTCTCATAGTCTTTTAATGGACTTTTAGTCATTATATATTGACTTCTATCAACCGAATAGCGTCTTTTCGATTTTCAATGTGTTACTAAAAATAGCGTGATACTGTCCCTTCAAGGGAATATAATTTTCTTCGAACTTCCGTTAACAGCTTTTTTCGGAGATTTTTTTTTTGCTATTTCAGATTAATTTACTTTCAAACTCATTCTTAACTGGCATTGTCAGGATATGAAAAATACCGACCTTTCACAAAAAAAAAAACAAAAACTAAACACTTCCTGTCACTTACAACGGGATGCCCGGGAAGCTTCCGTGAAGGAATTATGTCTTTGTGGTTTCCGGTCTCCAAAGCTAGAACTTCCGTTTTCAAGTGACAAAAATAAAATTCAAACAGTCTTATGTAAGGTGATTGAGCATTGACATTTGTCTAAAATAGTTGGGCGCGGATGGAATCCGATTGCGTGTCTATTTTTGTCACTTGAAAATGACGTCATGGCGACATCGAAAAGATGTGCTAATATTTAATTTTAAATGTTTGTATCACAAATGCAATGAAAACAAAGTTTGCCCAGGGCATTTGCTCAACCAAAATACTGAAATCAAAGTACTGAAATAAATGAATGGAAAAAAAAAAACTAATAATAACATTTGCAAACAGATGAGCAAATCTACTAGCTGTTTTATCTGTAGCGTTTAATACAGCTGTCCGATTGAAAACTAACATTGAAAATCAAAGTCAGATCCCATCACCCTCATTGCGAGAACCAAGAGACCATGTTTTTCGATGGGTGTTTGTATGTGCTGCCGGGCTTCCAAAGCTAGACCTCTGTTTAATGGAGCTGTGAAGTGCATTAAGAGCGACATCCGGTCCTTAAATTAGGCAATCTTTTTGTACCCCATTCTAGATCAGTGTACTCTTATAAAATTAGAAAAATCGATACCTTGTTTGTTGAACGAGTACATCCAAAATACAGTTGTGGATCTTCACTGCCTTTGTAATGACATCTGCAAATGGTTAGACTTCCTAGTCTTCTCCATAGGCCCCGTCTCACAACCCTAAAAATGTTTGTACTAACTCTGTGGAACGTTAAAGAACCCACTCACTGTTAGCAAAGAGTAGAGGACGTAGTTCCTAGTGTTGTGGTCTGGTCTTTGTGTGTATACTCTCATGGCTGGGTGGGTAAATGCTCGGAGATATTAGCTGAATAAGCTACTCTAAAATCCGAGGGTATATAAAAATATTATATGATATGTTATGATATGATATGATATACAACAACGTTTTTTACAAGAACTTTTATTTAATGATGATGTATGACTGCTCGGGTCAGAGCCGCAAAGTACTTTCAGGTTTCTTCTGCATTTTAAGTTTAAAAGCCTTCCTTCCAAACCATTGAGGCGCCACATCTCATGCCTGAGACAAATAATATTTTGGAGTGTTCCTTTCTGGCATTTCCGTTTCAGTTATTTTTTCAAAGAGCCGACTTCCGTGTTCCCTTGTCTTGACAGCAGGCAGACTAGACATCCGAACTTCCATTGCTGAATGCAACCGGATGTTGTAGCCGGCCAAACATGAGCTAACGTGACGCACGTATAGATTGACCTCAACTGGCATTTGGCTGACTAATTGTATATATACAAACCTTCGCTCGATTGCTCTCGGTCGGCTTGGCTGTTTTGGCAGTTTAAGCGTCTTCGCCCACCAGAGAGATGATGACGATAGTCGCCAGCCTTTTTATGCTGGCATATGTTCTCTCATCTTCAGGTAAGTTCATGATTTGCCTTAATCTTTTTTTTTTTTGAAGGAGAGACTAGCTTAAACAATTCAGTAAACAAGTGGAACTTTACGGAGTGTTGTGTGTCGGCAGTGGAAGCTTTGTCAAGGTACAGTGCAGAGCTCAATTCTTCCTCCTTATCAGGTTTGAAATTCCCTAGTAGTATCGCATGTTAAATACCAGTACAGGTCCAGGAGAATTTAAACTGTCACCAGCAAACTGATGAACTGGAGCAACTGGTTTCATGTTAAAGTTCATTAGACCTTTCCAAATGTCTGGAGCTGTAACAGCGTTAGAAGTCTGTGAATGAAATCCTAAAGTGTTACCATTTTAAAAACTGGATCTGCTTTTACGCTCACGACTTTTGCCGCCACTAAAATAAGTCTTTCTTCGGGCTAAACAGTTAACTCGACGTTTAGCTTTCATGCTTTTTATAAGCAATGAAATGCTTCTTTGTATGTTTGCGAGAGCATCCTGTTTTTAACAGAAGCCGAAAAAGTGGCTTCTGCTCCCGACTTGGCCAGCCGGGAAGCGATGATTTTCACTTTCTTTGCATACCTATTTACTCGTCTGTTGGATTTGTTGTTCAATCATATCATTTGAGCTTCGAATCGAGTTAAATTTCATTTCATTTATTTTATAACATAGCTAGCTAGTTCGTGTAATCAAATTCAATTGCGTGAGCGTGCTTCATATTCCCATTGTGCACGTCGATGACGTCAGCAAACAAATCTCTCGAGAAGAAAAATTTCTCCGTGAGTGACTTCGATATTTCGCATTCAAAAACGGGGAAAAACTTCAGCAAAAAGTTTAACTACAGATGGAAACAAGCGAACCAGCTGATAAAGAAGATCTGCCTACTTTTTCTTTGGGATTGGAGTTTTTGACTCCCGAAAAAAAAAAAACCTAAAGAAAAGGAAAAAAGAACAAGGAAGGCCTGTGTCATCGTGTCTCGCAAAACTATTAATTTTCAGACATCAGTTTTGCTTTCTTAAAGGGAAAGAGACCTTTTTTAAACGATAAAGTGAAAGAAAAACTGCTAAGGAATACTCGACAGTTTCAACAGCGGAAATCCGATAAACGGCGAAGAAATTATGCTTCAAGGACAATTTGTCGTTTTATCCAGCGGACATCTCACGCAGATCATTCTTGGTAATGTTCGAGTACTTGCAATTGTGGGAATCCAATTCCCAAGAAATTACAGGTTTGGTTGTAAATTTGTGCTTAAGCTTAAATGCTTTTCTAATTGACCGATTTTTCGTATTCCTAACAGTTTTTTTTTTTTGGCGAAATTTTTGAAAACCGTGCTCTGCACGCGGGTTCGATAACTTTTACTTCAAACTGGACTTGCAGTTCCTTCAAATCGGTTGCGCGTTTATCATCTCGGATTAAAAATTGTACGCCTTTACTTCTTAGAAAAAACACTTTTCTGAATAAATTTTTCTTTTAGGAAAGTTTCAGTTGTCTGCTTTCTTTCTATGTTTTCATTGATGAAATGTGACAACTGCGTAAATCTTGCGTAAATAAACACATGTCCTCGCGAGCGGAGAGAATCGCGAGAATCAAATTTTCAAGTTTGTTTTTTGGAAATTTTAACTGAATTTGCAACCACTGTATTTTGTTCGATAATTAGAAACTTTAACTATTTGAAACCAAAGGGGTGTCGCTTTTTTTACCCTGTAAGTTGTGTATTTTTACTGAACATGGGGTTGTTTATTGCCACTTTGCACATTGGGTGAATGCTTGGAAAACCTCTGGTCAACCTAGAATCAACGGGTCAAACTACGCGTTGAAAATGTTATAAAGCAATTGATTCATGAGTCAGCTGTGCGTTCATCGAGATATGAAGCACTTGGGAAGTTTGGAGAGCACTCAAGAAGCTGGAGTTGCTCTCGGCTACGCCTCGAGCAATTCTAACGCATCTTTCGTGCTCTCCAAACTTCCCACCTGCTTCATATCTCGATGGAGCACGCTGACGCATGAATCAATTGTTAAGTTTCGTCACTCCTAATAACTAGCACACAAGTATTTTAAAAATAGTTACAAAAATTTAATATTAAATAAATCACGATTAACTTGAAATCAATTCGAACTGTGCAGAATTAACAACTCTTGCTCGTAACTGTTTTTTATCTAGCCTGTACCAGTTGTTGAGATAGTGAAAAGCAACGTGAAGTGTATTGCGATGGGTGCGAAAAATGAAAGCGAGGAGACGGAAAACAAGAAGTGACTCAATGCCCAGCCCCATAACTTATACTCGTTCGCAGCGCGGTTTTCTTTACGCCGCTGCTCACTGTCTGAACTCCTAGACCAGACAATTTTTTTTTTATCGTAAATCTAGGCCATTACATCGCAAATATCTTAACTATAAGAATTGAAAGCAATTTGAATGATGTAAACATTGTGCATCAGTAAACTTAACAAACAAAACTGAATACCCCGGAAAAATACCTGGTTTGTTCTTCGTGGTCACTAGCAACTAGCCTGTCAACAGGCTTCCAAGTGGGTTCGCGTTCGGCTCGCTCATTCGCCAATTTTTTTGCTTTCGCCCTATACCCACTTGGCTGGGAGCGTGTTCACAGGCATTTTATGTTGCCTGTGAGTCGAGCGGCATGCTAGTTCTTGCGTTTAGTGATGATTTTTTCTTCAGCAATCACGATCGCGTCGTCTTAGTTCTTCGAATCAAAATGGAGTGGCTACGAGCCCCTAATCGGGACTCAGCGAGGCTTGGAAATAAATCAGTTGTAAAAAGAATGTTAAAGTCGAGAACTAGAGACTCAATCCATTTAAAAAAAAACATCAACAACAAAACAAACAAACAAACAAACAAAAACAACGAAAAAAAAAAAAAAAACAGGAACCGAAAAAGAAAAAAAAGATAAACAAACAAAACAGACCAAAACAGGCACAAAAAAAATAAATAAATTAATAAATAAATAACCAGCGAACAAGAAACAAAAACCAATTAAAAAACCAAAACACAACAAAAAAAAAAAAAAAAAAAAAAAAAAAAACAAACAAAAAACAAAAAAAGTTAATTTGGTCTCTTGGTTTTTATGGCAACCAACCGAGAGATTTTTGCGAACAGTTGGCTCTACGTCAGCACTTCAAAGTGAAAGGTCTTTAAAGGTGTTTTTCAAATTAACTTGGCATTGGCTTTTTTGTGGACTAAAAACAGTAAATAAAATATTAGTACGCGTCATACTTACGTGTGATTAGAGAGATTTAGAATCGCGTACCTTTATCAGAGAGTGGTTTTTCGTCATTTTCGTCGTTTTTTTGTTTTTTTTTTGTTTTAAGTTTTATGCTTTCTACGCGCATTTTTGTTTTCTGTGATAATTTTGGGAAAAGATCTTGTCTTTTTGAAAACGTCCGCTCTTCAGTTTCCCACAAAAAAAACCGGAGAGTCGGCCAAACATGAGGTGGTGTGAATCACGTACAGTTTGTCGTTAAAATTATATACTTCCCGCTAAATAGATTGAAATAACCTTTCCCTGTCTATTTGAGAGAAAAGGTTTGTTCCGGCAGCTCAAGCGTTCTACGTAGGAGAGAGATGCTGATGGCAACAGCTGCCAGTCTAATTATCCTGTTTAGTGTCGCATCCTCAGGTACGTTTAGGTATTCACCGAAAAACAAAATGTTATGTGGGCCTGATTCGTTCGGACTCGTGCACTTTTCACTGAATGTTTTCTTGGTTTTGTTCGGTATGTCTCACTGTTTTCGTCTTTAAACTTGACTGTCTGAAAGGAACTGCTTCAAATGAATGTATGATTTTTAATACTTGCGTCGTTTAATTCCATTTTTTTGGTGCTGGGGTAAGGGTGAGGGGGGCTATTTTGTCAAAATAATTGATGTGATAATGACCGATACAACACAAATACAACACAAATAATCCATAATCTTATTGGCCAATAATCCGTATTCCTCCTGTAAAAACCCTAATAATCCATAATTTTAAAACCCTCACAGGGCCTCACGAAGCAACAACAAACTCAAACCACATATGACTTAGCCGGGGAATCGAACCCAGGCCACATCGGTGGGAGGCGAGTGATCTCACCACTGCGCCGTCCCTGCTCCCCAAAGATTTATTGAAATACTGTAACAGATAACTCCAGGCTCATGTTGCCAAAAAAGATCTGAGAACGTTCAGCTTTAGCCCAAAAATTAAAGAGAGTGTATTAATAACGATTGTGCGTATACAATCCCTTAGGAATTAATTATTAAGTCAGTCTAAGTGCTGTTAAGATAATCAACACTTTAACTTAAACTACAAGAATTCCTCAGGCTAAATCACACTAGAATTAACAGATTTAAATAAGGAAAAAAAAAAGAGGTAAAATGAATTCTGATACAATGACGTCATCGTAAAAATTACACGTTCAGACCTTTCAAAATGACAAAAATAAAAATACATTAACTAGACGTAATCATTTGTTTTTCAGGTTTTGATGTCCTAGAAGCAGTTTTTAAAATTTGCGAATTGATTCATGTTTGAATCCTCATTCTTTCTACGTTGAAGTCTTTTCTTACCAACACAACTTTATTGACGAGCAAATACAAATGCATATGATTACCATTACATTAAAAAATAAAAAATAAAAACCATTACCTTACATTGCAATCACAATTACTAAGAACATTAGTCGATGGTCACTGTTTCTCAAGTGAGCATGTAAAGTTCTGAACAAATTTATTTGAAGTTCTTTTCGACATTGACATTCTTAGGACACGAATAGGCCATTTCCGAGTTGCTGTGAGCCTCACTATGAAAGCGAGGCTAAGTGCAAAACTTTTCATAACAAAAACTTTGCACTTAGCCTCGCTTTCATAATGAGGCTTAAAGCAACTCGGAAATGGTCTATTATCAAAGATAGAACCTAACACCTTGTAACAAAAGCGTATTTCTTACTTCTTAGGATGCCATGCATGTAATGAGACACTGCGAGCAGAAAATGGCGTCTTCCAATCCCCAAATTATCCACAAAATTACCCGGATGAGCAGTTCTGTTCATGGAGGATCACGGTCAGCCCTTCTCATCATGTATACCTAATGTTCATAAGCTTTAGTCTACAAGCTGACAGAAACACTGATGGTGTTTACGTATACGATGGAGACAACGCCAAAGGGAGGATGTTGGGTGTGTTTTACGGAGGTCACCCTCCCCCAAAGGAAGGAATGTACTCCTCGTCTAACCAGATGCTTGTAATATTCAGATCAGATAACAATGGCTCCTACTCTGGTTTCCAGGCTTCTTATCACACAAAGAACTGCTCTGGTGAGTGGAATTCATTGTAATGAGTATAAGAATTATTGTAGCTCGAGAGGGCTACGAACGCTGGGGTCATTTTGGTGTACAAAAACATGGTGCCGTTAACTGGATAATAAGGGAATAACATGACTTTTTTCGGGAATATTGTTTATTTGCGCCCGCGTAGTGTCATTTGCGGCCCGAGCGCGAATCGCGAGGGCCGCAAATGACACTACATTGGGCGCAAATAAACAATATTCCCCCAAAAAAGTCATGTCATTATCATTATTATCAATAAACAAGGCCAAATGATATCAAGAATGCGAGTTTTAATAATACAAGCTAAGTGAATAACGAATAAGTCTTATCACGGTTTTCGACGCCATTTTGACGGGTAGGCAAACAGGCTTGAAATAACAGTGTTTGTATGGAAATCCTATGTCAAATAATTTTCATAAAACATCGCTTCTGAAAAATTCATGAATTGGAAACTTTTGGCACTAGGAAAAAGGTTTTAAGAACAAAATCGGAGGGATGTAGCTGTGACAAAAAGCGTCCAGTCGTGTTTTGAACTCTCCATACATTTCCCTGTATTTTT